>NC_088233.1:51414312-51765562 GCF_036934945.1 Oncorhynchus masou masou
TGTTTAGCCCAGGCTGCCCCCAAGGCATCAGTTCGGTTTCATAGCCACAGCATGGTTCGAAACGGATTTTAAAAATACTATTCAGCTATGTAGTCACACAATCACTATGGTCTCAGACATTTAGACATGCTATTTATTTAGTCTGAATGTGGGCCTATTTTGTTGCTGGATTACAAGGTGTATTTTGTGCCCTGTACACACTCGTAAGGCTGATATACAGTACAACACATTTGCAATGATTTTTTTCCACACAAAATGTTTTATGCAACATGACTTTGACACAGTAGAAACCCAGCTGCCATTCTGGCTCCCATCACTAATCCCTGGCGGTGCAAAAAAGGACAGTCAGTCTCCTCTGACCTTAATCTTCACTTTACACAACAAGCCTTCAGATTGACGCTCTTACCGCATGGATGTCAGTCACGACCTTTTGCAGAAGTCCCTTTTCTGCATGTACAGCGATCAAGGTTCGAAGATCAGGTCAGCAGAATTAAAGCAAGGTAGAATCAATGACTAATCCCTTCTAAAAATCACCGACTCATCTTTTACATCGCATCTGATATCCGCCAATTCCACCAGAAAAGCGCATGGAATATGGATGTTGCATAAGCACATTTAGGGAACTTCAATATTCTCCACATTACATGATATGAACATTTCCTCGGCACTGATGGCTCAGCATATACCTTACAGCATAAGTCACATATTCCCTCTCAAACATACTGTGTCCTCAAAAGATGGCTCATATGATTAATATATGACACTACACACAGGTAGTGTGACAAATATTAGACTGTGCAGAGGCTTTGAGTTTTGTACAGAGTTGTTACACAGAAAACATGCAGTCAGCCCTAGCTTTCTGAATAAACATCATTCAGCAGATGCCAGACATGTATAGTATTTAGACTTTATTTAAAGAAATACAACAGATAGTCAAAGAACAATTTAGAAAACCTGAACTATTTTAATTTTTTTTACAGAAAAGTAACAATGTGGGCCACTCATTTGTCTTTCTCCTTCTGCTCTTTCTCCGCTTTGGCCTCCTCCGCCTCATGTCTCTTGATCAGCTCATCCACTTCCTTCTGTTTCAGCACCTTGATGCAAGTCTTTCCGTTCTCTCTGGTCAGAGTGGCGATCTCCACTAGATAACACCAAAGCGGAGACACATAGGGTTACAAAAAGGAAGCTACCACCCAGCATGTAAACCAATAACATAACTTTTGGGGGGAATATTTAGCAGTTAAGGAGATTGGAAGGGGGGAAATGAGGAACGCAATACAACAGACATGCATATACAGTATATGCAAATAAAGCCTTTGTTCACACACCCGGCCTTAAGGCTCAAATCAGTATTTCAAATCAATTTTGGACTCCTGGACTGTCCAAACAGCAAGTTACAAGTGACCAAAATGGGTGTGTGTGTTTTCAGACAGCAGTCATTTGCTGACAAGTCTATGCTAGTTGTCATAGTAACAACAGTGTATGTGTGCAGTGTGTAAGTGTGTAAGGTGACAATGCCTGCCATGGACATTTTCCATTTCCTTTGAATGTTCTAAAATCATAGGATAAGAACACTATTAAAGCCTCAAAATGATAACTTTCATAACTAGACCTTTTTGGCATTCTAGCACAATCACCAATTTGTTTGTAAACAATTAACAAGCTAGTTAGCTACAATGTTCTTGTCAAACAGAGTAGCTAGCAATAAACGATATAAAAACCACCTGAGGGCAAATAAATCAGATTTGACTGTTCAGACAAGTCACATGTCCAGGATAGGGCTGGGCAATATGGCCAAAATATATCACAGCATTGAAAAAAAAATTGACAATATGACGGTATTTATGTTGTCGAATAATAAAAGTTGCGACACGGTAGGAACCAAAGTGTTGATAAAGTGTTTCATAGGTGACTATAATCTTTGGCTACATGGAATCCTTACTCTTAGCTACTTTGGGTAGCTACCATTCATGCCTTGCATATTCCTCAGGGGTATGCGCAATGCCGTCGGGTTACGCCAAATAAAAATGTGATTAATATTTTTTTCCTTCACATTTTCAAACAGTACATTTATATTTTCCAAAATGGGGCTATACATTTGGGTGAGGTTTTTTGCCCTCGCCCGAGGAACCTTGTTTCACTGCCAAAAATACAATTAAAACCATCTAGTGTTCAGCGAAATAACCACACTAAGTCAAATACAGGTAGCCTAGTCAAATAATTAACATCCAATCACATTAACCGTTACTTTCTTGTGGGAAACCTTCACTCTTGCGCAGACATTTTGAAAATGAAATATGACAATTTGAAAAATAAGCCACAGGAGTTTATTGAGCGAGAATAAAGACTACTTTAGAGTAGTAAGACATGAATAAATGCAACAGATACCATTAATAAGAAGAGCCTAGAAGAGTCTTATATGGTGAGCTACCGACTTAATTCTTTCAGCTGCCGCAGATATGGCTGGGACAATGCTGGGGGAAAAAGGCCAAAAAAAAACTATAGACAATGCCTTCATCAAACAACACTATTTTGAAACATTTACTGCTTCGCATACAAGCAAGTGAATTGTGTGTGTTGCAGCTGGATGTCAGACATGGGGGGGGGGGGGGCATCAAATGGACTTGTGGTCAAGATGTGTTGGTATCTGTACTGATGGAGCAAAAGCCATGACAAGGGAGACCTAGTGGATTGGTAAGCGCGTGCAAGCAGTTGCCCACGTCGCCACTTGGGTACACGGCAGCATCCACAGAGAGGCTCTTGCTGCCAAGGGAATGCCTGACAGCTTGAAAGACGTTTTGGACTTTAACTTTGTTAAAGCAAGGCCCCTGAACTCTCATGTAATTTCTGCATTATGTGATATGGGCAGCGACCATCTAATGCTTTTACAACATACAGAAGTGCGCTGATTATCAAAGGGCAAAGTATTGACAAAAAAAAAAAATGTTTTCTTGAGTGACGAGCTTAAAGTTCTTACTGACCATAATTTTCACTTGTCTGACCGCTTGCACGATGACGAGTTTCTAACACAACTGGCCTATCTGGGTGATGTTTTTTCCCCTCGCCTGAATGATCTGAATTACAGGGCCTCTATATTCAATGGGCGGGACAAAATTGAGGCTAAGAAGTTGGAGATATTTTTTGTCTGCATTAACAAGGACAACACAGGTCTTTCCATCATTGTATGATGTTTGTGCAAATGTACTCAAGATACGGACAATGTCAAATGTGATACAGTGAAGCACGAGTGAGCTGGGTGCGCAATTACACAGGTACTTTCCCGAAACAGATGACACAAACTGGATTTGTTATCCCTTTCATGACCTGCCTCCAGTCCACTTACTGATATAAGCCTCATCACAATTGCAACAAGCGGTTCTGTGAAAATTGAATTTAGCCACTGCCAGATTTCTGGATAGGGCTGCGCTCAGAGTATCCTGCCTTGGCAAATCGCACTGTTAAGACATTGATGTCCTTTGCAACCACGAACATATGTGAGAGTGGATTCTGAGCCCTCACAAGCATGAAAACTAAATACAGGCACAGACTGTGTGTTGAAAATGATTTAAGACTGAGACTCTCTCCAATACAACCCAACATTGCAGAGTTAAGTGCATCCTTTCAAGCACACCCTTCTCATTAACCTGTGGTGAGTTATTCACAATATTCAATTAACAAATAATGTTTTATATGTAAGATGGCTAAATAAAGAGCATAATTATTATCATTTGTGCCCTGGTCCTCCTATAAGAGCTCTTTGTCACTTCCCACGAGCTGGGTTGTTACAAAAAATCTCATTCTTATGTTTAAAAAACAAATTATTGTATAGTGTGTGGCAGGCTTACAATGATGTCAAAAAACACAATTTGAGAGTGCGCTGACCCTGGTGCTAGAAGGGGCACGCAGCTGGAGGTTGAATGTTTGAAAAGACTATAAAAAGTTTGGGAACCACTGATTTAGAAGATCCTGTTGCACAAACATGCACATTTAAGTCTACACCATTACTGGTATTATCAGGCTGTATTGCTGTATATATACTTTTACTCTGACTCAGTACATTTATTAGCTAGCTAGCCAGCTAACTAGCATTAGTGACTAACAAGATTTAGGCCCAACCTGCTAAGAAAAAACAAACTAGCTGTTTGCAGATATATGAAACAAACTAATAGTGTAATTATATACTGAACAAAAATATAAAGCAACATGTAGTGTTGGTTCCATGTTTCATGAGCTGAAATAAAAGATCCCAGAAATGTTCCATACGCACAAAAAGCTTTTCTCTCTCAAATTGTGCACACATTTGTTACATCCTTGTTAGTGAGCATTTCTCCTTTGCCAAGATAATCCATCCAGCTGACAGTTGTAGCATATCAAGAAGCTGATTAAACAGCATGATAATTACACAAGTGCACTTTGTGCTGGGGACAAAAGGCCACTCAAATGTGCAGTTGTCACAACACAAGGCCACAGATGTCTCAAGTCTTGATGGAGCGTGCAATTGGCATGCTGACTGCAGTAATGTCAATAAAGAATTTAATGTTCATTTCTCTACAATAAGCCGCCTCCAACGTAATTTTAAAGAATTTGGCAGTACGTCCAACTGGCCTCACAACCGCAGACCACGTGTAACCACGCCAGCCCAGGATCTCCACATTCAGCTTCTTTACCTGCGGGATCGTCTGAGGAGGTGGGATGCTGAAGAGAATTTAGTTTGGTAGAGAATGAATATTTCTGATTGGCTGGACCTGCCTCCTCAGTGGGTGGGCCCCAGTCATGTTAAATCCATAAATTAGGACCTAATGAATTCATTTCAATTGCGTGATTTCCTACTATGAACTAACGCAGTAAAATCTTTGAAATTGTTGCATGCTGTGTTAATATTTTTGTTCAGTATAGAACACTAGTGGATTTATAGTAAGAAGCATTGTTGCATGTGCTGCATTGACCATGCAGACTGAACGCAAGTGTCTCTCTCTCATGTTCGAGGAACAACAAATTGCGCTCCTTGAGTGACAGGGGCCGGGGCTAGGTCTGTGTAGAAAGTGGCATAGAGAGAGATGACCCAAGTAACAAAGTCAACTATAAAAATGGATGTTACACACGTTTAACAAACCGACATTCAAATGCCGTTACAGAAGGTTAAGTAAAAACCTAGCCTGGTCCGTCCATCAACACCAGTATATAGTAAAATAGGGTATCCTACCCAGCCTTAGGGCAGGAATCAGATTTGCATCTGACTTTAAACAACCTACAAAGGTGGTTTGAAATGTGACCTGAAATATCTGAGTCACTTCAAACAGCCAATGTCAACATGGCTTAAGTTAAAAAGGTCCATTAACACTCAATTTGAGTAATATTCCATTCTGATTGAGTCTCAAGAGCTCTCTCATACACACAGGCAATCTTTCACTAACACACACCTTTCTCAGCAGACAGCTTGCTGACGTCCATAGTCTTGTTGAGCACTTTGACGGCCAGAGCCAGGGCAGAGGACAGAGACATCTCTCCTTCTTTGAAGTCCTGCTTCAGCATGGACACGGCCGCCTTGGAGAGGACACAAACAAGACACTTAATATCTTTAACACAACACTGAGAAAAAAAAGCACACTTTAAAGTTAAATTAAGAAGACACTGGGGGTGCTGGTGAGCCAAAGGGTCCCCTAAATGGCCATAAATTATTGTCCAGGCGATCCCACACACCTGTGAGAAAAATACAATATTATAAAAGAATTACAGTGGGGCACAAAAGTATTTAGTCAGCCACCAATTGTGCAAGTTCTTCCACTTAAAAAGATGAGAGGCCTGTAATTTTCTTCATAGGTACACTTCAACTATGACAGACAAACTTAGAAAAAAAATCCAGAAAATCACATTGTAGGATTTTTAATGAATTTATTTGCAAATTATGGTGGAAAATACGTATTTGGTCAATAACAAAAGTTTCTCAATACTTTGTTATTTACCCTTTGTTGGCAATGACAGAGGTCAAACGTTTTCTGTAAGTCTTCACACACTGTTGCTGGTATTTTGGCCCATTCCTCCACATCTACTTCGCATTGAGTTGATCAGGCTTTTGATTGTGGCCAGTGGAATGTTGTCAAACTCCTCTTCAATGGCTGTGCGAAGTTGGTGGATATTGTCGGGAACTGGAACGCGCTGTTGTGCACGCCGATCCAGAGCATCCCAAACATGCTCAATGGGTGACATGTCTTGTGAGTACGCAGGCCATGGATGAACTGGGACATTTTCAGCTTCCAGAAACTGTGTACAGATCCTTGAAACACAGGGTCATGCATTATCATGATGAAACATTAGGTGATGGCAGAGGATGAATGACATGACAATTGGCCTCAGGATCTCTCTGTGCATTCAAATTGCCATCAATAAAATGCCCATAGCTTATGCCTGCCCATAACTTAACCCCACCGCCACCATGGGGCACTCTGTTCACAACGCTGACGTCAGCAAATCGCTTGCCATACATGGTTGTGAGGCCGGTTGGACGTACTGCCAAATTCTTGAAACCGACAATGAGGCAGCTTAAGGAATAGAAATAAAAATTAAATTCGCTGGTGGACATTCCTGCAGTCAGCATGCTAATTGCATGCTCCCTCACACTTGAGACGTTTGTGGTGTTGTGTGACAAAACTACAGATTTTAGAGCGGCCTTTTATTGTCCCCAGCACAAGATCATGCTGTTTAATCAGCTTCTTGATATGCCACACCTGTCAGGTGGATGGATTATCTTGTCAAAGGAGAAATGCTCACTAACAGGGATGTAAACAAAATCTTAAAAGAAATAAGTTCCCCGGGATCTTTTATTTCAACTCATGAAACATGGGACCAACACTTTACATGTTGCTTTTATATTTTTTTGTTAAGAATAGTTAAAATACCAAGATTGATCTCACATTCTCTGCCGAAAGCTCTCGTACGGGCATAATTTATTAATTTCTTGTTTCTCATAGTCTTTAGGTGCCACATGACAGCCCACAAACTCCAAGCAGGCTGTCATGTGACTTTTATTGAGGAGTGGCTTCTGTCTGGCCCCTCTACCATAAAGGCCTGATTGGTGGAGTGCTGCAGTGATGGTTGCCCTTCTGGAAGGTTCTCCCATCTCCACAGAGGAACTCAAGAACCTGTCGGTGACTATCAGGTTCTTGGTCACCTTCCTTACCCCCAATTGCTCAGTTTGGCCGGGCAGTCAGCTCTTGGTAGTCTTGGTGGTTCTAAACTTCTTCCATTGAAGAATGATGGAGGCCACTGTGTTCTTGGGGACCTTTAATGCTGAAGACATTTGTTGGTACACTTCCCAAGATCTGTGCCTCGATACAATCCTGTCTCAGCGCTCTACGGACAATGTCCTCATGGCTTGGTTTTTGTTCTGAAATGCATTGGTCGACTGTGGGACCTTATATAGACAGGTGTGTGCTTTTCCAAATCATGTTCAATCAATTGAATTTACCACAGGTGGACTCCAATCAAGTTGTAGAAACATCAAGGATGATCAATGGAAACAGGATGCACCTGATCTAAATTTCAAGTAACATAGTAAAGGGTCTAAATAGGTAATTAAATAAGGTAAATGTTTTTTTATTTTAATACATTTGCAAAAAAACATTCTAAACACCGGTTTTCACTTTTTCACTTTGGGGTAGTGTGTGTAGATTGCTGAGGAAAATCCATTTTAGAATAAGGCTGTAACAAAATTGGGCCGATCAACTAGTGCTCCCGCACATTGGCTAACCGGGTTATCTGAATTGTGTCCCACCCACCAACCCCTCTTTAACGCTACTGCTACTCTCTTTTCATCATATATGTATAGTCACTTTAACCATATCTACATGTACATACTACCTCAATCAGCCTGACTAACCGGTGTCTGTATGTAGCCTCGCTACTTCTATAGCCTCGCTACTGTATATAGCCTGTCTTTTTACTGTGGTTGTATTTCTTTACCTACCCATTGTTCACCTAATACCTTTTCTGCTCTATTGGTTAGAGCCTGTAAGTAAACATTTCACTGTAAGGTGTTGTTGTATTCAGCACACGTGACAAATAAACGTTTAATTTGATTTAGAAAGTCAAGGGGTATGAATACTTTCTGAAGGCACTGTATAGCACAGGAGGTTAGTAGCCCCTTAACTGGGGAGGACGGGCTCGTCATAATGGCTGGAGCAAAATGAGTGGAATTGTATCAAACACATGGTTCTATGTGCTTGATGCCATTCCATTCGGCAAAAATGCACACAATCTGGCTAAGCAAACATGTCCTTGATATTCAGGTTAGTCAAAGACTGAGCCATCATATACAACAATCCTGTGTGGTGAAACATTTGAGTTTACTCTTTTAATCTGTTCAATGATGAGCACCTTTCCAACATGCAGAGACCTTCAGAAGCACAGCTGCCGCCCTCTGGTGCCCAAGCTTTGCATAGTGTCATCATTAAATTTATTGCAGGAGAGACGTCACAGCATACGGACAAAGAGGCGGAATCAGGTGCAGCCATGAGTGAGTGGTCTTTGATGAGTGGTCTTTTGGTGGACTAAGTGAAATCGGGTGTGGTAGTAATGTAGGAACCAGTATTATGGTACTGTTCATGTACTGGTTCTCCATAACCAACCCAAATATACTACAGGTCATCTGAGAATCTACCACAGAAACAGGCTGCTTTATATAAAGGGGATTTAGGGTTGACAAAAAAAACAAAAATGAGTAATTTGTCCATAGTCGACCCGTGGTCCATCTCTGGTGATTGCAATTTGCCACAACAGATGAAGAAGGCAGCACGTAAACACATCCAATGTTAAGAGGGACTTACGGCACTATTGTTGCCGATACAGGTGGCCTTCCAGCCTCCGTAGTTGCCGCTGGGGTCACTCTGGTAGAGCTGGAAACCATAGTGTTTGTCCCAACCCATGTACAGCAGAGACACGCCAAAGGGCCTTTTCCCTGTGGTCAAACCGCACAAACAGAAATGTAAAGAATGGTATCTATAATGTCAACTTTGCTTTTTGAACAACCTCAGAGATCGAAAGGCAATCATGAATTCAGAAGACACTGCTTTTTCCACGGAAGGTGGCCGGACCAGCCACTTAACTTCACACTTACAGTATTGAGGAGCAGCGAGCTAAACATAATGGCCTTCCAATTGACACAGCGCTCTAGTTGCTTACGGTGACCTGCAGGTGGACTCTCGTTTCATTGGAGAGTGCTACTGAATAAAGCCTCATCTGGTGTAGACCGCAACTTACCTCCAAACTGTGTGTAAGCCTGTTTGATGTCACACAGAGCTGTAACCAGCTGCTCACAGGGGATAGGCTCCTGGTACTGCAGTAGGTATCTGTGGGAAGGGAGAAGAGGAATTCCATACGTTTCCACAATGTTGCTTGATCACTAGCTTCAATAATCTATTTAGGAGCAACAAAAAGGCACAAAGACCGAAATTTAGGCTACCTTTAGGGCATGTTCACATATGAAACGCGCTACTCTGGTTTGGATTGCCGGAGCGTGTCAGATTTCTACAGAAAACTTGCGATTAGCAAGACACACATTCTACATGACGTTTTATGTATTTGTGAGCATTTTAGCCTTTGTCAAGGTAATCCATCCACCTGATCGGTGTGGCATATCAAGTAGCTGATTAAACATGATCATTCCACAGGTGCCCCTTGTGATGGCGACAACAAAAGGCTACTAAAATCTGCAGTTGTGTCATACAACATAATGCCACACATGTCTCAAATTGAGGGAGTATGCAATTGACATGCTGATTGCAGGAATGTCCACCAGAGCTGTTGCCAGATAATTTAATGTACATTTTCCTACCATAAGCCGCCTCAGTCATTTTAGAGAATTTGGTACTACGTCCAACCGGCCTCACAACATGTAACCTCACCAGCCCAGGACCTCCACCTGTGGATTATCTGTGACCAGCCACCCAGACAGTTGGTGAAACTGAGTATTTCTGAAAAACTCATTCTGATTGGCAGGGCCTGGCTCCCAAGTGGGTGGGCCCATGCACTCCCAGGGCCACAGATGGCTGCACCCCAATCATGTGAAATCCATAGATAAGGTCTAATATTTTTTTTACATTTGGCATTATGCAGTCGGGCAGGTATCGTTCTCCTGGCATCTGCCAAACCCAGATTTGTAAGTTGGAATGCCAGATGGTGAAGCGTGATTTATCACATAAGGGAACGCGTTTCCACTGCTCCAGAGTCCAATGGTGTGGCTGCTCGGCCACAGAAACCCATTTCATGAAGCTCCTGAAGAACAGTTATTGTGCTGACGTTGCTTCCAGAGTCCGTTTGGAACTCTGTAGTGAGTGTTGCAAACGAGGACAGACAATTTTTTTCGCACTTCAGCACTCGGCGGTGCCATTCTGTGAGCTTGTGTGGCGTACCACTTCGCGGCTGAGCCGTTGTTGCTCCGAGAAGTTTCCACTTCACAAGAACAGCACTTACAGTTGACCGGGGAAGCTCTAGCAGGGCAGAAATTTGATGAACTGACTTGTTGGAAAGGTGGCATCCTAGGACGGTGCCATGATGAAAGTCACCAAGCTCTTCAGTAAGTCCATTGTACTGCCAATGTTTCGGAAGGAGATTGCATGGCGGTGGCCGCAATTTTATACACATGTCAGCAACAGGTGTGGCTGAAATGGCTGAATCCACTCATTCGAATGGATGTACACATACTTTTGTATATATAGTGCATTCCTGTAAAATGGAAGTGTCATTGGTAAGGAAAACAATTGTCTTTTCGGTTCTCCGAAATGTTTTACTAATTTATTATTATGCTTCATCAGCTATGGAGGGCATCAATCATATATATATCAGTGCTCTATTCATCTCTTAGGTGGTCCCCTGCTCACCTCTGTGCTATTAGTCTCAGCTCATTGGTCAGTACGTTGGCATCGGATGTGATTCCAGCCACGCTACACGCCATATCCCTGCAACACAAGACAAGAGGAAATGTCACACAAGCCAGTAGAGGCAATGGAAGGGCACTTCTGCCTGACAGCAACTTACTCATTCAGCTTGTAGATCTTTTCTGAGAAAAACACCTCGTCCAATAGCTTGTGGATGTTCCTCCTCTCAGCCGCCAGCAGCACACCGTCATTGGCCAAAATCCCCAGACAAGTGCCAGCGTGACCAATGGCCTCCATGGCATACTCTACCTGGTATAGGCGGCCTGCCAATAACAGATGGCAAATAATAAGTGTGGGCAATTCCATGGTAACGGAATGTCACATTTTAACAAACCATATAACTCCATGCACAATGACTACTTTGAACAATTTACACAGTAAGAAATAATACAAATTAAAAGACTTTCCTGGAATAACTGTGCAGATGCAGTATTTGGTCAAAATAAAACTGAAGGAGGTTTTTCCTTTGTTTCCAAATGTTGCATCTCCACAGTTCCTGTAATTGTGTTTTTGTAAAATTGTCAGTGGAAAATGTTAAAAGTGCATAGAACTCTATGGTTTGTTAAACTGTGAAATGATTCCGTTACCATGGAATTGCCTGTGTGTCTCAGCACAACGAAACAAAAGAAACGTCCCCTTTTCAGGACCCTGTCTTTCAAAGATAATTCATAAAAATCCAAAATAACTTCACAGATCTTCATTGTAAAGGGTTTAAACACCGTTTCCCATGATTGTTCAATGAACCATAAACAATAAATTAACATGCACCTGTGGAACAGTCGTTAAGACACTAACAGCTTACAGACTGTAGGAAATTTAAGGTCACAGTTATGAAAACTTAGGACACTAAAGAGTCCTTTCTACTGACTCTGAAAAACACCAAAAGAAAGATAAATTGCAATGTGAGACGACTAAGACAGCGCTACAGGGAGACAGGACGGACAGCTGATCGTTACACCAGCCCGAGTTATACCAGGAACGCACAATCCCTCCATCAGTGCTCAGACTGTCCGCAATAGGCTGAGAGAGAATGGACTGAGGGCTTGTAGGCCGGTTGTAAAGTCACCGGCAACAACGTCGACCTATGGGCACAAACCCTACACTGAGGCCTGTACTCTGGAGCGGGGTTGATTTGGAGGTGGAGGGTCCATCATGGTCTGGGGCAGTGTGTCACAGCATCATCAGACTGAGCTTGTTGTCATTGCAGGCAATCTCAACGCTGTGCGTTACAGGGAAGACATCCTCCACCCTCATGTGGTATCCTTCCTACAGACTCATCCTGACATGACCCTCCTGCATGACAATACCACCAGCCATACCGCTTGTTCTGTGCGGTATTTCCTGCAGAGAATGTCAGTGTTCTGCCATGGCCAGCAAAGAGCCCGGATCTCAATCCCATTGAGCACGTCTGGGACCTGTTGGATCGGAGGGTGAGTGCTAGGGCCATTTGTCTTGGAACTTGCAGGTGCCTTGGTGGAAGAATGAGGTAACATCTCACAGCAAGAACGGGCAAATCTGGTGAAGTCCATTAGGAGGAGATGCACTGCAGTACTTAATGCAGCTGGTGGCCACACAAGATACGGACTTCCTTTTTATTTTGACCTCACCCTTTTTTCAGGGACACATTATTCCATTTCTGTTAGTCTGTCTGTGGAACTTGTTCAGTTTATGTCTCAGTTGTTAAATCTTGTTATGTTCATACAAATATTTACACATGTTAAGTTTGCTGAAAATAAGTGTAGTTGACAGTGAGGATGTTTGTTTTTACTGAGTTTATAAATGCACCCTTCCTTTTAGACAGCCTTCCCCCACAATACTAGAACAGTAAGCAAAATGACGTTGAAAATAACTATTTACCAGCTATTGAAGTTATGATATGGTGAAAATACATAATTTAAAGACATCTATGTTTGGGCCAAATCAAGACCTGTACAGACCGGACAAAATCTGAACCAAACATTAGACGTCTATGATTGGTTCGGATTTGGTCCAGACCAAAATGCAAAGTCCGTGGATATGGAAATCAAGGCCGATCCGAACTGCACCAAAAAAAAATATGTCCGGACCAAGAAAATAGGTCCAAAAGGCGTCAGCGGCGGTCCGCGCTTACTGAGGTATAGCCTACAGTGTCGCCTGAAATTTCATTTTAGGAACGGCTATCTATGTGGTAGGCCCACTGTTTCTAAAACAGGCCGTTGCATTGGCTTTATTAGTCCTCTTTCCTGTCACTAATCGACGTGGCTATTTAAGCTCTGAATATCAGATACCCAACTTTATCAGGAGTTCTCATAAACCGATTTGCAATAACACAGCAGGAAATGCAGAAGTATTTTCTTTGTCGCTATGATCAGCCCATAAAAGATTGAGTTAAAAACTTGAAATCACTGATCATGACAACTGCTGTCCATGAAACTCATGTAGTAGCCTGATGGTCCATTCCATATTCTACATTTTACTTTGGCCTGTCCTGTTTTTAGGATATGTTGTTCAACAGGTCAGCACATTTTCTTTTTTTTTTTGATTGGGCGCCATTTAGGTTAGGCTATTTGATCAGAGAAACCTGCATGATGTAAAAGTTTGTCTCATTACATTGTCATACATTTATCTCCAGCCTGTAGGCTACAGAGAAGACCACAGTCTCTACCATATGCTATATTTGCTACATGATTTATGTTCGATAATTTTTGTTGACAGAATGTTGCTGGAGGGGACTCACTCCAACAGCAGCCTTGAAAGGAGAGCTTTGAATGGACAATATAAATCATTTGCGTCCCTGCCTTTGACAAAGTGGGCACTGCCTATCACAGGGTGGCATCAACGCTCACCTAAAAAGCCCATATGACACAGGCTGACAAATTGTCTTTGTTTTTGGGTAGAATTGTGAGATGTTGTGTTGTTGGAGGTTCGTCTGGATCAGTTCAGCTCAGAAAATACCGCCCTTGTCAATCTGCCAACTGGCGGCAGCCTAGTCCTGCCTAATGGCTGGCCCAAGATGAAGAAATAACTGACATGATTAGATTTGTAAAACTTTGCAGTAGGATATAAGCTTTCACCTATCCAATTGTATTTGATCCATCTTATTTCAAGGAGCAAGTGAAGGATGCATTCAAAGTATTCCAACATGAATGTCCATCAGTTGTCAATAACTTTACTGCCTATAAATTGAGAGGCTCAATCTTACCTTCAGGCGAGAAGATGGTTGTTCTTGAATCATATCGACGAGACTGTAAAAGTTCAACAATATCACACTACATAGGGCAGACTACAAACTGTCATAAATTGCTGTTGCGCTTCCATCAGTTTCTTTGGCTTCCATTACAAAAACTTAGATCTCAGGTTGCTTTGATACTCACCATCTTAGTAGTTTCCTTTAAAATGCTGTGGAGGTTAAACAAATAATGTTTAGATAACAAATTCATCAACTCCACTATGTGATAAGAAAGTTGCTAAAGGCTTAGTCAACTCATTCTGCCAGATTGATATTTATCCATGCCGGTACTCTAGTTTTTCTGCGCTTGCTTGTCATAGCTATGGCTAACGTTAGCTAGTTTGATTTGCGCTCGTACGGAGGCCAGCAGAGTGAAACTGAAAGTGCAGTAGTACCTGAGGATTTTGAAATAATTTGCTATAAGGACAACATATGTACACACCATTGATTCATTGCAAGTTAACGTTAACTTCTGTTTATGCCATAGTTACAACTTTAGTAATAGCGCAAGATCTATCAATTAGTATGCTTGCTAGCTAAGTGCTAGCTCTCGAGCTACCATGAAGCAGCAACTTTTAGCTCACGAGCTCCCCACTCCATCCACCATTACAGATGTTAAAGGAAATGGCTAGCTAGCTAAATGACATGAATTACAATATCACTACTGTGCAAAGCAATACGAGTGTTCTCATTTTTTTAAAGGGATAACTAAAAGCTGAAATATACAACGCAAATTGTCATACACCTTCTCTTGAGTTGTAACCTAACGTAGCCAGCGTGAAAAAAAGACTCTGTCAAAGATATTTCCTTGTTGTACTTTTTTTCCCCCTTCGACTTCTTCTTCGGGATTAGGTTGGAGGACCACATCCAATTTAAGGTGCTTACACCGCCACCTACTGTACTGGAGTATGAAGCCTTTCGCCCATTATCTCAACAATCTTAAAGACCGGTCACTATGACTTCAGACAGATCCGCCCGCCCGTCTAGCATCCCTACTCTGGATGGTTCTGACTTAGAATATGTGGACAACTACAAATACCTAGGTGTCTGGTTAGACTGTAAACTCTCCTACCAGACTCACATTAAGCATCTCCAATCCAAAATTAAAGCATCCTTCACTCATGCTGCCAAACATACCCTCGTAAAACTGACTATCCTACCGATCCTTGACCTCCAACACAATAGACAGCAAACTGGATCTAGTCTATCACAGTGCCATCCGTTTTGTCACCAAAGTCCCATATACCACCCACCACTGGGACCTGTATGCTTTCGTTGGCTGGCCCTCGCTTCATATTCGTCGCCAAACCCAGTGGCTCCAGGTCATCTATATGTCTTTGCTAGGTAAAGTCCCACCTTATCTCAGCTCACTGGTCACCATAGCAGCACCCACCCATATCACGTGCTCTAGCAGGTATATTTCACTGGTCATCCCCAAAGCCAACTCCTCCTTTGACCGCCTTTCCTTCCAGTTCTCTGCTGCCAATGATTGGAACGAATTGCAAAAAATAAAAATAATGTATATATTTTTTTTAAATCACTGAAGCTGGAGACTTATATCTCCCTCACTAACTTTAAGCATCAGCTGTCAGAGCAGCTTACTGATCATTACAGCCCATCTGTAAATAGCCCACCCAACATCCCCATATTGTTTTATTTTATTGCTTCTATGCACCCCAGTATCTCTACTTGCACATTCATCTTGTGCACATCCTACCATTCCAGTGTTCAATTGCTTTATTGTAATTACTTTGCCACCATGGCCTATTTATTGCCTTACCTCTTATCTTACTTGATTTGCACACACTGTATATAGACTTTTCTATTGTGTTATTGACTGTACGTTTGTTTATTCCATGTGTTGTTTATGTCGCAATGTTTTGCTTTATCTTGTCCAGGTCACAGTTGTAAATGAGAACTTGTTCTCAACTGGCCTAACTGGTTAAATAAAGGTGAAATAAAAAAATAAAAAATAAAACAACTGCCTCGGCTATGCCACCTAGTGTTGTGGAGGACTTGGCAAGTGTTTTGCACTCCAGTGCCCAGTTTTTCAAAAATGATCTATCTGGATTTCTAGATTTCACCTATTGGATAGGATTAAATGCATAGAAATACAAATAATTGAGTTTAATGGGGACTCTCGTTCTATTTCTATGCATTTAATCCCATCCAATATCCGAAATCCGGATAGATAGCATTAGAAAAGAAAATAGAAATAGATTACATTTTCAAGATCAATGCTTTGAACATAGCTCTCAAACTCAGGGGCATTCTGCCTTCTACCTACAGTTTTCAGCCATTAGCCAATTGTCATACTTGAGTAAAAGTAAAGATACCTTCATAGAAGAGTACTCAAGTAAAAGTCATCCAATAAAATACTACTTGAGTAAGTCTAAAAGTATTTGATTTTAAATATACTTATGTATCAAAAGTAGAAATCATTTAAAATTATTTATATTGAGCAAACTAGATTACATAATTATTATTGTTTTTACAGATAGCCAGGGGCATGCTCCAACTCTAAGGCATCATTTACAAACGAACCAATTGTGTTTCCTGAGTCTGCCAGATAAGATGCAGTAGGGATGACCAGGGATGTTCTCTTAGTGTGTGAATTGGACCATTTTCCTGTCCTGCTAAGCATTCAAAATGTAGGAGTACTTTTGGTTGTCAGGGAAAATGTATGGAGTAAAAAAGTACATACTTTTCTTTAGGAATGCAGTGAAGTAAAAGTTGTCAAAAATATAAATAGTAAAGTACAGTACAGATACCCCAAAACACTACTTAAGTAGTACTTCAAGTATTTTTACTTAAGTACTTTACACCACTGGCTACGTTCACAATTGACTCATGTGAACTAAAATCCCAATGCTTTGTTTTAACGTTTAGAAACATCAATAATCATCACTTGCGACACGGCTTTGAAACATATGGCCCTTATCTTTCATCAGCGAGAAAGAATCCTTCAAATAGAAAATATACACTTACAGCTATGGTGCCTCAATCTGAGGAAACAACATTTCCGCTACACTTCCTGAGTTATGCTTATGTAACCCTTGTTATTTTGGTCCTTTGAGAGGTACAGTTCGTATCCTCCGCCCCCTCTATGACCTCTGACAGTAATGCACCTATGTCCTAGGTTATGCAAGTTAGCATTCTAGCTAACAACTGCTGAATCCAAAATAGTTATTTTGCAATGATAACAACCAAATATAATCTTAGCGAGTGTTCAAGCAAGAATCAAAACATCAGTGAAAGTGTATGACAACCCCAAAAAGTTATTTTATTTAGAAGTAATAAAAACTTAAACATAGCTATGTTGAATGGGCGCAGATGGCGATGGATTTCTTACTGCAGTTCGTGACGTCAGTAGTGCAATAGCCATAATAGTTGCCGGAGGAGATGGCTGCCGTTTCACGGGCTCTTAACCAATTGTGCTATTGTGCGTGTTTTTTCACATTATTTGTAACTTATTTTGTACATAATGTTTCTGCCACTGTCTCTTATGATCGAAAATAGCTTCTGGATATCAGGACAGCGATTACTCATCTCAAACTGGACAAATATGTTTTAATTTAACAAATCGGATGCAAAGGATTTACTTCCGAAACCCGACAAGGCCAACTTCCTGTCATTCGCAGGAGAAAGAGACAGAGTCTTCAGGGACGTAGGTCGGGGTGCCTTGTAAGGACCTGACGGCGAGTGTGTAATCTGCCTTTACCATCGGTCCTATTAGCCAACGTACAATCATTGGATAACAAAATAGACGATCTATGATCACGAATATCCTACCAACGGGACATTAAAATCGGTAATATCTTATGTTTCACTGAGTTGTGCTGGCTAGACCATGCATTTTGATTTCGTCCATCCACACCAGATGCGATCAGGACCCGTACGTTGAAATATCCAAACAAACTCTGAACCAACTATATTAATTTGGGGACAGGTCAAAACACATGAAACATTAATGGATATTTACCTATCTAGCTGGCTATTGCTAGCTTATTTGTCCTGGGACATAAACATTGGGTTGTTATTTAATCTGAAATGCACAAGGTCCTTTTTTTCTGGATCTTTGTAGAATTTTTACAAATTTTGAGTCACACAAAATCATGTGTTCGCCACTCCAACAATTAATCCACAAATAAAAGGTGAAACCTAGTTAGTTTCTAGTAATCTCTCCTCCTTAAGTCTTCTTCTATGGCCTTTATATGGCGGTTGGCAAACAATTCTGACTGGAGTGTGGACCTCAATCATCTTTCAAATCACCTACATGGGTATATGCTCCTAAAAACCAATGAAGAAATCAGAGAGGCTGGACTTGCAGCATATCAAGCGTCAAAAATAGAACCAAATTCTATTTTAGCACCTGGCTATGCAGACACTCATTGACGTGCAATCTTTGGATGAAATGATTGAATAATATGCATGTGTACATTTATTTTGCAATGCTCACACACGCAGATGGTGTAGTCAGCATGATATACAATGTAGGCCTATCACTTGTGCATCAGTGCGCTCTGAAGAGTTAAGAATGATATGCAGTCTTACATTGCACCCAAACAGGACAGATCTGAGATTTGTTTTGCTACTTAGTCCTCTTAAATTGTAATCCCAAACTGCACATCAATAATATTTATGGTTATATGACCAAAGATTTGTATAACTAACCCAAGATAGACCGGATCCTGTTGTGTCGTTTCCAATGGGAGTAAATTCATCTTAGTGGGCAGAACAAGCAAGGTGTGCAGAGCCAAGCACCAGCTAATGAGATCCTATTGGTGTGTTCAAGCATTTATTCGCCTACTCTTTGAAGTGCATGTGTGCTCAATTTGTCATTGCTCTACACAACACAGTCCACTCTGTTTGTAACAGATTCTAGTTATGGAAACAGAAAACTGTATGGAGATCAAATGTTTTATCTATGAGAAAACCTGCAGAATGTTGGCCAAAATCCATCTCCCTCCATCTTCTCCCACTGCCAACCATGGGGACTTCCTCTCATCACCAGATTTGGTAGTGAGTGGAAACTCCAACTGGATGCTTCACATGTATGGGCCCTACATCCAGTGAAATATCCGTCTCATTGTTCTATCTGCGATATGACAGTCTGCTCTTCCATTCCTCAACCTTCACACCAGGGCTGCCAAAAATATAAGGTCGCTAATAAGACTTTTGCAAAAAATAATGGACCCGTGAAAAAATATATAAAAAAACTACCCACTACCATGAGATGTATATATTTGATGTAATAATTGAATGATGACCATTTACTTCTGAAAATACATTTAGTGTTTTATGCAAGTGTTTATACCCTGCTCCATGTATTCAATCTATTCCATTTCAAATTTCATACATCATGACAAAATACACCGTATGACTGCCCTGCTAATGTGTTTGCCCTGCTAATGTGTTTGTAGGCTAAACTGCCAAGAAAATAAAAAACGTAACTGATCCAAATGGTTGCCCAGTCATGCAGGCTCTACTCAGCAAACTGGATGCAGTTTATCACAGTGCCATCCGTTTTGTTACTAAAGCACCTTATACCACCCACCACTGCGACCTGTATGC
This sequence comes from Oncorhynchus masou masou, assembly GCF_036934945.1. NCBI lineage: Eukaryota > Metazoa > Chordata > Actinopteri > Salmoniformes > Salmonidae > Oncorhynchus > Oncorhynchus masou. Next base: position 51,434,026 of record NC_088233.1, read on the forward strand.
TCTAGTCGGCTGGCCCTCGCTACATATTCGTCGCCAGACCCACTAAATCTCCTCCTTATCTCAGTTCACTGGTCACGATGGCAACACCCACCCGTAGCACGCGCTCCAGCAGGTGTATCTCACTGATCATCCCTAAAGCCAACACCTTATTTGGCCGCCTTTCGTTCCAGTTCTCTGCTGCCTGTGACTGGAACGAATTGCAAAACGTTTGATGAAAGAAATAAAAGCTGAAATAAAAATGAAAAATGTGAAATGTCAGAATAATAGTAGAATGATTTATTTCAGCTTTTATTTCTTTCATCACATTCCCAGTGGGTCAGAAGTTTACATACTCTCAATTATTATTTGGTAGCATTGCCTTTAAATTGTTTAACTTGGGTCAAACGTTTCCGGTACTCTTCCACAAGCTTCCTACAATAAGATGGGTGAATTTTGGCCCATTGCTCCTGGCAGAGCTGGTGTAACTAAGTCAGGTTTGTAGGCCTCCTTGCTCGCACATGCTTTTTCATTTCTGCCGACAAATTTTATATAGGATTGAAGTCAGGGCTTTGTGATGGCAACTTCAAAACCTTGACTTTTTGTCCTTATTAAGCCATTTTGCCACAACTTTGGAAGTATGCTTGGGATCATTGTCCATTTGGAAGACCCATTTGCGACCAAGCTTTAAATTCCTGACTGATGTCTTGAGATGTTGCTTCAATATATCCACATAATTTTCCTGCCTCATGTTGCCATCCATTTTGTGAAGTGCACCAGTCCCTCCTGCAGCAAAGCACCCCCACAACATGATGATGCCACCCCCGTGCTTCACGGTTTGGATGGTGGTCTTCAGCTTGCGAGCCTCCCCTTTCTTCCTCCAATCATAACGATGGTCATTATGGCCAAACAGTTCTATTTTGTTTCATCAGACCAGAGGACATTTCTCCCAAAAGTACGATCTTTGTCCCCATGTGCAGTTGCAAACTGTAGTCTGGCTTTTTTATGGCGGTTTTGGAGCAGTGGCTTCTGCCTTGCTGAGCGGCCTTTCAGGTTACGTTGATATAGGACTCGTTTTTATTGTGGATATAGATACCTTTGTACCTGTTTCCTCCAGCATCTTCGCAAGGTCCTTTGCTGTTGTTCTGGGATTGATTTTCACTTTTCATACCAAAGTACATTCATCTCTAGGAGAAGAACACGTCTCCTTCTTGAGCGGTATGATGCCTGAATGGTCCCATGGTGTTTATACTTGCGTACTGTTGGGGCATAATCAGAATTAGTTGGTAACATAGGTAAGATGTTTTATATTCATCATATGTTTTTAAGTTACTTCTCATCAGAATGTTTATTTTTGTATAATACTGTGGCCGGGTTTGCCGTCATCTGTTCTCTGTCAAGACTAAGTTACTGGGGCCGGAGAGAGGACAGAGGTCAAGCGTGTATCTCTTGGCTCCACAATGTCTGTGTGCCAGTCAATGTGTCTCTGTGATCTTGTCAAGATAGGATGGATTTGATATATGCCTGTTGATATGAGGATTTGTTTAGGTTCCGAGTTTGAGAAAATAACATAGTTTAGGAGACAAAGCTGAACGATAAATTATGGCCAATGCTGTCTGGCTATGTGTGTCTTTGATATAAAGGATCTCAGTTGCAATGTGTAAGGGACTCTCAGAGAATTCATTTATAGACACTGAATTGATCTGAGAGTCACAGGGTTGTGATGGAACTCATTTAATTAAAGATGGACTTTGTGATAAACTCTGACTTGTGTGTGGTTTGCTCTCATGATTTGGTAAATACAGGAAATTTCCATGACAGTACTACTGTTTGTACAGATGAACGTGGTACCTTCGGGCGTTTGGAAATTGCTGGATGAACCAGACCTTTGTGGAGGTCTACAAAATAAATTCTGAGGTCTTGGCCGATTTCTTTTGATTTTCCCCTGATGTCAAGCAGAGGCACTGAGTTTGAAGGTAGGCCTTGAAATACATCCACAGGTACACCTCCAATTGACTCAAAGTATGGCAATTAGCCTATCAGAAACTTCTAAAGCCATGACATAATTTTCTGAAATGTTCCAAGCCGTTTAAAGGCACAGTTAACTTGGTGTTTGTAAACTTCTGACCCACTGGAATTGTGATACAGTGAAATAATGTCTGTAAACAATTGTTGGAAAAATCACTTTTGTCATGCACCAAGTAGATGTCCTAACCGACTTACCAAAACTATAGTTTGTTAACAAGAAATGTGTGGAGTGGTTGAAAAATGAGTTTTAATGATTCCAACCTAAGTGTATGTAAACTTCCAACTTCAACTGTAATATATATATATATATATATGTTCCCAGACATTTCCGTGTGGAATGGCCCAAGCCCTCACCCTCCGATCCAATAGGACCAAGACGTGCTCAATGGCATTGAGATTCGGGCTCTTCACTGGCCATGGCAGAACACTGACATTCCTGTTTTGCAGGAAATCATGAACAGAACGACCAGTATGGCTGATGGCATTGTCATGCTGGAGGGTCATGTCAGGATGAGCCTGCAGGAAGGGTACCACATGAGGAAGGAGGATGTCTGTCTTCCCTGTAACGCACAGCGTTGAGATAGCTTGCTGTCATTACAGGCACAGTCCAATGATGCTGTGACACACCCCCCCGACTATGACAGACCCTCCACCTCAATCCCACTCCAGAGTACAGGCCTCGGTGTAACGCTCATTCCTTCGACGATAAAAGCAAATCCAACCCTGGTGAGACAAAACCGTGACTCATCAGTGAAGAGCACTTTTTGCCAGTCCTGTCTGGTCCAGCGACGGTGGGTTTGTGCCCATAGGCGACTTTGTTGCTTGTGATGTCTGGTGAAGACCTGCCTTACAACAGGCCTACAAGCCCTCAGTCCAGCCCCTCTCAGCCTATTGCAGATAGTCTGAGCATTTATAGGATTGTGTGTTCCTGGAGTAACTCGGAAGTTGTTGTTGCCATCCTGTACCTGTCCCACAGGTGTGATGTTCGGATGTACCGATCCTGTGCAGGTGTTGTTACACGTGGTCTACCACTGCGAGGACGATCAGCTGTCTGTCCAGGCTCCCTGTAGCACCGTCTTAGGCGTCTCACAGTACGGACATTGCAATTTATTTCCCTAGCCACATCTGCAGTCCTCATTGCAGCATGCCTAAGGCATGTTCACACAGATGAGCAGGGACCCGGGGCATGTTTCTTTTGGTGTTTTTCAGAGTCAGTAGAAAAGCCTCTTTAGTGTCCTAAATTTTCATAACTGTGACCTTAAATTGCCCACAGTCTGTAAGCTGTTAGTGTCTTAACGACCGTTCCACAGGTGCATGTTCATTAATTGTTTATGGTTCACTGAACAAGCATGGGAAACAGTGTTTAAACCATTTACAATGAAGATCTGTGAAGTTATTTGGATTTTTACAAATTGTCTTTGAAAGACAGGGACCTGAAGAAGGGACATTTTTTTGTTGTTGCTGAAAACTGTTTTTATACATTTTTTTTTTTTTTAAATCTATGAAAAATAAAATCCTGAAAAGGTGATGTTTATATATATATATATACACACATATACACACACACACACACATACACACACACACATACACACACACACACACACACTTGTTTACTTGACTTTTATTCTCTATAAATTGACGCTCAAATAATTTACTCCGGCAAGTTTGCCACCGTTGCGCTGCAATAAGAAAGTAAACAGAAGTCGAATCCATCACTTCTGTTGATTGGCTGTGTCCATAGAAACGTTAGAAAATGTGGTGGATAGAATGTAATGGATCGCATCCCGACAGTGAAGCTCAGTGTAAACAAGCATAACGGCAGGGTCGGTATCTCCTGGCAAAGAACAGACATTCTTCAAGTCGAAGTTGGATATTAGTAGTGCTGTAGTAAAGGATCTATTTTACAGCCAGTTAAGAGTGCATTTAAACCTACAAATGTAGCATGTTAATTTCAAGCAAACATGTAAGTGAATGGGTTTTCCAAAATTCTTAAGCTTCTTTACCCTTCTTGGTCATTGCTAAGCAAAACAACGAGCCAGTCTAGCCTGGGGGAAGAACAAAGCAGTGTGAAAAAGGTCTGTCTTGGACTTGCGGGTGATGTGCTGGAACAATAATGAGCCAGTCTAGCCTGGGGGTAAGCTAGCCCAGGACTAAGAACAAAGCAGTGTGAAAAAGGTCTGTCTTGGACTTGCGGGTGATGTGCTGCAACAATAATGAGCCAGTCTAGCCTGGGGGTAAGCTAGCCCAGGACTAAGAACAAAGCAGTGTGAAAAAGGTCTATCTTGAAGTTGCGGGTGATGTGCTGGAACAACAATGCCAGCACTGATTTGAGAGCCCAGCATCCAAATAGAGATGTTTCTTTTCAGTAAAACATTCAACAAAAATGTCATTTTAATCATTTATTAAAAACTATATACAATATCTGTTATAATTCAGTATTCGGTACTTAATTTTTATTTTTTTTACCACTTCTCTGCATTAACCAGGTACTTATTGTTATGTGCAATGTTGCACTTGCTTTGTTTGCATATGGTAATTTTTTTTGTGAAAATGAAAAATGAAGCAGTACCCCAACAACAGCTACACACAAATAATAACATCACATACGTCATCCATTAATTAAAATTTACTAAATTACCGTGTGCTTGTACTCTCAGGGAAAAACCTAAAATCCCCAAAGCGGTCAGTGGGACGCATACCTTTGAAGTCAAGCCAATAGAACGGATCACACTTTCAAGGGAAACTGCATTAAGATAAAACTGGGGTATACGCAGTGAGGTGAAATACTCAGAATAACATTGCAGATAGAAATGAACAAAGTTGACTTGATTACATGTTCTACGTGACAATTAAATCGTATCTACACTAGACATTTCTACCTGATTCTGAAAGTTCTTCAGTGTTGCACCATCTTGATCAGACCAGCGGCCAGGACTCAAGTACCCAATCAAAATACAACAAAACACCGCAAACCAATAAGCCCAAATCAGGCTAATTGAAGCTCTGTAGTTTGACAACCAAAGACATCAACGTGTGTGTATGCACCCTCAAAACGAATGACATTACAGGTCAGGAAACTCTGTTCTCTGCTTAAACTTGCTTTGGAAATGTGTCATGGCAACACAACGGCATTGTTCACTCTTGGAAAGTAAAAAAAAAAAAAATATGTTGGGTTTTCAAACAGCACATGACAGTCAACTGTTTGAATTTAGTATGACAATAAATACTTGACAATCTCAATGACCACTAAAGTATTTGTTTAAAAGCTAATGTTCAAATCCACATTCCAGAAGTCTCAATAGTATGAATAAAGTTTCATATAGTGGCATTATCTGAGTAAGCCAAATGAGGCAACATTGTCACACAGACAGCCTTAACATGCAGAATGTCCACCCACAGTGTTAATACCAACACATGAACAATGGCCCGCTACTTTGTAAACCTTAAATACCGGTACCTGACAAGCAACATGTAATGAGATATTGTAGATCCAACTAGAATATCAGAGCCATATATAGAGATATACAGTTCTAGATTGTATGCATCTTACAGAGGACCTCGCAAATTTTCATTAGAAGCACCAAAGCGAAGGATATTTTGACACCTCTGCCTCAGCACCAGTGAAATCAATAGTATTTGGGTGTGGAAACTAACCCCGTTGTCAGATAATCAGTTCAACCAGTAGACAATGAAGCTGTGCAGACATGGAGAGCAAAAAACAACTGTTTCCTCCACATTCTCATTCTGACCATAAGTGCAAAAGAGGACATCCCTGGAAATACTCTGTTGTAAAGGATGGTTGAGTCTGCAGGAGATATGCACAGCCGAGACTGGTGCACGATTCCAAATCCAAATCTTAAAAGATTACATTATGTAGGCAAAGTAGAATATTCTCCCTGTTGCTTACAGCAATCCAATCTGTCCAGATCTGCATACGCATCAAAAGAGTAGAGAAAGAGTTGTGTTGCAATTGGGCACAAGGTCTCATCTGGTCGGCTAAAGCAGATCGATCTGGTTTCAGAATTGAACTTGACTGATGTGGTTAGGAAGCTCAAGCGCTGATAAAAAAGTGCAGATACCTGTTCAAAAGAGATTAAACTTTCTGACTGACAGATAAAAAAAAATCTATGACTTTATCAGGTTATGCCCATTCTTTCCACCCTATAGAACAGGCACCCTGCTGGAGCTGGTTGTTCTGAATGGGGCATGCTCAGCCGTTAAATATCAATCTGTTCTAAAGTGGATTGTGTTGGTCTAAATTCTGAAGCAGATTGATATCGTCAAAGAGGACTGAGCTGGTCTTGGAGCTGAAAGAATGTTGGGATGGTCTGAGCTAGTCTGAAGTGGAGCAGACTGGACTGGTCACAAGCAGTTCAAAACAGCACAGGTTCAGTTTAGACCTGGGACGCATTTGTCTGTGGGCGGGGGAGGGTACATATTCTCTGTGAATTAGCTTCTGTGTCTTCCCTACTTGAGCAAGCTAGTTTAGTAGGCCCATTTCCACACATTCAACTAGATGGTTGGAGCATGACTAACCCCATATATAAGCACAGAAATAAAATCAGTCCTTGGGAATAAGCGGAGTTAAGATAAAATGATCTAGTCTAGAGCATGGTCCGAGCCACGTATCGCAGCAGCCCGCCATGCCGGTAAAAGGCCACATCCATCTCGTTGTCAAACAGAGTCGTCACACTGAAGGTCTTTCCAGAGCTAGTCTAGAGAGAAAAAAGGGAAACATGTCGGTCAATGAAGAGACAATGCCACAGACAAAGATAGTTGTGAGACGTTTTAACTGGGGATGGGAAATTTCAGTTATAAAAAGGTAACTTTTGATTGGATGCCATACTTTGACAGTCAGCATTTGCTTTGGGGACAGGTCCTCTGGTAGAGTGATAGTGAACTTCTCCTTCCCGCAGAGCTCTAGCGAATCGGCACTCTGGCCTGGCAAGAACTGGAGGGGCGCGATGCCCATGCCCACCAGGTGGTTCTTGTGCATCTTCTCAAAGCTTTCTGCTATGACAGCTCGCACACCCTGCCAACCATAGAACACACAGAATAAGAGACCAATGGGATCTGTATCCCATGGAGAAAAAAGGTACATATACAAATGAATGAAATTTACCAAGGAATATTTGACTGATTTAGAATTTCATTGTGTACATACGAACTGTAACGTTTGTTGGAGGAGGAATAATGGTCTGGGGCTGTTTTTCATGGTTTGGGCTAGGCCCCTTAGTTCCAGTGAAGGGATATCTTAACGCTACAGCATACAATGGCATTCTAGACAATTCTGTGCTTCCAACTTTGTGGCAACAGTTTGGTGAAGGCTCTTTCCTGTTTTTGCATGACAATGGGAAAGGGAAGGGAAAGGGGGATACCCAGTCAATTGTACAACTAAATGCATTCAACTGAAATGAGTCTTTTGCATTTAACCCAACCCTTCTGAATCAGAGCGGTGCGGGGGGCTGTCATAATCGACATCTTCGGCGCCCGGGGAACAGTGGGTTAACTGCTTAACTCGGGGGCAGAACGACAGATTTTTAACTTGTCAGCTTGGGGATTCGATCCAGCAACCTTTCAGTTACTGGCCCAACATTCTAACCACTAGGCAACAATGCCCACGTGCACAAAGTGAGCTACATACAGAAAAGGCTTGTCGAGATCGGTGTGAAAGAACTTGACTGGCCTAAACAGACCCCTGAACTCAACCCCACGGAACACGTTTGGAATAAATTGGCATGCCGACTGCGAGCCGGGCCTAAACGCCAAACATTTGAGCTCAAACTCACTCATGCTCGTGGCTGAATGAAAGCAAGTCCCCGCAGCAATATTCCAACATCTAGTGGAAAGCCTTCCCAGAAGAGTGGAGGCTGCAGCAGCAAAGGGGAGGCCAACTCCATATTAATGCCCATGATTTTGGAATAAGATGTTCGACGAGCAGGTGTCCACTTTTGGTCATGTAGTGTAGCTGTGCCATGATATGCAATTAGGCATACTGTAGCTGCGACTAAGTAAACCTCTAAAGATTCTTCCAATATTCCACCTGCTAAAACCTTCCCTCATCCCAAGTTAGGTTGTCGTCCCAGTAACTGGCTGATCATCCCTGTACACATGGATCTTAGGGCCTTTAAGAGATAGGGGGCCATCCTTTAAGAGCACATGTTGCCAGCCACAGTACAGAACCAGATCTGCAGCTAACATCCCGTCAAACGCCCTCACCTTGGTTGTACTGCATCTAGTTATTTAAAAAAAATCTTTATATATAGAAAAATCTTGCAACACTTCAAGTGTTAAAGAGTGTTTAAAAAAGTGTTAAAGAACAAGCTCCACCCAGAAGCCAGTTTTATTGGCATGTGACCAGTGCTTGAGGAATGTAGCCTTTACCAGTAGGTAGGGTCCTTTGGCCGCCCAGTCCCGAGAGTTTCCTGAGCCGTACTGCTTCCCTGCCAGGATGATGAGGGGAATCCCGTCTCTCTGGTAGCGCTCTACTGCCTCAAACACGTCCAGCTAACAGCACAAAAACACACTGTTAAACAACTTGGCCGAAATCAGGTATATTATCCACTCTCCATTTACTGCAAAGATGAATCTCATCTTATTTGTAATAAGGTATTTTACTATATCACTTCAAGCGTTTGCTTGGGTTATCAAATCATGAGCAATAGGGAGATACTTATTCCCTTCCGTACAGAGCTGAATGAAGAGCACAGTTCAAGTGCACTGTTTCTAGACTTGACCCTCTCTCTCACTTACAGTCTGGCCTGATGGAATGTGCACGGTCTTGGGGCCCGGTTTGCCGATTAACCGGTTCTGGAGTTTGATGCTGGCAAATGTCCCTCGGGTCATCACCGCGTCGTTTCCCCTCCGGGCGCCGTACGAATTGAACTCTCGTGGTGTAAGGCTGAGAGTGAGAAATCCAGAGTTTAAAGGTCAAACTGCTTTCCTCCTAAGTTCCACTGAGAGTTTACCAAAACATTTACTCCTGACCCTGGTAAAATGCTAAAGTAGCACTTTACATACGACATAAATAAATAAATTACATGGAAGTGAAGAATTTGAACAACCCAGCCCCTGCTGCAGCAGTCTGCGTACATAAATTATAGGATGCTCACCGTTTGCTCAGCAGGTACTTGGCAGCAGCACTGACCCTGGCGATGCTCCCGGCAGGGGAGATGTGGTCGGTGGTCACCTTGTCTCCCAGGAACAGTAGGGCATGGGCGTTCTCTATAGACTGGGGCGGCTGGACCTCTTTACACTGGGAGAGAGGGGAGAGGTCATATAGAACCAGGGCCCAGAGTAGTTCTGAAATATGAATTCAGCTTAACCCGATGCTAATATGTTTCACAAACTATCCATTACGCTTTGAATATATGAAATATATCTACTTCTGAGTTTCTTAAATTATCTCTCTTCAAAGTGTTTATTATTGTTGTACATTTGAGTAATTTTCCACACAAAAAATAAGACTCACAAGTTTGTTGAAGAAGGAAGGAGAGCGGATATATGTGGATTTGGGATCCCATGGGAAAACTACAGACTCTGGACATTCAAGGTTATTCCAAAACGTGTTCCCTTTCTGTAACAGAGTGACAAACAGCACACCGTAATGACTGCACCGTAATGAAACTTGAATAGGTTGAGGAAAAAAAAGACTCAAGAGAGGGAGCCAACCCGAAGCAAAAAGGACCCTCACCTCCCTTCTGGCACGGAGCTCTGTGAAGATGGAAGAGATGACCTTGTCCTGCTCTATCTGCTGCACCTCCTCCCTAGTGGGCCACACATCCCGCAGGTACACTTCCTTCCCCTCAGAGGTCACACCTACACCAGAGGGACAAGGGTTATAACAAACATGCTAACACATTATGTTTTTAACCTTCCATTGGGGTCTCCCAGGGGGAACAAATTGACCCCCCCCCCGATAACGTTTTTGGACAGCAAGTGAACGGTAGTTCATCAATGGTATCAAAAAGTGTAGAAGACAGGAGACAGATTATTACAATAAAGTGTCAAACAAACCTCAAAATGTGGTTTTGAGGTTTGAAACGTGATGTTGTTCACTTACCCAGAGGCTCTTTCTCGAAATTGATGCTGACGGTGCCGGCGATGGCGTACGCCACTACTAGGGGTGGAGAGGCCAGATAGTTGGCCCTGACACAGTCACATAGGCGTCCCTCAAAGTGTCTGTTCCCAGATAGCACTCCGCAGGCCACCAAGTCCCCCTACAGCGGGCGCATGGGGAAGGTTAGACCTTCCTATAAAAACCTCTCCGTCACTCTCTCAAGTCACCCATTTGGTCAAAATATTTGATGATAGAGTGCGTTAAAGGAGGCAGCCAAGTGTATTTTATTTTTTTCAAGGATCAAATTAACACTGGAATGGATAATATTTCCTAAATACTTCATTCTGGAATACAGTCTTATTAATTCCCAGCTCTGCAGTGAATAGTAACCAAGTTAAGACAGAGTTTGTTCAAGTACCTCTTTGATAGCTTCAGAGACGGTCTCTGGTAAAGGTGCAGTGTTTCCAACGCAGGTGGCACATCCATAGCCTATCACTTCAAACCTGAGTCAGATATGAGGAACAATTATCTAATATTCTACTCCTGCCAATTATGCATAATCAAGTGATGTGGGTGTGTGTCGGACATGAGTCGGGTAGATAGTTGCTCATGGTCTCGTGATGAGGTAGCCCTGCCTGTGGCTTTAAAACCTGTGTCAGCCCTTGGCCCAAGAGTCTCTTGGTCTAACGGTCGAGACATTGGTTTCTCCCGTAGGAGACCTGGGTTCAGATCCTATCCGTGACGTGCGTGTCCTCACCCTAGCTGGCTGAGGTAAGGCAGTACTCCACTGGTGTTGAGGTAGTGGGTGACCATGCCACTGCCAGGAGCCAGGCTGGTGCGGATGTAAGGCTTGACGATAAGGCCCGCCTCCACCGCTTTCTTGGCCAGCAAACCTGTCAATCAAAAGGCGATACCAGTTGCATTGGCAAAATTCCTGACAGTCCAATTGGGATTTCAGGAAAACCTGAGAATATAGTACCGTGTTCCTCCAGTGTCTCTCACCTGCGGTCAACATGACGGAGGGGTTACAGTTGTTGGTGCAGCTGATGACGGCTGCGATGACCACAGAGCCGTGGGCCAACTCGTACTCCTGACCGCCGTGGAGGAACGGCACCAGGCTCTCCTGCTTCTCCTTGGAGATATGGAACCCTTTGAAACCCACCTGGAAAGAGAAACACAATTTAATTAACTAATCCATACTTTCAATATTTTACAGCCAGAAGATGTGGCAGGGATCTCACCCCTTTCTACATAACAGAAAAAACTGGTCATTCTAACAAAAGTATTTATCACTCATATAAAGTCGTAGTGAACAAGGGTCACATGATTGATTCGTTTGAGATGAACCAACAAAAAGCCATATGTAGGACATTTCCCCTCAATGGGCAGATTTACTTTTCTGTTGCTATGCAAACTAAAATATGAATAGGTGTGATGATCTCAAGTATTAGTATTAGTTCTCTAATTTGTTGACCTAAGGCGTCTGACTGATAGGTTACCTTCTCGTTGAGACAGCTCTGGAAGTCCTCCTTCATGCTGCTGACAGCCACCCTGTCCTGGGGCCTTTTTGGCCCACTCACATGAGGCACCATGGAGCTCAGGTTGATCTCAATCACCTTTAGAGAAAACAGGGACAACATAACTGTACCTCTGATTGTGAAACAGAAGAATTATGCACTTCGTAATATGGACCAATATTCCGCCATACCTTCCTCTACTTATTGGCCACTAATATCTGAAAAGACTAAAAGAATACCTCAGAATATTGTGGGTCTTCTGACGAGTCCTCGTAGCTCCTGAAGAGTTTCACAGCCTTCAGATAAGCCTCCAATAATTCAAGTTTCTCCTCAGTAAAGTCTGAGAGCAAAGGAAAACATCAAGTTTTAATATTACATGCCACATATGCAACATTTAAAAATCAAGAGATAATTCACCCAAATGCCAAATTTACCCCACCTTCTGGAAACCAAGAAAGTAGTCTGTTGACCCAATTTGGGTTTGTTTAAGTTAGCATTAACATTGCTGAACGAAAAACAATTAATACAGCTTCTCTTAGCATTGATGGATTCTGTTAAAATGTAACATGTTTCAAGTTAAACTGTAGTTTGTTTGTATCCTGTTTCGTGAATGATTAATGTGAGTATTAAATGGAGTTTAGGCCATGAAACTCTGTGTATGCTAATTTGTAAAGGTTGACCTAATCTGATAAGAGGAAATTGCCTAGAATCAGAAAGCATGGTCAGGCCCAGGACAATGACAGGTTGTGATTCTGACATATAGCTAAACAAAGAGAGGACAATGGACATTCCACAGGGGAGATAAGGGAAATTCATTGGGGTCATAAAATGTATGGCTGGGGAGGTGACACATAAAATGTGGTGACCAAAAGGAGGGAAGATTATAAATGTATGCACTCAGCTGTCGGCATCCTTGGTAATAAACACTTGAAACTTCATGAGCTTTTGGTCTCAATTCCTTATTGCAAAGACGTTGCAATAACATTTTTCTTTATAACAGCATGTTCGAAATAGCATGCACATAAATCTCAAAATAACACCTGACATACATCCCAGCATCAGAAGTGACAGTCGAGCCTGTTCCCAGCTCTTGCCAATTCTTATGGTAAATTTTCACGGCATGTGGTGTCTTACCATCTCCTATGGGAATTGTTACACTAATGACCAGATAAGTTGGCAAGACAGCACAAACGGACCTGGAAACAGGCTAGTGACAGCTTCCTGTCTTACTTGTTTGCTTAAAGTGTTTGAGTGTGACATGGTCGACAGGGAAGAAGCTGACGGTGGCATTGTATTCGGGACACATGTTGGCGATGGTGGTCCTGTCTGGGACAGACAGCTGGGACATGCCGGGACCAAAAAACTCCACAAACTTCCCAGCTATGCCCGCCTGACGAAGGTGCTGAGATGGAGAACACATTGAATCAAGTTTGGCAGAGCATTTAAAACATCTCCATCATGTACTTTACAATGACAATATAGATAATACAAAGGAAATTAAAAAGATCTAAAGGAGGTTCAACGACATGTAGCTTAACTTCTTTGGGACTGGGGGGGAAGTATTGAGTAGCTTGGATGAATAAGGTGCCCAGAGTAAACTGCCTGCTACTCAGGCCCAGAAGCTAGAATATGCATATAATTAATAGATTTGGATAGAAAACACTGAAGTTTCTAAAACCGTTTGAACGATGTCTGTGTACAACAGCACTCATATGGGCAGGCAAAAATCGGAGGAAAAAATCCAACCCGGAAGTGGGAAATCTGAGGTTTGTAGTTTTTCAAGTCATTGCCTATCCAATATAGTGTCTATGGGGTCATATTGCACTTCCTAAAGCTTCCACTAGATGTCAACAGTTTTTAGAGCCGTTTCATGAGGGGTCTGGCAGAATGCCATGAGCTAAGTCGCGCGTGGCCGTGAGAGCGAGCTGCGTTCCCTTTCATTTCTAAAGACAAAGGAATTGTCCGGTTGGAATATTATTGAAGATTTATGATAAAAACATCCTAAAGATTGATTATATACATCGTTTGACATGTTTCTACAAACTGTAATGGAACTGTTTTGACTTTGTCTGGACTAAGTGCATGCGCCTTGTGAATTTGGATTTGTGAACTAAACACGAACAAAAAGGAGGTATTTGGACATAAATGATGGACTTTATCGATCAAAACAAACATTTATTGTGGAACTGGGATTCCTGGGATTGCATTCCGATGAAGATCAAAGGTAAGTGAATATTTATAATGCTATTTCTGAGTTTTGTGACACCTCTCCTTGGTTGAAAAATGGCTATATGTTTTTCTGTGACTAGGCGCTGACCTAACGAATTTCCATGGTGTGTTTTTACCGTAAAGTTTTTTTGAAATCTGACACAGCGGTTGCATTAAGGAGAAGTTTATCTATAATCGTATGTATAACACTTGTATCTTAGATCAGTGTTTATGATGAGTATTTCTGTAATTTGATGTGGCTCTCTGCACTTTCACCCGAAGTTTGTTTGAGACAATGGATTTCTCAATATAACGCACCAATTTAAAATTAGGTTTTTGGACATAAAGATTAAACTTTATCGAACAAAACACACATTTATTGTCTAACATGGAGTCCTGGGAGTGCCATCCGGTGAAGCTCATCAAAGGTTAGTGATTCATTTTAACGCTATTTCTGTCTTTTGTGACACCTCTCCTTCTTTGGAAAATGGCTGTATGGTTTTCTGTGGCTAGGCGCTGACCTAACATAATCGCAAGGTGTGCTTTCGCCATAAAGTCTTTTTGAAGTCGTACACTGTGGCTGGATTAACAAGAAGTTTATATTTAAAATGGTGTATAATACTTTAAAATAATATGTTTGAGCGATTTTAATTATGAGATTTGTGTCTGAATTTGGAGACCTGCAATTTCACTGGCTGTTGGCGAGCATCCCACATATCCCAGAGAAGTTAAACGCTAGCAATCAATAAAAAGTGATACTTTGCAAGTGCTGTGTATGGAAGCTTCTTTTGAATATGGTTTCAACATTTCTGAGCTACCCTCAGATGTGTACCAGTATGTTTAATTTCTTAGCTGTAGCCTACCTTGGTGATCCCCAGAACAATATCGATGGACGTGGCCAGGATGTTGACGGAGCCTACTAGTCTGCAGCCAACCACCTGAGGAAGGGTCAGAGAGATGGGCTGGCCCAGCATCACTGCCTCCGACTCGATCCCTCCCACACCTGAGACAGAGATGCGGGAAAGAGGACAGGAAACCGTCTTAAAGCTATAGAGCTATTGGATAATTCACACGTCAATCTCCTTCTTAAGTTCTTTCATCACCAAAGCATTGTAACTTGGATATTAACCTATGACCTGATGTGGTTTCAGCATAATTCTTAGTCCCTTCTTTTATCTATTCTCTTTGATGTTTTTCTGTTTGATGCTAATCTAGTATTTATTGGGGTTAATGGGTACTTCAGTCCGTATACTCTGTGCAACACACAGCTATTGTGAGGTTGAGCACATGCGAAATGTCCCTCCTTCAGGGCACTGTAGTTATATGCATAACTTTTTTTAAATTCCAATGATTTCAGCCAGTATTGGCAGCTGTGTGGACATTGATAGAACTTTAAATTGTTGTTCTTTACCCCAGCCGAGGATGCCCAGACCGTTGATCATGGTGGTGTGAGAGTCTGTTCCCACCACGCTGTCTGGGTAGATGAAGCCCTGGCTCTCCTGCACCACCTGAGACAGGTACTCCAGGTTTAGCTGGTGTACTGCGCCCACATCCGGGGGCACCACGTTCACGTTCTTAAACGCTTTGGAGCACCACTTCAGGGGAAAAGGAGAAAGACGTAAGAAAAAGGTTAGACTGGTGCGCTACACGGACCTAAATAAGTTGCAGACGTGTTACAATATGCGATTATAGGTGTTGGTTTCAGTTCGAAATAGCTGCTGCAGAGTCTCTGTAACTAAGTATCTTGTTTACATTGAATTTACTTTGACGGAAATGAGCGAGAGAGACAAAAAGTTACCTTAAAGAACTGCAGCCGTTCTTTGTTTCGGATCAGCTCCAACTCCTGGTTTTTCAGAGCTGTTTCAGGTCTGCAGAAAACAATGACAAGGACAATGTACACCTTTCCTCTCTCCTATACAGGGTACCAAGTAGGCTTTGCTACACTATAAATCCACCCAATACGCAGGAGCCAGGATCTGCATTCCCGAATTAGAGGCCTTCTGCGCAAGCCAGCAGAATTGTTTTGACTTGTCTCGTAGGCAGTGAAAGTTAACGTTTCACATGCATTTTCTGTTGTAGGCCTAGCTAAAATAACTTAGCTGTGGTCTACACTACAGCTTAGTATTTTCAGAAATGACATCTCAAATGTAAAATGTCGGCACAAAAAGAAGGGAAATGGGGTGTGTGACGAAGATGCACTAGTAAGCAAGTCTCTCACCAGAATGCGCTCTAAGTCTACCGTTAATTTGTGTGTATTCATAGTTTCATTGTGTGAATTGTTTGACTTTCTGTTTTTTATAGGTTCTCCCCAGAATGAGCTCTGTCTCCCGCATGTTTTTTTAAAAGTTGTGGTAGTTTCAACTGGGTTTTAGGTTCATGTGCAGTTTATAAAGTGATCATTTAAAAAAATACAAGTAATATGATTACTATTGTTGCACATGCTGTGTAGATAGAACATTTTATGTTTTCAATATATCACAAACTGTTTCTGCATATTGGTTATCAAGAAGCTTGATCTTGCAAGCTAGCTAGTTGGAGCTCTGAGCTGGAGATCATTTATTTGGCACATCTTAGATAGTTAAACTTATACCTATAATATATTTAGCTGGAAAACAGTAGTAGTGAATTTTAAGTGCAACTTGATCACCTGCACAACAGTGGATCGTCACGTTACGAAAGCTTCCGCTTGCTCTGTGTGCTCTTCACAAATGAACGCCATGTGACTCAATCAGCTGCTTTGGGGGAATGGCTTCATAATTTAAAAATAATGCAACAAGCGAAATTAAGAACGCAATCTGCTTTATCTATTCACCTCGAGTGTAGGGGGCAGTATTTTGGTGTTTGGATGAAAAACGTACCCAAATGAAACTGCTTATTTCTCAGGCCCAGAATATCCATATAATTGTCAGATTAGGACATAAAACACTCAAGTTTCCAAAACTGTCAAAATACTGTCTGAGTATAACAGAACTGGTATTGCAGGCGAAAACCGGAGGAAAATCCAACCAGGAAGTGCCGTTTTTCCCGAAACCTCTCTGTTCCATTGCATGCCTTCCCTCCATCTAAAGGGATATCAACCAGATTCCTTTTCCTATGGAGTCCACATGGTGTGAAAAGTCTTTAGACATAGTTTCAGGCTTTTATTCTGAAAAATTAGCGAGAAAGATGACATTGCGTCATTGGATGGCTGGGTGCCAGCAGAGTTTTGCATGCGTGAGCAGCTTGGAGCAGACATTTTCTCTCTCACTCCTATTGAAAAAGCTACGGTCCGGTTGAAATATTATCGATTATTTATTAAAAACGGTTGACATGTTTCTACGAATTTACGGATAATGCCCCGTCGTGACCGCTCGAGTCTGTGGATTTCTGAACATAACGCGCCAAACAAATGGAGGTATTTTGGATATAAAAATAGGAAAATGTATTGTGTAACTGGGAGTCTCGTGAGTGCAAACATCCGAAGATCATCAAAGGTAAGCAATTCATTTTATTGCTTTTCTGACTTTCGTGACCAATCTCCTTTGCTGCTAGCTGTTTGTAATGTTTTGTCTGCTGAGAGCGATGTCCTAACATAAACACTTGGATAGCTTTCGCCGAAAAGCTTTTTTGAAATCTGACACGCCAGGTGGATTAACAGCAAGCTATGCTGTGTTTTGCTATATTGCACTTGTGATTTCATGAAAATTAAATATTTTTAGTAATTTAATTTGAATTTGGCACTCTGCAATTCAGCGGATGTTGACAAAAATGATCCCACTAACGAGATGGGTGCGCCAAGAAGTTAATTAACCTTGTGCACAAGTTGCCTGCAGGTATTTAAAAACAACAAATATTCAACAAAACAATGACAAATAATTAGTAGGAAACAACTTTGCCATCAGTATGTTGTCGACAATTTTACTTTAGACATGGTCATATTGCCATTAGCCATTAAAGTTTGTCAAAAATCCCTAGCAATGCTAACGTTAGCTTGCTCCAATCCTCTCCCCTCAATCTTAGCTAGCTAATGTTAAACTGCATCTAAAGTCAATCTGACATCACAATGATGACAGAAGTTATTCCTACCAATTATGTCTCCTTCATACAAGTAATCTCCAAGACTCTATAATGCACTTTTGATTACATCTTCATATGCACTAGTTGATTAGCATTAAGTAGAACGTTCAGTCAGTATTCAGGGATGTATTCATTTTCTTTATTTATGTTGCAAAACATTCTGCAGCAAACTGTTTACTCAAAACACTTCAATGTGAAGTTGTAGTTCACTTCAAATCTATAAATGATCGATACTTCCATGCTCGAAAGTGGAGTGAAGTCCACTGGGTTCCTTCCTTCCAGATGCTTTTTTTTGAGACGCAATTGAACTAAACCTTCCTTTTAACAACAAAACGAATCTCAGTAGCGTTTGAAGTAAACGGTTTTGCAACAGAATAAATATTTTGCAACAGAATTGGCGTAATGAATATACCCCAGTCTTCAAGAGAATATTCCTAACAATGGCTTGACGCAACGTGCAATTCATGAATATGTATAGTGTCTTACTCAGAGACGGGTTGTAGATGGAAGGGGCATAGGAGAGGGGTGTTCTCAATCTGCTGGACAGCAGTGGCGGGTCTTCCCGGGGTGGCGGGGGTGTCACTGCAGCCCCCTTTGCTGCAGCTGCCTCTCTCGCCTCCACACTGGGACCCCCTTCTGGGTGTGGGTCTGGCGGGGGAGGGGCGAGACGGAGGCCCCTGGCTCTGGCTATCCCCTCCACCAGGGTTGGGGGCGTTCTGTATGGCACTGCAGAGAAAGGGTGGATAATTTCAGAAAGAGCAGGATAATTTCTGAGGATTGTTAAGAAACAGCAAAGGTTAATTTCAGAAATAGCACAGTATCAAGATATCCAACTCAGATAAAGAAGCCATCAACCTCAGGAGGGTTTCCCAGCTATCGTAAGGTAAAATATGTAACTTTACGCAAACAGTCCCTTTAAGCCCACCATTTGTTGAGGTCGATCTGTAGCGAGTGGTCAACAATGAGGTCTGTGGGGCACACAGGGTTGACCAGGCCGGGGTCCACTCCGTGTTTGGTCACTGCATCCCTCATGGCAGCTAGGTCCACCATGGCAGGGATGCCCCTGTGTGGAAGGAACAGCAATCAGATCCACCATACTACTCCACAAAACAAACAATAACACACAGGGAAACCAACTCTGGTGACCGATAGCACTGCGATACAGTATTGGTGATCGCACTAGGATTTAATACATGTAGGCCTATTGGGATTTTAAGGAGGTGGAACCATAGAAATTAGTGGAACAGTCTTTGCAATAGGCTAGTTTAACTAATTGTACTCAAGATCTTGATTCGATCATGTAACCAGATAGTGCTGCAATGTTGCTATACCCTTGAGCAAGGTCTCTTCAGAAAAATACTGTTCATTCCTAAGACAACAAGCAAGACTGTGTGTACTTGATCAACTGCCCAAGATGAATACACTGAGGATACCGGTGGTGAGCCCTGAACTACAAAATATTAGAGACTCCATATACTTCACCTACAGGCGCTACAAAAAGGAAGCCAACAAAAAGGTCTGGGGATGGCTGCAACTCTACATTTCTTTGGAGGGATAGAGAGGGAGTATGCTATGACACAGGGACACTGCTGGTATCTTGGACCAAGTTTCTCTTGTGAAAAATATTGTATATCAAAGAGATTAACCTGGATAATCCAAGGTTGGGGAGGTAGGGAAAGACACTCACGTGAAGTCTTGCAGCAGGACCCGGGCAGGAGGGAATGGCACCTCTGCCACATTCTGCTGCTCGCTCCAGTCTAGGATGTTGTGAACGTCCTCTTCTTTCACATAGAAGCCGTCGCATTTGCGTATGGCCGCCTCCAAGAGGACACGGATGGATAGAGGCAGCTTGTCTATGGAAAGGAAAGGAATGAGAGATCATTATCAAAAAATAACTTTTGGCATGCATGTGGCATTTATTTACATTATATTGGTTGACCACAGTTCAACTCATGGCCCAATAATGACAAAAGCTGCATTTTGAGAAATAATTAGACTCTGGTTTGGTCTTTTGACGCATAAGTGCAAGCCTTAGCCTATTGTTGTTCAACACAGGAGCTGACAAATCCACACTCACCGTATCTTGCATCATTCAGCTTCTGTGGATTGAAATACTTCCGGTCGCCATCTTTCAGCGTGTCAATCAGGTGGTTAAAAGGATGCTCCCCTGTATAGGGAAAGAGAAACACATATCAATCTGACACTAGAGACTGCCCGTCCTAGAGGAGAGCACGTACACTCATTATTTACACCCCCATGAGTTCAATTAGGCTACTACTACTTCCAGCCTCACACAACGAGTGAGTGAGTGAGTGTGTATTAGAGGTCAACCGGTTATGATTTGTCAACGCCGATACTGATTATTGGAGGACCAAATAAGCCGGTACCGATTAACTCGGCCGATTTTTTAAAATATATTTGTAATAATGACAATTACAACAATACTGAATGAACACTTATTTTAACTTAATATAATACATCAATAAAATCAATTTAGCCTCAAATAAATAATGAAACATGTTCAATTTGGTTTAAATAATGCAAAAGCAAAGTGTTGGAGAAGAAAGTAAAAGTGTGCAATGTAAGAAAGCTAACGTTTAAGTTCCTTGCTCAGAACATGAGAACATATAAAAGCTGGTGGTTCCTTATAACACGAGTCTTCAATATTCCCAGGTAAGAAGTTTTAGGTTGTAGTTATTATAGGAATTATAGGACTATTTCCCTCTATACTATTTGTATTTCATTAACCTTTGACTATTGGATGTTTTTATAGGCACTTTAGTGTTGCCAGTGTAACAGTATAGCTTCCGTCCCTCTCCTCGCTCCTCCCTGGCCTCGAACCAGGAACACAACAACAAAAGTCACCCTCGAAGCAGCGTTACCAATGCAGAGCAAGGGAAACAACCACCCCAAGGCTCAGAGCGAGTGACGCTTGAAACGCCAATAGCGCGCGCTAACTAGCTAGCCACTTCGGTTACACCAGCCTCATCGCGGGAGTTGATAGGCTTGAAGTAAAAAACAGCGCAATGCTTGACGCACAACGAAGAGCTGCTGGCAAAATGCACGAAATAGCTGTTTGAATGAATGTTTACGCGCCTGCTTCTGCCTACCAACGCTCAGTCAGATACTTAAATACTTGTATGCTCAGTCAGATTATACGCAACGCAGGACACGCTAGATAATATCTAGTAATATCATCAACCATGTGTAGTTAACTAATTATGATTATTTTTTTATAAGATAGGTTTAATGCTCGCTAGCAACTTACCTTGGCTTACTGCATTCGCGTAACAGGCAGTCTCCTTGTGGAGTGCCACGAGAGAGGCAGGTCGTTATTGCATTGGACTAGTTAACTGTAAGGTTGCAAGATTGGATCCCCCGAGCTAACATGGTGAAAATCTGTCGTTCTGCCCCTGTACGAGGCAGTTAACCCACCGTTCCTAGGCCGTCATTGAAAATAAGAATGTGTTCTTGACTGACTTGCCTAGTGAAAAAAAGATTAAATAAAGTTGTAAAAAAATGTAAATATAAAACAATCTGTGTCCAAAAACACTGATTTCCGATTGTTATGAAACCTTGAAATCGGCCCTAATTAATCGGCCATTCCTATTAATCGGTCGACCTCTAGTGTCTATTAGCATGAGGGATTGTTGTATTTTTATTTTACCATTATTTAACTAGGCAAGTCAGTTAAGAACACATTCTTATTTTCAATGACGGCCGAGGAACAGTGGGTAACTGCCTTGTTCAGGGGCAGAACGGCAGATTGTTACCCTGTCAGCTCGGGGATTTGATCTTGCAACCTGCAGATTACTAGTCCAACGCTCTAACCACTAGGCTACCTGCCGCCCCGATATATTCTGTATCGGAGCGAAAATTACACTGTACATCCTATGTAAACTTTGAGGGCCATTTGAAGAGTCTTCACCCCTTCTCAGTGGTTGACTCGATTTAAATCAGCACCATTTAACTTTCCCTTCAATTTTGCCTGTAAAAAAAAAAAGAAGCCTGGGGAATGTCATGTGGGCCTGTGTGTTCTGTTCCACTTGGTCCCTGGCCCTTTGAACCAAGGCTAGAATTAAAGCTAAATCACAAGTGGTCAGGAAGGCCTCTGTAGGGGACAGCACAAAGTGGTCCCAATGTTTGTGACTTAACCAGCCTACTAGCACTAGGAACGGGTTGAGATTTAGATAAACAGGTGCCTGCGAGTCTCTCTAGACAGACGGGATGCCCCCCAAAATGTACGAATGCTCTGCACCAAGGCCTGAGATTTCTGAGACTAGGTGGCTACTGTTTGAAAACAATGGTCGTAATTTCACCACATTAGTATAAGAAAAATGCAAGCATCTTGTTGCCAGCACAACTGTGCATCTGTGTAAGGCAACTAATTTCTTCCTTCTGGGCATGACAAGCCTCAAATATTTGAATAACAGTTAAGACTTGCATGCATACTGTAAATCAACATGCTTACTGTCACCAGTAAATCAACCACATAAGATCATGAGTAAAAAGAAATGAGGGACACAAGGAAGGGAACTCAAATATGCTCCTATATAGTAAAAGGGAGGTAACGTGTCCTGCTTATCATCACAAGCCTCATGTCAAATGTTTTCGAAAGATTAGGCCAACAGTATAAACACAGTTGCTAGTGTGGAGTTAGCTAATCATACAAAAGACTAGATGTATATAATAACACATTTAATTTGTATACCGCTTTTCATTACATAGTTCTCAAAGCTCTGAGAATTGCTTTATTATTACAATGCCCGTCAGTAAGTTCACACCCCTTTAATTTTCCCACATTTTGTTGTGTTACAGCCTGAATTGAAAAAGGATTACATCTAGATTTTTTGTCAATGGCGTACCCACAATACTAGAGGTTGACTGATTAAATCGGAATGGCCGATTAATTAGGGCCGATTTCAAGTTTTCATAACAATCGGTATTTTTGGACACCGATTATGGCCTATTACATTGCACACCACGAGTACCTGTTATGCGAGTGCAGCAAGGAGCCAAGGTAAGGTGCTAGCAAGCATTAAACCGATCTTATAAAAAATAATCAATCAACTTCTTAAGGTATAGGGGGCAGCATTTTTACTTTTGGATAAATAGTGTGCCCAATTTCAACTTCCTGCTTGGATAGAAAACACTCTGAAGTTTCTAAAACTGTTCGAATTATGTCTGTGAGTATAACAGAACTTATGTAGCAGGCAAAACCCCGATGACTAACTGTTCATTTATTTATTTTTTGCCTCTGTCTGTTCCAGAGTCAGGGTATATGCAGCAGTTTGGGCCGCCTCGCTTGTTGCAAACTGTTTGAAGACGATTGCTTCCTAACAAAGACCCTAATTAATTTACCAGATTTGTACATAATTATGACATAACATTTGACGGTTGTGCAATGTTTGACCACAGTGGAGAAGAAAGTAAAAGTGCAATATTTGCCATGTAAAAAAGCTAACATTTAAGTTCCTTGCTCAGAACATGAGAACATATGAAAGCTGTTGGTTCCTTCTAACATGAGTCTTCAATATTCCCAGTCAAGAAGTTTTAGGTTGAAGGTATTATAGGAATTATAGGACTATTTCCATCTATACCATTTGTATTTCATATACCTTTGACGATTGGGCGTTCTTATAGGGACTGTAGTATTGCCAGCCTAATCTCGAGAGTTGATAGGCTTGAAGCCATAAACAGCGCAATGCTTGAAGCACAGCGAAGAGCTGCTGGCAAATGCAGGAAAGTGCTGTTTGAATGAATGCTTACGAGCCTGCTGCTGCCTACCACTGCTCAGTCAGACTGCTCTATCAAATATTAAATCATAGACTTAATTATAATATAATAACACACACAAATACGAGCCTTATGTCATTAATATGGTCAAATCCAGAAACTACCATTTCAAAAAACAAAACGTTTATTCTTTCAGTGAAATACAGAACCGTTCCGTATTTTATCGAACGGGTGGCATCCCTAAGTCTAAATATTGCTGTTACATTGCACAACCTTCAATGTTATGTCATAATTATGTACAATTCTGGCAAATTAATTTGGGTCTTTGTTAGGAAGAAATGGTCTTCACACAATTCGCAACGAGCCAGGCGGCCCAAACTGCTGCATATACCCTGACTCTGCTTGCACAGAATGCAAGAGAAGTTAACAGGCGCCACATCGATTATATGCAACACAGGACAAGCTAGGTAAACTAGTAATATCATCAACCATGTGTAGTTAAATAGTGATTATGTTAAATCATTGCCCGTTTGGCGAAGTAGGCTGTAATTCAATGATAAATTAACAGGCACCGCATTGATTATATGCAACGCAGGACAAGCTAGATAAACTAGTAATATCATCAGCTATGCGTAGTTAACTAGTGATTATGGTTTATTGTTTTTTTATAAGATAAGTTTAATGCTAGCTAGCAACTTACATCGGCTTCTTTCTGCACTCGCGTAACAAGTGGTCAGCCTGCCACGCAGTCTCCTCGTGGAGAGCAATGGAATCGGCCATAATCGGTGTCCAAAAATGCTGATTAATCGGTTATGAAAACTTGAATACAGAGTGTTGGTGACTGACTTCTGCCGGCAACAAATTAATTATGCTTTTTTTGCCAAAGTTTACCTACACCGACCATATTCAAGGGGTGTTGAGCACTCGTAAATTCATTATTATACGCTCTGGTACACGAGAGTGCTCTGAAATCGGAGTAGATAGCCAGAGCGAAAGCACCCTTATTTCCATTGAGAATGAACAACGACTATACCATTTAGCTAAGCTAAGAATGATGGTTATAATCAAGTCAATAAACGTTGGGTAGTTAGATAGATGGTTAATATACTGGCAAGTTATGTATAAGTAGCCAACTAACATTAGGTAGCTAGCTAACATATTGCTTTAATAATATGCTATGCTATGTGGTTCGTAAGGACATCGTAGCTAACAAATTGTCAGCCAACATAAGGTAATTTATTTGAAAAGTTATTACATTGCTCAACATTTGTGATAATTAGTTAAAGCTATGAATTTGTATCCGATCTCGTTGTACTTCGGCTGCATACTTTCCGCAATTTTCTTCAAATCTGAAAACGATGTGTAGCCATGCCCATTTCCTGAAGAATTGCATTATGAGCCCTAAAGTACAGACACAGTGTCCTCTGTATACTTCATATTTTGGCAACACGACATCCGGGAACTTTTGACATACTAACTATATCCATACTATAACCAATAAGCATACAATATACATTCAATTCACCTCACAAATAGTATGGTTAGTATGAGTATTCGAGCGCAGCTAATGACTTTGAGAAGGGATTGTGTGACGATTAGCTTAGCAACCGCGTGAGCAGCACGATAACGTAAACACGATTTGTCGACAGTCTGCTGGGTGCTGCATTATACATTCCTTCATTCATTAGATTCCTCTCTCCTTTCTACAATATAACTGGCGATGGCACTATGCAATGCACTCTGGCCTAGAGCCAGACAAAAAGGAAAAATGTGATAGAATCTCCATTAAATAAAAAAATTCTCAAGGTAGGAATATCGCAAAAATATGATCAATGGCTCATTCGAGAAAATACATTCTCCCGAGTTATCACATTGGCCAGAAATCTGACATAAATGATAAGACGTTTTCACAATCTAAAAGTCATATTTCTATTATCTTCCAGTTTACTGAGAGCGACTTTATCACAGTACTAACCCATACCGGACGGATTTGACTGCTTGAACGGCAATAACTCAGATACACATGCAAGCACAAAATAACCCAGGGAAATCGATAGAACATCACTCAGAGAAGCACAAAAACAATACAACATTGAAAATGGGTTAACATTTCCTTTAAGGACCAATGGAAAGGTCTAAAATGATCAAAATCCGCCCACTTTTGACACAGGGCCATGCAAAATGAACTTGTCCATTGTCATGCTTGGTTCAATTGCTATTGACGAGAGGAAACCGAATAGCCAATATAAAACTCACTTTAACGTTATAATCGGTGCCGAACAAGTATTCGATACACTGACGATTTTGTAGGTTTTCCTACTTACAAAGCATGTAGAGGTCTATCATTTTTATCATAGGTACACTTCAACTGTGAGAGACGGAATCAAAAACAAAAATCCAGAAAATCACATTGTATGATTTTTAAGTAATTCATTTGCATTTTATTGCATGACATAAGTATTTGATCACCTACCAACCGGTAAGAATTCCGGCTCTCACAGACCTGTTCGTTTTTCTTTAAGAAGCCCTCCTGTTCTCCACTCATTACCTGTATAAAAGACACCTGTCCACACACTCAATCAAACAGACCCCAACCTCTCAACAATGGTCAAGACCAGAGAGCTGTGTAAGGACATCAGGGATAAAATTGTAGACCTGCACAAGGCTGTGATAGGCTACAGGACAATAGGCAAGCAGCTTGGTGAGAAGGCAACAACTGGCGCAATTATTAGAAAATGGAAGAAGTTCAAGATGATGGTCAATCACCCTCGGTCTGGGGCATCAATGATCATGAGGAAGGTGAGGGTTCAGCCCAGAACTACACTGCAGGACCTGGTCAATGACCTGAAGAGAGCTGGGACCACAATCTCAAAGAAAACCATTAGTAACACTACGCCATCATGGATTAAAATTCTGCAGCGCACGCAAGGTCCCCCTGCTCAAGCCAGCACATGTCCAGGCCCATCTGAAGTTTGCCAAAGACCATCTGGATGAGGAGGAATGAGAGAAGGTCATGTGGTCTGAGACAAAAATAGAGCTTTTTGGTCTAAACTCCACTCGCCATGTTTGGAGGAAGAAGGATGAGTACAACCCCAAGAATACCATCCCAACCGTGAAGCATGGAGGTGGAAACATCATTCTTTGGGGATGCTTTTCTGCAAAGGGGACTGGACGATACACCGTAGAGGGGAGGATGGATGGGGCCATGTATTGTGAGATCTTGGCCAACAACCTCCTTCCCTCAGTAAGAGCATTGAAGATGGGTCGTGGCTGGGTCTTCCAGCATGAGAACGACCCGAAACACACAGCCAGGGCAATTAAAGAGTGGCTCCGTAAGAAGCATTTCAAGGTCCTGGAGTGGCCTAGCCAGTCTCCAGACCTGAACCCAATAGAAAATCTTTGGAGGGAGCTGAAAGTTCGTATTGCTCAGCGACAGCCCGGAAACCTGAAGGATCTGGAGAAGGTCTGTATGGAGGAGTGGACCAAAATCCCTGCTGCAGTGTGTGCAAACCTGGTCAAGAACTACAGGAAACGTATGATCTCTGTAATTGCAAACAAAGGTTTCTGATGTACATGCTTTGTAAGTAGGAAAACCTGCAAATAATGTCAAATACCTGTTCTCCCCACTGTACCTACCGGCTCTCTAAAAAGTCAGGTAAAAAAAATACTTTCCTGTGAATATTCTGTCTCAAATTTCGAGCAGCTATAGGACAAAGGGCACGTACAAGCGGTAGAGTACGTTTAAATGTAATTTTATTCAACATTCTGGCTTGTAAGAAAAATGTACACGATTTTGGAAGCATTAGTTTCAGCCTGTGTATATACCAATTGTGTATTACATCCTGATATAACAAACACGCTAACGTTACTAGCACGCTATAGTTAATAGCTAGTTAATATCGTTAGCGAAATACGTTCGCCCACACATTCAATAAATAACGTTACTGTAGTGCAATTCCCCGTTAGATAATTTGATGTATAGCTAGCTAGGTAACGTGACTTTTTGGGGCGACTGCAAGTGAAGATTAAAGGAGTAATGTTACTAGTCAGCTAACGTTAGCTAGCTAAGTATCATTAGCATAACAAGCTACCTGGACAGTGAGGAAGCTCAAGTAAACGTGAGACATTTCAGGCTTTACATAATAAAATAATTGACATGGCCGTCAACTGCTTTGCAAACTGTGTTGATTTGAAATAATAGCTTGGCAATGTTATTTTAGACGACTCTTACCTTTGACTGAGGAAGTGAGCGCCATGATGACTTCTGAAACGGGAGAGGCTATACCAGAGAGGAAGAGTCGAAGCGAGAGGGTTTACTCCGCCCAAAACACGTCCACGTTAAGCAACTCATTAATTATTAAGCAGCTAATGCGTTTTTGTATGTGGGGTCAATGAGTGTCGAATTTAGGAGATAAAAATGAAATTCTATATTGATCTAATAAAAGTTGTACTGCTTAGGTTATTAGGAGTGGACTGATAAGTGTGGCTTCCTGGCAACTGTGTAGAAAAAACTACTTTATCAGTTGTTGTTGGTTAAGGGCTGGTAAGTAAGCATTTCATTTTATTTGACTTTTTTATTTAACCTTTATTTAACTAGGCAAGCCAGTTAAGAACAAATTCTTATTCACAATGACGACATAGGAACAGCTGGTTAACTGCCTTGTTCGGGGCAGAACGACAGATTTTTACCTTGTCAGCTCTGGATTTCGATCTTGAAACCTTTTGGTAACTGGCCCAACCCTCTAACCACTTGGTTACTTGCTGGTGCATGTCACAAATAAAATGTGATTTAATTTGTCCCTGGTGAAATAATTTATATTTATGAAGCTAGCATAGCGTTTCACTCTCCATTGAATTCAGGCCGTTTGACGTCAACACCCCTCATCGAATATTCAAATTGTATTAAAATGAAGATATGTATCCACCAATCAAAAGAAAGCATAGAAACACGCCGTTCCACGCGGTGGACATCGAATTCAATTGTTAGGGCTGAGACCTGAGCATCTCGTTGTTAGATCCAGTATCTCTGGCTATACAGCCATAGAGTCTTGTGCCGCGTCCACGTACTAGTCGGAACCTCGGACATTTCTCACTTGATAACAGGTTGAACGCGGCACGTGTATCGCTATACCAGTTAGCAAGTCGAACATGTTAGAGTTTGCTAGTTCCGAATGTCACGTGAACGCGGCAATAGATGTTACCTAAATTGATGACATATGTCGTGGAGACGATTGGATTCGGTTCAGTCAGTCGCCCTGATGAGCCTTTTCATGTTCTTTTAAAGCCCAATGGCCCTTCCCAGCAAGCTAGTTTATGCTGGCTAGCTGGCAAATCATTTACATACATTTACATTTAAGTCATTTGGCAGACGCTCTTATACATTTACATTTAAGTCATTTAGCAGACGCTCTTATCCAAATCAAATGTTATTTGTCACGTGCGCCGAATACAACAGGTGTAGTAGACCATACAGTGAAATACTTACTTACAAGTCCTTAACCAACAATGCTTTAAGAAATTAACGAAAAAAATACAAATAAAATATTAAGGAAAAAAATGTAACAGCAGCAGTAAAATAACAAGCGAGGCTATATACAAGGGGTACCAGTGCAGAGTCAATGTGCAGGGGCACCGGTTAGTTGGGGTAATATGTACATGTAGGTAGAGTTAAAGTGGCTATGCAGAGATTATGAACAGAGAGTAGCAGCAGCGTACAAGATGTGTCTGGATAGCCCTTTGACTAGCTGTTCAGGAGTCTTATGGCCTTGGGGGGTAGAAGCTGCTAAATGTGCGGTAGCAGAGAGAACAGTCTCTACCAGAATGGCTGGAGTCTTTGACTATTTTTAGGGCCTTCCTTTGACACCACCTGATATAGAGGTCCTGGATGGCAGGAAACGTGGCCCCATTGATGTACTGGGCCGTATGCACTACCCTCTGTAGTGCCTTGCGGTCGGAGGCGTAGCGGGATTTCTTATAGGCTTCCGGGTTAGTCTCGCTCCTTGAATGCGGAAGCTCTATCCTTTAGCTCAGTGAGGATGTTGCCTGTAATCCATGGCTTCTGGTTGGGGTATGTAAGTACAGTCACTTTGTGGGACGACGTCATCGATGCACTTATTGATGAAGCCGGTGACTGATGTGGTGTACTCCTCAATGCCATCGGAAGAATCCCAGAACGTATTCCAGTCTGTGCTAGCAAAACAGTCCTGTTTAGCATCTTTTTCATCTGACCACTTTTTAATGTCCCTGGCCACCAGGAGCACCGCCTCTGGATGAGCGTTTTCCTGTTTGCTTGTCTATAGATCACCTGTCTGCGGTGATCTATAGACAGCTATGAAAAATATAGATGTAATTTCTCTTGGTAAATAGTGTGGTCTACAACTTATCATGAGATACTCTACCTCAGGCAAGCGAAACCTCGAGACTTTCTTTGATTTCATGCACCAGCTGTTGTTTACAAATATGCTTAGGCCCACCGCCCCATGTCTTACCAGATGCCTCTGTTCTATCCTGCCGAAACGCTTAAAACCCGCCAGCTGTATGTTAATCATGTCGTCGTTCAGCCACAACTTGGTGAAACATAAGGTATTCATTTTTAAATGGACCTTTGGTAGGATATACGTGCTCGTAGTTCGTCTATTTTATTATCAATTGATTGTAAGTTGGCTAATAGGACCGATGTTAAAGGTAGATTACCCTCTTGGCGACTGATCCTTACAAGGCACCCAGACTGTCTTCCACGATACCTCTGTCTTTTCCTCCTGCGAATGACAGGGATAAGGGCCTTGTCTGGAGTAAATCCTTCCCCTTCGACTCGTTGAAGAAGAAGAATTCCTCCAGTACGGGGTGAGGAATCGCTGCCCTGATATCAAGAAGCTCTTTTTGGTCATAAGACATGGTGGCAGAAACATTATGTACAAAATAAGTAACAAATAACATGACAAAACATGCACAATTTGTTACGAGGTCGTAAAATGGCGACGATCTCCTTCGGCGCCATTATAGTAGTGCGCAGAACCAAGCACGAGTTAGATTCGGTGAAGTGCGCCTGTGCAATAACTCAATTGTTTGTTTAAAACTTTGGCAAAGGGTAAAGTCTACAAAATACAGTCCACTGTTTGTTACAGATTCTAGTTTTGGAAACAGAAAAATGTATGGAGATCAAATGTTTAATTGATGAGAATTTGCTGAATGTCAGGCCAAAATCCATCTCGCACTATCTTCTCCCACTGCGAGACACTGGGCTTCCTCTCATCACCATATTTTCACATCAGCACACGATGCTTCACATTTATACATCCGGTGAAATATCTGTCTTATTGTTCAATCTTTGGGTCTCTTGGAGCAAAGCAATATGGTAGGGTGAAGAGGCTAGTGCTTGCACTAGTGAGCTGCTTCCCACCTGGCAGCTGTATCACATGTCGCTGTCGGTAGCTAAAGTGGCCAATTTGTTCCTTCCCACTTGGTTTTATTTATAGTAGGATAACAGCCTACACAAGAAATAGCATGTAGTATTGGTATTTGGTACTAGTAACCATCTGGATGTCACCATGACAGGCCTACTGTACAGTCTCTCCTGCTCAATATGGAGAGTTTGCGCTGCAAGCCGGTAACCCAACAGCATGGGCACAGTGTCCTAGCTGCCACTTGCGGCAGTAATGAGAGGGAAATAGCTAGATAGTGTAGTAGCCAATATCAGGCCAGGGTGACGGCTAAAGCACATTTAATGTAGTGATAAACACCGGAAATGTACAACTACGGCATTAACGTCTACATTTTGTGAAAAATCATATTCATTACTCTGATTAAAAACGCAATTATTTCTGAACACGTGCCTAAGCCCCAACTTCGGCAGACAAGTTTCTTGGCACATCTTTAAACTAGCTAGCTGGGAAGGACTCATCAGGACCACTGACTGAAACAAATCTGTTTTTCTCCACTCTCGCTGTGCAACATACTTCATCATTTTGGGCACCTGGCGTGTCTTTATTGATGCCGCGTGATCCTACTGGGAAAAATCTATTTGAAGGGTCATCCAACTCAGAATTCTAACTCTGGAACTCTGGCTCCTTTTTAGAGCGCTGATTTTCTGACCTGATGATCACTGATGTCATAATTTTTACCAGTACCCAGTGTTTTTCAACATGGCATGTCAGAGCTCTAGAAAGAGGTCTTAGCTGGAATTCTGAGTTGGATGACCGTTCAAATCAATTTTCTCCAGGGATTTCCGACTTTGAACACAGCATTAGTCATAATACCCAGAAAACCAAGCAGTAAAACCCGGAAATGGTTCGAATAATTTTTTCACAATTCATTTTTCCATGGGGAATTTTTTGAACTACTTCATATTAGGTCTGTGTTTTGATGTCATACAGTAATAGCAAAGTATAAGGGAGTTATACTCCAGTCTAGTTATGGCGGTAATGCAACATTTATTAGATACCAACAGCCGTTAAACCTTAACGAAGAAGTCAAACAGGAAGCTTAGCTAATGTCCCACTGTGATTGAGCTCTGGGAAAGAGTTGGAAAATGGCGTCCCTTGAGAAGGCAAGAACAAGATGTACAGTTGAAGTCGAAGTTTACATACACCTTAGCCAAATACATTTCAACTCAATTCCTGACATTTAATCAGAGTAAAAATTCCCTCTCCTAGGCCAGTTAGGATTACCACTTTATTTTAAGAATGTGAAATGTCAGAATAATAGTAGCGAGAATGATTTATTTCAGCTTTTATTTCTTTCATCACATTCCCAGTGGGTCAGAAGTTTACATACACTCAATTAGTATTTGGTAGCATTGCCTTTAAATTGTTTAACTTGGGTCAAACATTTCAGGTATCCTTCCATAAGTTTCCACAATAAGTTGGGTGAATTTTGGCCCATTCCTCCTGACAGAGCTGGTGTAACTGAAGGAGGTTTGTAGACCTCCTTGCTCGAACACACTTTTTCAGTTCTGCTCACATATTTTCTATAGGTTTGAGGCCAGGACTTTGTGATGGCCACTCCAATTGACTTTG
Source organism: Oncorhynchus masou masou (assembly GCF_036934945.1). Classification (NCBI taxonomy): domain Eukaryota; kingdom Metazoa; phylum Chordata; class Actinopteri; order Salmoniformes; family Salmonidae; genus Oncorhynchus; species Oncorhynchus masou. Next base: position 51,466,623 of record NC_088233.1, read on the forward strand.
TTTTCCTTAAGCCATTATGCCACAACTTTGGAAGTATCATTGGGGTCATTGTCCATTTGGAAGACCCATTTGCGACCAAGCTTTAACTTCCGGACTGATATCTTGAGATGTTGCTTCAATATATCCACATCATTTTTCTGCCTCATGATGACATCTATTTTGTGAAGTGCACCAGTCCCTCCTGCAGCAAAGCACCCCCACAACATGATTTCACAGTTGGGATGGTGTTCTTTGGCTTGCAAGCATCCCCCTTTTCCTCCAAACATAACAATGGTCATTATGGCCAAACAGTTCTATTTTTGTTTCATCAGACCAGAGGACATTTCTCCCAAAATTACGTTCTTTATCCCGATGTGCAGTTGCAAACCGTAGTCTGGCATTTTTATGGTGGTTTTGGAGCAGTGGCTTCTTCCTTGCTGAGCGGTCCTTCAGGTTATGTTGATATAGGACTCGTTCTACTCTGGATATAGATACTTTTCTACCTGTTTCTTCCAGCATTTTCACAGGGTCCTTTGCTGCTGTTCTGGGCCTGATCTGCACTTTTCACACCAAAGTACGTTCATCTCTAGGAGACAGAATGCGTCTCCTTCCTGAGCGGTATGACGGCTGCATGTTCCCATGGTGTTTATACTTGCATACTATTGTTTGTACAGATGAACGTGGTACCTTCAGGCATAAAAAAAAACATCTGAGGTCTTGGCTGATTTCTTTTGATTTTCCCATGATGTCATGCAAAGACGCACTGAGTTTGAAGGTAGGCCTTGCAATACATCCACAGGTACACCTCCAATTGACTCAAGTGACGTCAATTAGCCTATCAGAAGCTTCTAAAGCCGTGACATAATTTTATGGAATTTTCCAAGCTGTTTAAATGCACAGTCAACTTAGTGTATGTAAACTTCTGACCCACTGGAATTGTGATACAGTAAACTATAAGTGAAATAATTGTTGGAAAAATTACTTGTGTCATGCACAAAGTAGATGTCTCTAAACCGACTTGCCAAAACTATAGTTTGTTAACAAGACATTTGTGGACTGGTTGAAAAACGAGTTTTAATGACTGATGTATGTAAACTTCGGACTTCAACTGTATATTTCACTGGTCACCGCCAACTCCTCCTTTGACCGCCTTTCCTTCCAGTTCTCTGCTGCCAATGTCTGAAACAAATTGCAAAATTCACTGAAGCTGGAGACTTATATCTCCCTCACTAACTTTAAGCATCAGCTGTCAGAGCAGCTTACCGATCATTGCACCTTTTCATAGTCCACCCAACTACCTCATCCCCATATTGTTATTTTTTATTTTGTTGCTCCTTCACCCGAGTATCTCTCTCTACTTGCACATTCATCGTCTGCACGTCTATCACTCCAGTGTTTTAATTGCTAAATTGTATTTATTTTGTCACTATGGCCTATTTATTGCCTTTCCTCCCTAATCTTACTACATTTGCACACACTGTATATAGACTTTTCTATTGTGTTATTGACTGTACGTTTGTTTATCCCATGTGTTGTTTGTGTCGCACTGCTTTGCTCTAAATTGGCCAGGTCGCAGTTATAAATGAGAACGTGTTCTCAACTGGCCTACCTGGTTAAATAATGGAGAAATACATTTTTTAAAATTAAAATGTCTTACTTATGTTGGCCACGAAGAAGGAGAGCACACAGTCCTTGGTAATAGCTGGTCTCGTCGATGGCACTGCGTTATCCTCAAAGCGGGCAAAGAATGTGTTTAGCTTGTCCCGATGTTTTGCCTGTTTGATTGCCTTAAGGGGGGATTATTTGTATTCGGCCATATTCCCAGTTACCTTGCTATGGTTAAATGCGGTGGTGGTTCGCTCTTTCAGTTTTGCACCTTTTTGCTGCACGAATGCTGCCATCTATCCACGGCTTCTGGTTTGGGTTTTAAGTCACAATGGGTACAATATATTCTATACACTTCCTGATGAACTCAGTCACCATATCCATGTGTTCACATGGTATTCTCAGAGGCCACCTGGAACATATCCCGGTCCACCTGATCAAAACAATCTTGAAGCATGGATGTCCATTGGTCAGACCAGTTTTGAGTAGATCTTAGCACGGGTACTTCCTGTTTGAATTTTTGCCTATAGGAACGGAGAAGCAAAAAGGAGTCGTGATCAGATATGCCGAAGGGAAAAGTTGAGTAGCAGTGATACAATGTTTTTCCTGAGCGTGTACTGAAGTCAATGTGTTGTTAGAACTTCGGTAGCGGTTTCCTCAAATGTTCTTTGTTAAAATCCCCAGCTACAATAAATGTGGCCTCAGGATATGTTGTTTGCAAAAAGTCCAGCGTAGTTCATTGAGGGCCTTTGTGGTATCGGCTTGAGGGGGAGTGTACACTGCTGTGACTATAACCGAAGACAATTATCTTGGAAGGTAATATGCTCAGCATTTGATTGAGGTATTCTAGGTCGGGTGAACAAAACGACTTGAATTTCTGAATGTTAATCACAATCACACCATGAGTAGTTCATCATGAAACATACACCCCCGCCTTTCTTCTTCTCAGAGAGTTCTTTATTCCTGTCTGCGCAATGTGCTGAGAACTCAGCTGGCTGTATGGACTGGGACAATATATCACTACAGAGCCATGTTTCCGTGAAACAGAGTATGTTACAAACCCTGATGTCTCTCTGGAAGGAGATCCTCGCCCAGAGCTTGTCTACTTTATTATCCAGAGACTGAATGAGTAATATACTCGGAAGTGGTGGATGGTGTGCACACATACTGAGTCAGACTAGAAGTCCTTCTCCACCGGAAGTGTTTTGGAGCAGCCTCTGAAATAAGTTAAATTGCCCTGGGGGGCACAAACAAAGGATCCAATTTGGGAAAGTCGTATTCCTGGTCATAATGCTGTTGAGTTACCGCCGCTCTGATATCCAAAAGTTATTTCTGGCTGTATGTAATAACACCAAAAAACATCTGGGCTAATAATGTAAGAAATAACACAAAAAAACTATTCAGTTTGTCCAAAACACCCTAACACAGGTGGGAGGCATATATTGAACAGACCAGAGGCAGTGGTTTATTTTGTATCGTTTACAAAACAGGTATTTTTTCACCCTAAAAAGTAACTCCAGTACAAGGAACATCCAATGCTGAAACACTAGCGTAACAAAAGGCTGTGGCCAAAAAGGGAAGCAAAACAACAAGAGTAACATCAACTGCTAACACATGCGGAACATCAGGCACATCCCACGAGAAGCAGTGCATGATCAACGCCACCCTCAATGAGGTCGCTGGTGTGGGTCCCTGATTCGACTTGGTGAGAGATCTGTCGATGTGCCCTTAGGCGTGCCGCTTGACCCTGGTTTCTCCTTTGGGTCACTTTGGATGGGAGTGTTTGTTAGATGATTGAATGTAATGTAAATGTTGAGTGGCTTCACTGCAGGTAGATTGTATGTTTTAAAAATCAATAATAAAATGGACATAATTTAAACATCACAGATTTACATTCCCACTGTGGCCATGATAAAAATGCAATGTGAATTGTGTTATACTACTGAAACTGTGAGATGCACTTAGACCAGCCTTTGTGATTGAACTTACGTTAACTATACTGATCAAGAATATAAATGCAACATGCAACAATTTCAACGATTTTACTGCTTTACAGTTCATAAAAGGAAATCAGTCAATTGAAATAAATGCATTAGGCCCTAATCTATGGATTTCACATGACTGGGCAGGGGTGCAGCCATGGGTGGGCCTGGGAGGGCATCAGCCCACCCACTGGGGAGCCAGGGCCAGCCAATTGGACTGAGTTTTTCTCCACAAAAGTGCTTCATTAGACAGAAATACTCCTCGTTGGAGGCGGGTTATAGTAGAGAAATTAACATTAAATTCTCTGGCAACAGCTCTGGTGGACATTCCTGCAGTCAGCATGCAAATTGCACGCTCCCTCAACTTGAGACATCTGTGGCATTGTGTGACAACTTCACCTTTTAGAGTGGCCTTTTTATTGTCCCCGGCACAAGGTGCACTTGAGTAATGATCCTGCTGCTTAAAATTAATCAGCTTCTTGCTATGCCACACCTGTCAGGTGGATGGATTATCTTGGCAAAGAAGAAATCCTCACTAAACAGAGCTGTAAACACATTTGTGCACAAAATTGGAGAGAAATAAGCTTTTTGTGCATATGGAAAAGAAATGGGATCCTTTATTTCAGCTCATGAAACATGGGACAAACACTTTACATGTTACGTTTATATTTCTGTTTAGTGTACATTAGTTCATTTGGCTGGGCTGAGCAAAACTTGAATGTAATATAATCTAGGAGCCTACTGTTTGTATGGTCTTTATTCATTGTTAACTTGTTTTTCAACAATGTCAAGTACAGGCAGGGGGCTTTCGTAAGACATGGGGTAAGAAATAATCTGAACATCAAAGATAGAAATTCCAGTGCGCCCATGATAAAGGTAACTACAGTACTTTAGTTTGCTGCTTATGGGAGCCGTGTGTGTGTGGAATATGTTTTGATCATTGGGTTTCCTGAAAACAGGTACTGACAGGAGGAGCTAAATGAGTCTGTCAGAAGTCTTCAAGCTGGATGGCGATGGAGGCTTTGGTGGTCCACACAACGAAAAAGCAGGTGTCCCTTCCTGTGATGTGGAGCTGACCTTGGGCCTGGTGCCAGTAAGGATGGTCATCACAGAGGCGATAAGACCCTCCATCCTTGATATAGAAATCCTTCGACTTCACTGCCTTTTCAATTGTAAGGTCTCTTGCAACATAGGGACACTTAACTCAATCAATCAAATGTATTTATAAAGCCCTTTTTACATCAGCAGATATCATAAAGTGCTATGCAGAAACCCAGCCTAAAACCCCAAACAGCAAGCAATGCAGATGTAAAAGCACGGGAGCTTGGAAAAACTCCCTAGAAAGGCAGGAACCTAGGAAGAAACCTAAAGATGATCCAGGCTCTGAGGGGTGGCCATTTTTTTCTGCCAGGTGGCAGATTGAACATCTGGAAAGAACAAACATTCATAGATGACCAGTAGTGTCAAGTAAGAATCACAGAGGTTGTAGAGGGTGCAGGTCAGTACCTCAGGATTAAATGTCAGTTGGCTTTTCATAGCTGAGCATTCAGATGGAGTCTGATAGAAACAGCAGGTGGGGTCCAACTCTGCACTCACGCAGTACAAAATACACAAAACAGCAGGTCTAGTATTAGCTGGAATGTTCTACAACAAAATGCACAACCACCAAAAAACGTTACATCTTAGGTGTGGTGTTTTAATAACATTTACAAACAAATGTATATAAATTGTACATTTAAATCATCACTTGGGTGTATAAAAATCACTTTTGACTTACAGTGCTTGTTCACTGGGACGATTCTAACTGAAACATCCTCCCTCGTAAGCAAGCTATGCAAACCAGCCAATAAGATGCCATGTTGAGTAGGTGAAGGCAAGACAAAAATAAAAACAAAAACCCATTGGCTTAACAATAAAGTGACAAGGGGAATCACCAATATAATCCTGTTATAGCCACAGGCAGAACATTTGAAACTGGAGCAGTAGCATGACCAGGTGGACTGGGGACAGCCAGGAGTCATCAGACCAGGTAGTCCTAAGGCATGATCCTAGGGCTCAGGTCCTCCGGGAGGGGAGGGGAAAGAGGGAGAGAGAATTAGAAGGAGCATACTTAAATTCACAAAGGACACCAAATAAGACAGAATTACACCAGATATAACAGACTGACCATAGACCCCCATCACATACAGTGGTTCTTTCTTTAAAAGTAGTCGTAATGCAGGACAGCTTGCGGGCTGCCACAGAATTCTATGGCATGTATTTGAGTGTCGGCCATTTTTGACATGAATGCTAGTTAGTGCTAGTTTGACCACCAGAGGGCATCTTTGAGACGAATTTGACTGTTTTTAATATTGGCTGTACTAGAACATATATGGGATTGATTTTAAGAAATTAGGTGAATTAATTTGATTAATATTATGGTGTTTTCTATTCCAAGAAAAACACAATCCTCAGGTACTATTTAATGAAGCTGCCAGTTGAGGACTCAAACTTGACACTCTAAATGTACTTGTCCTCTTGCTCAGTTGGGCACTGGGGCCTCCCACTCCTCTTTCTTAGAGCCAGTTTGTGCTGTGAAGGGAGTAGTACACAGCGTTGAATGAGACCTTCAGATTCTAGGCAATTTCTCGCATGGAATAGCCTTCATTTCTCAGAACAAGAATAGACTTAAGACATTCAAATGAAAGTACTTTGTTTCTGGACCTTTTGAGCCTGTAATCGAAACCACAAATGCTGATGGTCCAGATACTCAACCAGTCTAAAGGCCACTTTTATTGCTTCTTTAATCAGAACAAGTTTTTTGCTTTGCTAAGCAAATTGTAAACGGGTTTTCTAATGATTATTTAGCCTTTTGAAAGGATAAACTTGGATTAGCTAACACAACGTGCCACTGGAAAACAGGAGTGATGGTTGCTGATAATGGGCCTCTGTACGCCTATGTAGATATTCCATTAAAAATCAGGCGTTTCCATCTACAATAGTCATTTTCAACATTAGAAATGTCTACACTGTATTTCGGATTAATTTGATATTTTAATGGACAAAAAAAGTGCTTTTCTTTCAAAAACCTATCGATCCTTGACTTCGGCGATGTCATTTACAAAATAACCTCCAACACTCTACTCAGCAAATTGGATGCAGTCTATCACAGTGCCATCTGTTTTGTCACCAAAACCCCATATATTACCCACCACTGCGACCTGTATGCTCTTTGCTTCATATTCATTGCCAAACCCACTGGCTCCAGGTCATCTATAAGTCTTTGCTAGGTAAAGCCCCACCTTATCTCAGCTCAGCTCACTGGTCACCCACCCGTAGCACGTGCTCCAGCAGGTATATTTCACTAGTCATCTCAGCTCACTGGTCACCACTGGTCACCCCCAAAGCCAATTCCTACTTTGGCCGCCTTTCCTTCCAGTTCTCAGGACAGTTGAGAACAAGTTCCAAGTTCAAGAACTGCGACCTGGCAAAGATAAATCAAAGCAGTGTGACAAAAACAACACAGAGTTACACATGGGATAAAGAAACGTACAGTCAATAACACAATAGAATAATCTATATACAGTGTGTGCAAATGTAGTAAGATTAGAGAGGTAAGGCAATAAATAGGTCATAGTGACGAAATAATTACAATTTAGCAATTAAAACCTGGAGTGGTACTGGGGTGCAAAGGAGCAAAAAAAATAAAAAACAATATGGGGATGAGGTAGTTGAATGGGCTATTTACAGATGGGCTATGTACAGGTGCAATGATCTGTAAGCTGCTCTGACAGCTGATGCTTAAAGTTAGTGAGGGAGATATGAGTCTCCAGCTTCAGTGCTTTCTGCAGTTCGTTCCAGTCATGGGCAGCAGAGAACATGACAATTTGTGATGTAAAGACAATGCTTATAACAACTTTTTTATAAATAAATATAAACATTTGCATCACAGTCAGAATAACATTATGCATACCTGACAACACACACATCTAAAAATCACTATAAAAAATGATAACACTTATTTTAAACATGAGTTGTGTGACCTTTCACCTTTTGTCAATTTTCAAGCAGGCAGCATTAGCTCATGGCAGCATAAGCGACATGTCAGCAGCATTAACACTTCCGGTTTTCTGCTTTTCCCTTCCAAATAAAGGTCTGCGGTAAAATGCTATGTGTATGATATGAATACATTTAGTGACAATGGGTTTCCAGTTGGCCATTGCAAAGTTTTGTCAACTTCTTCCCAAAATTGGAAATCCCATTTTTCATTATGCTGCATTAAGGGAATGTGTTGCCATTGAAATAGCATGATAATCCAAACATTTATTTTACCCCCATTTTTTGTTTGTGCACCTTATCTTTCTTATCCTCCCCAACATCCCTACCACCCCCATACAATTTATGTTTCAGATTTGGTGAGATAGCGTCGAAATAGTTGGAGCATAAATACACAAATGTAAAGAACATAATAATAGCCTACAGGTTAAAAAAATATATATATATATTTTTTTTTTAAAGAAAGCATTTTGTTTAATTTACTGGTGCTATTGTTCAAGGATGCAATTTTGAAATGTAATGTTTAACAAAGTCTTACTGTATTTTTGTTGTATTGCACTCTACAGGAAAAACGATTGTGTGTCAAATCAGGTGAGTTTTAACTAAAAGCTTGGGCATAGCAAGCGTTGCAGTTTTACTGTGGTCAACCAGCTTAAAATGGAGCTATTGGACACGATACTGTTCAAATATAGCACTGCACTGGCAAAACAATCGATTGTGTCCGGTCTATTCACCAGAGTCTAGCTATTTTACGAGGCAATAATAGGTCACACAATCCCAAAAACCTGAACCCACATCGCTAATCATTTCAGTCCAAGATTAATTGCGACCAGGATGGGTTGAAAAGCGCTGTTAACCTATGTGATAACCGTTGATAGGCTACAGGCATAATTGGGGTGATATTATAGCAGCATGATCTTACTAGGATACTGCCTTCCAATAAATGCAATTTGTCTAGCCAAAACGCTTGACCTGATTCATGTTTTGGCATGTTCAGGCTGGCCTTGGGCTGATTTACACGTGTAAAGTCTGCAGCCTGCTCATCATCATTAGGATAATGTAGGTCATTTTACAGGCATGCCGGTCAGTTAACACCAATCTATGAACACCCCATGTACTGATCACTTACAGTTGAAGTCAGAAGTTTACATACACCTTAGCTAAATATATTTTAAACTCTTTTTCACAATCCTAGTACAATTTCAGTTTTTCACAATTTAATCCTAGTAAAAAATTCCCTGTTTTAGGTCAGTTTTGATTACCACTTTAATTAATAATGTGAAATGTGAAATGTCAGAATAATAGTAGAGAGTGACTTATTTCAGCTTTTATTTCTTTCATCACATCCCCAGTGGGTCAGAAGTTTACATATACTCAATTAGTATTTGGTAGCATTGCCTTTAAATGGTTTAACATGTGTCAAACGTTTCGGGTAGCCTTCCACCACCTTCCCGCAATAAGTTGGGTGAATTGTGGCCTGGGGTGACCCCAAGTATGCTTTGTCCATTTGGAAGACCCATTTGTGACTAAGCTTTAACTTCCTGACTGACGTTTGAGATGTTGCTTCCATATAACCACATAATTGTCCTGCCTCATAATGCCATCTATTTTGTGAAGTGTACCAGTCCCTTCTGCAGCAAAGCACCCCCACAACATGATGCTGCCACCCCTGTGCTTCACGGTTCGGATGGTGTTCTTTGGCTTGCAAGCCTCCCCCTTTTTCCTCCAAACATAACGATTGTCATTATGGCCAAACAGTTCTATTTTTGTTTCATCAGACCAGAGGACATGGGGATCTTTGTCCCCATGTGCAGTTGCAAACCGTAGTCTGGCTTTTTATGGTGCTTCTGGAGTCGTGGTTTCTTGTTGAGCGGCCTTTCAGGTTATGTCGATATATAGAACTCATTTTACTGTGGATATAGATACTTTTCTACCGGTTTCCTCCTGCATCTTCACAGGGTCCTTTGCTGTTCTGTGATTGATATGCACTTTTCACACCAAAGTGCGTTCATCTCTAGGAGACAGAATGCGTCTCCTTCCTGAGCAGTATGACGGCTGCATGGTCCCATGGTGTTTATACTGTCGTACTATTGTTTGTACAGATGAACGTGGTACCTTCAGGCATTTGGAAATTGCTCCCAAGGATGAACCAGACTTGTGGAGGTCTACAATTGTTTTCTTTTGATTTTCCCATGAAAATCATGCAAAGAGGCACTGAATTTGAAGGTAGGCCTTGAAATACATTCACAGGTACACCTCCAATTGAATCAATTTATGTCAATTAGCCTATCAGATGCTTCTAAAACCATGACATAATTTTCACTAATTTTCCAAGCTGTTTAAAAGCACAGTCAAGTTAGTGTATGTAATCTTCTGACCCATTGGAATTGTGATATACTGAATTATAAGTGAAATAATCTTTCTGGAAACAATTGTTGTGTCATGCACAAAGTAGATGTCCAAACTGACTTGCCAAAACTATAGTTTGTTATGAACAAGACATTTGTGGAGTGGTTGAAAAATAAGTTCTAATGACTTCATCGTAAGTGTATGTAAACTTCCTACTGCAACTGTATCTATTGATTAGATATAGTCCTGAATTAGTCATTCAGCAGAGCGTTAGTGACAGTACAAAATTTAAGTGGTACGATTATGACTCAACTTGAGTTCACCGATCTCACAGCCTCAGAGTAGGTGCTTTACCAAGCTTTGCTGTTCTGGACTTGTTGGACCTCATCCGTTTACTTGACGGAAGAGGCTTAAAGAGGCGATTGGCTGTTTTGTATTCTATGGACACACACTCAATCGTTTTGCTTGTTCAGTAATTGATCACCTGTAGGCCTACAGTGCAGTGAATGGAGTACAAAGTGTTGATCGGAATTTAGACCTCTGCCCCCCATGAAATAACACCACATTTAGATGTGGTGTTAAAAACCCCAAGTGAATAATCCCAACCCCACTTTTACTACAGCACCTAGAAAAATATGTATTTCACATACAGTGTACTGTATTTGTGGCATTTATTTGACCTTGAAACATGTTTTAAAACTCACATTTAATGCAAATGTCACTCAAATATGAATCACCGTTAGTATTTTACAGGTTAATGACACTTCTACTGTTACGTCCCTTGCAAAAAAAGATTTCAGTTCTGAAAAAGTGCAGTAACTGCAGGCGACTGTGGTATGTCGGCTGCAGTTATATGGCACTGTAACTGCAGTTGTACTGCAAAATTACGAGAGTAAAAATGTTATTTTGGACGCAGTATTTGCAGCATACTGCAGTTGTACTGCACTCCAATTACATTTTTTCATAGGAGGGGACTTTTATTTTGAAAAATGTCGTGCCCCGGAAGTACTTTTTTAATGCTGCTGGCGAGACGCTCGCTCAAGCATCGGTGACCGTACATTTACGAATGGACGGCATGAATTTGACATCAAACCATATTCTAACTCGTCCGAATCCTTTCAACGAATGCTTATTTTTTACAAGGCTATAGGAACGTTATACATATAGTTCAGTTTAGCCGTGTGTAGCATAGACATGGCGTCTTGAGCTATGTGAAAATGGCTCTATAACACGGTAAGTCACGTTTCCTTGTTTCTTAAGGTCAATGCACCATGTTTATTCCTACGATGACACATATAGCTAAGCTTTTTATCAACAGTTCATGCGATAGGTTTAACCAGAGCACTCATGTTATTTTGTATTCTTCAATTGCGTGTGCGCTGTCTGTAGAAAATAGCTAGGTTTCCATACAACTGGGGATCGATTTTCATGGGAAAGTAATACATCCGCAAAATAAAATATGCGAATGTTCCCACCAATGGTGATTCCACCAAACGGACTTGTTGCAGATACAAATCAGTGCGTGATGACGTAGTGCGCACATTTACTTTTCGCTCAAGTTTTAATGTACCGGGAAAAAAAATGGAAATAAATGTTTCCATCGCATTTTCAACTCTACCAAATTATGAATTTTACGACAAATTCCCACAATGCCGAATTAATTGTCTGCATTTGTAAAATTACACTGAAAAAATAAAAACTGTATGGAAACATGGTTATTGTAGCCATTATTTGTATCTAAAACTAACCCATTCCTAGACGCTAACTGCTTATGTGCCTATTGACGATAGTATCTTATGGTCGAGGGAGTTTTGTTAAGGTTTTGACACTCGTTCTGAACATTAAAATGCATCGCATGTGGTACGGTTTTGGAAATATAAGTAACGTATCTTTCATATCAGCGTGGAGGTAAAAGAAAAAGTTTAATTACTACCACCTTTTATAGGGTTAGTGTTCCCACACGGCCATATCTCCTTGTAACATTGCATGTTTACAGAAGACCTAAGTGGCCGCATGTACTAATTAGCTATATAGTGTGCTCCGAACGTGTGTGTGTGTGTGTGTGTGTGTGTAAGCGTATCTGGCAGGGCTTGTAAACTATCACGGATTGCCCATTGACGCAGGCCTACCAGACTAGCTAAAAGCCTTCTATGCGTGCTTCGAGGCAAGCAACACTGAACAATGCATGAGGGCACCAGCTGTTCTGGATCACTTTGTGATCATGCTCTCCGAAGCCGTTGTAAGACCTTTAACCAGGTTAACATTCACAAGGCTGCAGGGCATGCGCTGACCAGCTAGCAAGTATTTTCACTGACATTTTCAACGTCTCCCTGAACCAGTCTGGAATGCCTACATGTTTCAAGCAGACCACCATAGTCCCTGTGCCCAAGAAGGCCAAGGTAACCTGCCTATATGACTATTGCCTCGTGGTACTCGCATCTGTAGTCATGAAATGCTTTGAAAGGCTTGTCATGGCTCACATCAACACCATCATCCCAGACACCCTGGGCCCACAATTCACATACTGCCCCAACAGATCCACAGATAACACAATCTCTATTGCACTTCACAATGCCCTTTCCCACCTGGACAAGAGAAACACCCATGTGATGATGCTGTTCATTGACTACAGCTCAGCCTTCAACACCATAGTGCCCACTAAGTTAAGGACCCTGGGACGGACAACCCCCTCTGCATCTTGGACTTCCTGACGGTCCATCCCCAGGTGATGAGGATAGGCAACAACCCATCGGCCAAGCTGATTTTTAACACAGGAGCCCCACAGGGGTGCATGCTTAGTCGAATCATGTACTCCCTGTTCACCCATGACTGTGTTGCCACGCACAACTCCAATACAAAGTTTACCAATGACACGACTGGTAGGCATGATCACCAACATTGATGAGATAGCCAATAGGGAGGAGGTCAGAGACCTGATGGTGTGTTGCCAGAACAACAGCCTCTCCCTCAACATCAGCAAGACAAAGGAGCTGATCGTGGACTACAGGAAACGGAGGGCTGAGCTCACCCCATCCACATCAACATGGCTGTAGTGTAGCAGGTTGAGAGCTTGAAATTCCACTGTGTCCACATCCCTAAGGATCTATCATGGTCCACACACACCAACACAGTTATGACTTGTGCACACGGCAATGCCACTTCCCCCTCAGGAGGCTGAAAAGATTTGGCATAGGCCCTCAGATCCTCAGAATTCTAAAGCTGCACTTAAACCACTTGGTATGGCAACTGCTTGTCATCAACCACCACTGGCGCTATAGAGGGTAGTGCGTACTGCCCAGTGCATCACTAGTAGAGGTCGACTGATTATGATTTTTCAACACCGATACCGATTATTGGAGGACCAAAAAAAGCCCATACTGATTAATCAGCCAATTTTTTTTTAAATATTTGTAATAATGACAATTACAACAATACTGAATGAACACTTATTTTAACTTAATATAATACATCAATAAAATCAATCTAGCATCAAATAGTGAAACATGTTCAATTTGGTTTAAATAATGCAAAAACAGTGTTGGAGAAGAAAGTAAAAGTGTGCAATGTAAGAAAGCTAACGTTTAAGTTCCTTACTCAGAACATGAGAACATATAAAAGCTGGTGGTTCCTTATAACATGAGTCTTCAATATTCCCAGGTAAGAAGTTTTAGGTTGTAGTTATTATTGGAATTATAGGACTATTTCTCTCTATACGATTTGTATTTCATATACCTTTGACTATTGGATGTTCTTATAGGCACTTTAGTATTGCCAGTGTAACAGTATAGCTTCCGTCCCTCGCCCTACCTGGGCTCGAATCGGGAACACAGCCACCCCCGAAGCAGTGAGGGCCATGCAGACCAAGGGGAATAACTACTCCAATTCTCAGAGCGAGTGACGTTTAAAATGCTATTAGCGCGCACCCCGCTAACTAGCGAGCCATTTCACATCGGTTACATCCAGTCTAATCTCAGGAGTTGATAGGCGTGAAGTCATAAACAGCTCAATGCTTGAAGCACAGTGAAGAGCTGCTGGCAAAACGCACTAAAGTGCTGTTTGAATGAATGCTTACGAGCCTGCTGGTGTCTACCATCGCTCAGTCAGACTGCTCTATTAAATCATAGACTTAATTATAACATAACACACATACGAGCCTTTGGTCATTAAAATGGTAGAACCCGGAAACTATACTTTCGAAAACAAAACGTTTATTCTTTCAGTGAAATTATTTCTCTAACGCATGGCATCCCTAAGTCTAAATATTGCTGTTTACATTGTACAACCTTCAATGTTATGTCATAATTATGTACAATTCTGGCAAATTATCTACGGCCTTTGTTAGGAATAAATGGACTTCACACAGTTTGCAACGAGCCATGCGGCCCCGACTGCTGCATACACCCCGACTGCTGCATACACCCCGACTGCTGCATACACCCCGACTGCTGCATACACCCCGACTGCTGCATACACCCCGACTGCTTGCACGGAACGCAAGAGAAATGACACAATTTCCCGAGTTGTAAGAAATTCACGTTAGCAGGCAATATTAACTAAATATGCAGGTTTAAATATATATACTTGTGTATTGATTTTAAAGGCATTGATGTTTATGGTTAGGTACATTGGTGCAACGACAGTGCTTTTTTGAATATGCGCTTGTTAAATCATCAAGTAGGCTGTGATTCAATGAGAAACTAACAGGCACCGCATCGATTATATGCAACGCAGGACACGCTAAGTAATATCAACCATGTGTAGTTAACTAGTGATTGTTAAGACTGATTGTTTTTATAAGATACGTTTTTAATGTTAGCTAGCAACTTACCTTGCCTTCTTGCTGCCCTCACGTAACAGGTAGTCAGTCTGCCACGCAGGAGTGCAATGTAAGGCATGTCGTTAGAGCGATGGACTAGTGACCGGAATGTTGCAAAAACGAATGCCTGAGCTGAAGGTAAAAATCTGTCATTCTGCCCCTGAACAAGGCAGTTAACCCTTCGTTCCTAGGCCGTCATTGAAAATAAGAATGTGTACTTAACTGACTTGCCTAGTTTAATAAAAGGTGTAAAAAATACCAATTAACGATTGTTATGAAAACTTGAAGTCGGCCCTAATTAATCGGTCGACCTCTAATCACTAGGGCCGAGATCCCTGTCATCACCCAGGACTTCTATGCCAACTGGTGTCAGAGGAAGTCCCGAAACATTGTCAGCCTCCCAAGTCAGACTGTTCTCCATGCTACCGCACGGCTGCTACAGATCTACCTCAATTACATCGACTCGGTAATGGTACTCCGTGTATATAGCCAAGTTATCATTACTCATTGTGTGTTTATTATTATGCGTTCTATTCAAATCGCAAACAATTCACACAATGAAGTAATGAATGTACACAATTTTATTTAAAAAAATGTTATTTCACCTTTATTTAACCAGGTAGGCTAGTTGAGGACAATTTCTCATTTGCAACTGCGACCTGGCCAAGGTAAAGCGTAGCAAATCGACACATACAGAGTTACACATGGAATAAACCAAACAGTCAATAATACAGTAAAACAAAAAAAGTCTATACAGTGAGTGCAAATGAGGTAAGTTAAGGAACTAAATAGGCCATGGTGGCGAAGTAATTACAAAATAGCAATGAAACACGAATGGTAGATCGGCAGAAGATGAATGTGCAGATAGATACTGGGGTGCAAGGGAGCAAAATAAATAAATACCAGTATGGGGATGAGGTAGGTAGATAGATGGGCTGTTTACAGATGGGCTGTTTACAGATGTAAGCTGCTCTGACAGCTGGTGCTTAAAGCTAGTGAGGGAGATGTGAGTCTCCAGCTTCAGAGATTTTTGCAATTTGTTCCATTCATGGGCAGCAGAGAACTGGAAGGAAAGACGACCAAAGGAGGAATTGGCTTTGGGGGTGACCAATGAGATATACCTGCTAGAGCGCGTGCTACGAGTGGGTGCTGTTATGGTGACCAGTGAGCTGAGATAAGGCGGGGCTTTACCTAGCAGAGACTTAACCTGTAGCCAGTGGATTTGGCAACGAGTATGAAGCGAGGGCCAACCAACCAGAGCGTACAGGTCGCAATGGTGGGTAGTGTATA
Organism: Oncorhynchus masou masou; assembly: GCF_036934945.1. NCBI lineage: Eukaryota > Metazoa > Chordata > Actinopteri > Salmoniformes > Salmonidae > Oncorhynchus > Oncorhynchus masou. Next base: position 51,482,679 of record NC_088233.1, read on the forward strand.
GGGCTTTGGTGACAAAACGGATGGCACTGTGATAGACTGCATCCAGTTTGTTGAGTAGAGTGTTGGAGGCTATTTTAGATGACGTCACCGAAGTCGAGGATCGGTAGGATGATCAGTTTTACGAGGGTATGTTTGGCACCATGAGTGAAGGATGCTTTGTTGCAATAAAGGAAGCGGATTCTAGATTTAATTTCGGATTGGAGATATCTAATGTAAGTCTGGAAGGAGAGTTTACAGTCTAACCAGACACCCAGGTATTTGTAGTTGTCCAAGTCAGAGCCGTCCAGAGTAGTGATGCTGGACGGGCGGGCAGTGATCGATTGAATAGAATGCATTTAGTTTTACTTACGTTTAAGAGCAGTTGGAGGCCACGGAAGGAGAGTTGTATGGCATTGAAGCTCGTCTGGAGGTTAGTTAACACTTTGGGAATCTCAGACGATACGAACGAGAGGATGAACAGGCTAGTAATAGGGGTTGCAACAATTTCGGCAGATAATTTTAGAGAGGGTCCAGATTGTCTAGCCCAGCTGATTTGTAGGGGTCCAGATTTTGCAGCTCTTTCAGAACATCAGCTATCTGGATTTGGGTAAAGGAGAAATGGTGGGGCTTTGGCGGGTTGCTGTGGAGGGTGCCGGGCAGTTGACCGGGGTAGGGGTAGCCAAGTGGAAAGCATGGCCAGCCGTAGAGAAATGCTTATTGAAATTCTCAATTATAGTGGATTTATCGGTGGTGACAGTGGTGACAGCTCGCTTCAGAGCAGTGGGCAGCTGGGAGGAGGTGCTCTTATTCTCCATGGACTTTACAGTGTCCCAGAACTTTTGAGTTAGTACTACAGGATGCAAATTTCTGTTTGAAAAAGCTTGCCTTAGCTTTTCTAACTGCCTGTGTATTTGTTCATAACTTCCCTGAAAAGTTGCATATCTCGGGGGCTATTCGATGCTAATGCAGAACGCTACAGGATGTTTTTGTGCTGGTCAATGGCAGACAGGTCTGGAGTGAACCAAGGACTATATCTATTCCTAGTTCTACAGTTCTTGAGGGGCATGCTTATTTAAGATGGTGAGGAAGGCACTTTTAAAGAATAGCATCATCTATTGACGGGATGAGGTCAATGTCATTCCAGGCTACCCTGGCCAGGTCGATTTAGAAAGGCCTGCTCGCAGAAATGTTTCAGGAAGCGTTTGACAGTGATGAGGGGTGGTCATTTGGTCGCAGACCCATTACGGATGCAGGCAGCGATCGCTGAGATCTTGATTGAAAACAGCAGAGGTGTATTTGGAGGGCGAGTTAGTTAGGATGACATCTATGAGGGTGCCCGTGTTTACTGATTTGGGGTTGTACCTGGTAGGTTCATTGATAATTTGTGTGAGATTGAGGGGATCAGGTTTAGTTTGTAGGATGGCCGGGGTGTTAAGCATGTCCCAGTTTCGGTCACCTAGTAGCACGAGCTCAGAAGATAGATGGGGGTCAATCAATTCACATATGGTAGGGCACAGCTGGGGGCAGAGGGAGGTCTATAGCAAGCGGCAACGGTGAGAGACTTGTTTCTGGAAAGGTGAATTTTTAGAAGTAGAAGTTCAAATATATATGTTACTGCTCAAATTAAAACATTCTCGGTTGACCAACAGCCTAACGACCAAACAATCTACCAGTCGACTAATTGGGGTCAGCCCTAATAAGTAGTCACTAGTCTGTTTCCTACACATTAACTTAAACTAAAATCTAAGTTTCCTCTAGACACACTTCATGCAGTATGAAGGGTTCCCACGGGTCCTTGAAAGTTTGTGAATGAAGTTTTTGAAAATAGACATGGGTCATTGAAAGTGCTTGAATTTATACATTTTGTGCAAGAATAGAAATTTAATTTCTTTTAGTTTATAGGCTACGTTCTGCTGTCTGCGTGTGTGTCTCCCGCTGTCTGTGTATCCTTGTTTCACGCGCCACCTGCCTCGAGAATGCGACGGTCACGTGCGTGCATGAGTGATTGAAGTCTAATGGTGCAGGTTAAACAGTGGCAAGCAAGCGAGAAAGCTAACGATAAGCGAAGCTTCAGCTATGCCTGGAAAATGTAAATTCCAGGACTCGTGGCTCACCAAAGACATTTACAAAGACTGGCTTGTTAAAGATCCGCGGGGCATCCATGTGACCCAATACAGAGCCTGCAGCAAGTCAATAAAAGTTCACACCATGGGCGACGCAGATGTGATGCGCCATGCTGCTGGAGAATCACACAGGACGGCACTCTGCAAGTTAAAAGCAGGTAGGTCCTACCCCTGGTAACATGTAGAAAAGGGATACAACTTACTATAATTAGTTAGCTAGATTATTGTCTCTTTGTGGTTAGGTATATAAACTTTAACGCTACATAATTATTTGATAAAATTAACTTTTGCTATGTTAGCTAACTTTATCTAGATGTCTGTCAGTTCTCCCACAGAATCACACCTGTCAATATAGTGCTAGCAAGCAAACGTTAGCTAAGTATAAACTGTCACCTGTAACATGAAATGATTTAAGAATGTTATGTTTGTTTTCATATTTCATATTCTCTCTCTGACACACACACGTTAACACAGGCGAGAAACAGAAAGTGTTTAAAATCAATATATTTTATTACTCTTAGGTGTGCCGTTCTCAGCGACGTTCCCAGACTGTGCAATAGCCAAGATCTTCGCATGCGGGCCAACAAAGTCCAGCTATGTGTGCACACATGGCTTGGCTCCTCATTTCAAGCACTTGTCTAAAAAACTGTCTGCTGGGGAGGAGGACTATGTACTTCATTTTGATGAGCAGAAAAAAAAGTTAAAGCAGTGTGACTTTCACGTCCGTTTATGGGATGAGGAAAGTTGTGACGAGGTTTTACGATTCTAAATTTATGGGACATGCGACTGCGTTGGACCTTAAAGCGGTCTATGAGAAGAGCACCGAAGAAAAACATGGTTCAGATCTCCATGGATGAACCAAATGTAAATTGGTCATTTTACTCAAAGGTTGAGAAGCCCTGTGAGAATAAAATAGTCCTATACCTTATAAACATAGGCAGTTGCGGTCTCCATATTGTACATGGAGCATTTCAGAAGGGAGTGGAAGACACCGAGTGGAAAGTCGACAGTGTACTGCATGCTATGTACCACCTTTTGAAGGGTACTCCAGCCCGTAGGGAGGACTACTTTAACATCATTGGATCATTAGATCCCTAAATGCCACTTAAGTTTTGCATGACACGGTGGGTTGAAAATGCGCCTGTGCTTGAAAGCTCTTTAGAGTATTTAGCCCATATGGCAACATATGTGAAGGCTGTAGAGAAGAGATGTCTAAATCCAGGCACAAAGTCCTTTGAGGTGATTGAGGAGGCTTAAGGACCCTCTCATGACAGCAAAACTGAATTTCATCTCGTCAGTGAGCAAAGAAGTGACACCATTCCTCACATGCTACCAGACCGATAAGCCCATGGTGCCATTTCTCTCTACAGACTTGATCAACCTGCTTAAGAGCTTGATGAGCAGATTCATTAAGCCAGACCAAAGCAAAAAAACCCTCAAAAACATCTTGATGTCGAGGTGACCCAGTCTTCCAATCACATCGACTCCTCACAGGTCGACTTGGGCTTTGTTACTCAAAGAATTGTGAGAGACTTGTCCGCAGGGAAGAAAATTGGACAGAAAATATTGGACTTGTAGTGTAGTTATTTTTACCTTTTATTTAACTAGGCAAATCAGTTAAGAACAAATTTTTATTTTCAATGACGGCCTAGTGGGTTAACTGCCTGTTCAGGGGCAGAATGACAGATTTGTACCTTGTCAGCTCGGGGTTTTGAACTTGCAACCTTTCGGTTATGAGTCCAACGCTCTAACCACTAGGCTACCCTGCCGCCATAATGTATGCTCACAACTGTTAACAAACTCATTGAGAAATCTCCATTGAAGTGATCTCTGGTCTCACATCTTTCTTTCTTGGATCCAAGGGAAATGGCAGGGCACAAATGGAAATATGCTGTGTACAGCAAAGTTGAAGAAGGCCCTGATCTACCTTGTAAATAGTCATCGGGTGAAGGAAGGAGATGATGAGGTGATGACATTCGACAATACTCACATTTTATTGATGACATTGTCGAGGCCCAACACTGTTTGTAAACTTTGATCCTGTCCAAGACAGCATGGACACATTTTTACACGAGTAATGTCAAAGAGCTCAGAAGTCTGTGGAGACTTTGCCGCCAACTCCTCTTACTGTCACACGGGCAAGCCTCAGAGTGTGGGTTCTCCAGCAATTGAAGTGGAGAACTTGAAGGAAGATTCATACGTAGCACAGAGATGTATAGTTGACCACATAAGAGCTGTGGGGGGCATACAAAATGTGTGCATTGACAGACTGCTGCGGATGTCAGTGGCATCTGCAAGACAGAGGTATGTGACACATCAAGAAGAACAGAGACAGAAGAATGGAGGAGCAAAAAAAAAAATACCTTATAGATGAACTTAAAGGGAAGAAAAGAAGACTGACAGATGGCATAAATGCTCCCAAGACCTCAGCAGACAAATTTGCACTCAAAGCGGAGAGCACAGGCAACCTCACTTTTATTGCCAAGTCCAATAGCCTGAGAAAGGGTGTTAAAGATAAAAGTGCACAAATAGTTGAAATAGAAACACTACTCAACGAAAAAGTGAATGACCTGAAAAGCAAATGAAGGGGCATAGCAGCAAAAAGCAAGGGTTGGGCAAGGGTTTTAACAGTTTGAGAAACTGCTCAATAAGCAAGTGCTAAAAAATAAAATAAAAAAGCAAATTCACCAAAAAGGCCAACAACCCCAGAACACAATGGTTGGGCAAATGTTTTATTTATTTATTTTTATCCAATTCATTTCTAATTTTTTGTTGCAAAATATTTTATTTATGGTCACAACAGAGGGTCGTGCGTACGGCCCAGTACATTACTGGGGCTAAGCTGCCTGCCATCTAGAACCTCTATACCAGGCGGTGTCAGAGGAAGGCACAAAGAAATTACTCCAGCCACCCCAGTCATAGACTGTTCTCTCTGCTTCAGCACGGCAAGCGGTACCGGAGCGCCACGTCTAGGACCAAAAGGCTTCTCAACAGCATCTACCTCTAAGCCGTAAGACTTCTGAACAGCTAATCAAATGGATACCCGGACTATGCATTGTGTCTCGCCACCATTTTTTAAAATGTTGTTATTTTATTTGTATTTCTTTACTTGTCTATTGGTTACCGAATACCTTTTTTACTTACACGCCCTTAACCAACAGTGCAGTTAAGTAAGCATTTCACTGTAAGGTCTATGTGACGTAGAAGTCCGTCACTGGCCGTGGGCAGCATTTGGTACTTTAACACACAAATAAGGTAATTTGTGTGTCGACCCACATTTGTTAACTTAACTTCTGTCTTAAATACATACATTTCACACTTGTCAGTGTTCATATTTAATATAAGCAATATTTATTATACTTATCTATGTTGTGGATGAGCGCTTTGTTTGTTTGTTCTGTTCCTCCCTCTCTCAACCATCTCTGTAGCTTCCGGGTATGCTGGATAAGGACCCAAGCTAAGGGAATTGGGCTGACTTTGTAGTGCCTGTCCCAAATGGTTCATTCACGTGAATGGGAATATTGAAAGACACTGTCAGTAGTGATGTAATTTTGTAAATGTGATATTGTTCCATAAAAAATGTGTTGCAATGTATATCCTTTTAGTATGTTTAATTAATGGGAAATGTAGGTTTGACTAGGTAATTGCTTAATTAATTAGTGTTAATTGTTCTGAGGGGAGGGGCTAGCCCTACAAAAGGAGCCTCTCTTTCAGTTCATAGAGGCATTTTGGATTGAGCTGTGAATGGGGCAGCATTTTGTTCCGGAATTACTATGTAAATAAACACCCTTGCACAGAAGAACTTTTGCGGCTCTGCCATCTTTTTATATTGATAGAGGTTAGGTTTTCCAGTATAGCCTTCTGGCCTACTCTACGTGACAGTCTACTGCACCTGTTGTATTCGGCACACGTTTATTTCATCCCCCGACCAGTCTATAGTCTTGCCATAGAGGGGAATTCACACCTTCGTTTAGGGAGATTACTAGGGAGCCTTCTGGAGAGAGAGTCACGTCTCCCTTACTTCCATGCTCAGAGGGGTGTTTCTACAGTATCAGTACAGTAGCATGGGCTAGCTAGATGGTGGTTGGTAGAATGAATGGATTCTGTATGTATAGTACTAACGCTTACAGTTGGTCAGGTACAATCCAGTTGAGTCAAGTAAGAGAGAGTTGTTGCATAGATAGTGGTGCAGTAGCAACAGTCGTGTGTGTGATGTATGGAAAAAGTCTGCTTCAATTTTTACAAATGGCAATATTTTATTACCAAGTCTCCTGTCAATTGGTGTGCCCGATTGACTTGACTGGTTTGCTACTATTCTGTAAATTAAAACATGCATCCAAGTTGGCCTAAACCAGTTTTGATCACCATTTGTGTCTTTGGTGATCGTCTTGGAAGTTAGACATGGTAGAGTGGGTCCTTGAACACAACTGTCTCGACCTCCTGTCTTTTCAGCACATGTAGTACATTTTCTTAGCAACCCAGGCTTTGGTTTGATTTGGGAAAACCATACTGTGCCCGAGGAGAAATTAAACAGCTATTTTTTTTCATTTCCACATAAGATTTCCACAGTCTGCCTGGTGTCTACCTTTACTGAAAATAAGATTACAACGTATGCGCAAAGACAGTGACAAGCATTACTGGGAGAAGAGTGGAATTGTGTAACTTTCACCAAGCATACAAAGATTTGAAAACAATGACAATGTGATTAGCTTCTCCCAAACCCTAGACCATGTGTCTCCAGGCACCATGGCCCTTTATAGAATCCATCATCTGTCCATTGCAAAACCATCACATTTTGTCTGCAGCAGTGGTTGCCTGTCAGGTGTTTTTGTCTGGGGCTACAACAGAAATATGTGATGTTGGGGGTACTCGAGAACCGGAGTCGGGAAACAGTGATCGAAGGCGTAAGATTGTCTGGTTTGTAAGAATGCAATGTAATCCACTCGCTTGTGGTGCAACTTTATGGGTTGGTTCTGGCTGACTTGGCGCAAAGGTCAATTCAGGTTTCCTGTGAAAAAAATATATATAAATAACACATAAGCCACAAGACAACAACACCAAATCAGTATTTTATCAATAATTATTTTTGCTTATATGTATAACTGTTTTGGCAAGCAGTGTGCTTATTATTATTATTATTATTATTATTATTATTTCTGATATTATAAACTCAGCAAAAAAAGGGTCCTGAAAAAGGGACTCTTTCAAAGACAATTTGTAAAAATTCAAATAACTTCACAGTTCTTCATTGTAAAGGGTTTGAACACTGTTTCCCATGCTTGTTCAATGAACCATAAACAATTAATGAACATGCACCTGTGGAACGGTCATTACAATTAAGGTAATGTTAAATTATGAAAACTTAGGACACTAAAGAGTACTTTCTACTGACTCTGAAAAACACCAAAAGAAAGATGCCCAGGGTCCCTGCTCATTTGTGTGAACATGCCTTGGGCATGCTGCAAGGAGACATGAGGACTGCAGATGTGGCCAGGGCAATAAATAGCAATGTCTGTACTATGAGATGCCTAAGACGGTACAGAAACAGGATGGCAACAACTGCCCGAGTTACACCAGGAACGCACAATCCCTCCATCAGTGCTCAGACTGTCCAAAATAGGCTGAGAGAGGCTGGACTGAGGGCTTGTAGGCCTTTTGTAAGGCTGGTCCTCACCAGGCACCACCGTCACTGGACCAGACAGGACTGGCAAAAAGTGCTCTTCGCTGACGAGTTGCGGTTTTGTCTCACCAGGGGTGATGGTCGGATTCACGTTTATCATCTAAGGAATGAGCGTTACAACGAGGCCTGTACTCTGGAGCAGGATCGATTTGGAGGTGGAGGGTCCGTCATGGTCAGGGGCGATGTGTCACAGCATCATCGGACTAAGCTTGTTGTCATTGCAGGCAATCTCAATTCTGTGCGTTACAGGGAAGACATCCTCCTCCCTCATGTGGTTCCCTTCCTGTAGGCTCATCCTGACATGACCCTCCAGCATGACAATGTCACCAGCCATGCTGCTCGTTCTGTGCATGATTTCCTGCAAGACCAGAATGTCAGTGTTCTGCCATGGCCAGCGAAGAGCCAGGATCTCAATCCCATTGAGCACGTCTGGGACTTGTTGGATCGGAGGGTGAGGGCTATCCAGTCTGTTGGATAGCCCTTGTTGGATTGGAGGGTGAGGGTGCTATCCAGTCTGCTGTTAACTGGATAGCAGCATTCTCAGTTCTGTGATATCTACAGACTCCGGAGTTGCAGTTGTTCCATGGGTTCCAGGTTGGCTTTTGCTTGGAGTTAGGTGAGGAGTTGATTGTGGAAATCTCTGCAGCCATGTGGCCAATCCACTCATTTCTGTGCTGCCACCGGTATCAGCCTGCATAACATAGATAAATAGAAAAGTTAAAACACAACTGGATCCACCCTAGCCAGGATCCCACACTATCTATTCTACACATTAGCCTACCTGATAATACTACAATGGCGTCACTATACAATACAATGACATTGTATCTATTGCCAGCTCATGTTGTTCAATTTCGGGGCGTTTTCACTTATACAAAATATGTTTTGCAAGTAGAAAGAGGAGGAAGGGAAGCGCTACTAAGGTACACTATAGTACATTTTGGTAGACAGAAGGTGCTCTTTGGTAAAAGGGGTAAATTGGTCATCAAAAAGAAAGGAGGACCAAGGCCCTCTTCATATAATTAATTAAAATGCCTTTATTATAGTATGGCATGTTCAATAGAAACAAAGTTTTTTTTAAACTTAAACGGGGTTTAAAAAAAAACTTTGTTTCTATTGAACGTGCCATACAAATAAAGGCATTTTAATCAATTATATGAAGAGTGCCTTGGTCCTCCTTTCTTTTTGATGACCAAAATATGTTTTACATTCGAATAACAGACTGGAAGCTTCAAACGGAGGGTGGTGCTTGGAATCATTGTTCTTCCTCTGTCATCCACGGTTACCTACAAGGAAACACGTGCAGTCATCATTGCTTTGCACAAAAAGGGCTTCACATGCAAGGAATATTGCTGCCAGTAAGATTGCACTTAAATCAACCATTTATCGGATCATCAACAACTTCAAGGAGAGCGGTTCAATTGTTGTGAAGAAGGCTTCAGGGGGCCCAAGAAAGTCCAGCAAACGCCAGGATGTTGATTCAGCTGCGGGATCGGGGCACCACCAGTACAGAGCTTGCTCAGGAATGGCAGCAGGCAGTTGTGAGTGCATCTGCATGCACAGTGAAGCGAAGACTTTTGGAGGATGGCCTGGTGTCAAGAAGGGCAGCAAAGAAGCCACTTCTCTCCAGGAAAAACATCAGGGACAGACTGATATTCTGCAGAAGGTACTGCTGAGGACTGGCGTAAAGTCATTTTCTCTGATGAATCCACTTTCAGATTGTTTGGGGCATCCTGAAAAAAGCTTGTCCGGAGAAGACAAGGTGAGCGCTACCATCAGTCCTGTGTCATGCCAACAGTAAAATGTAACCGATGTGAAATGGCTAGCTATTTAGCGGTGGTGCGCGCTAATAGCATTTCAATTGGTGACGTCCCTCGCTTGCTCTGCTCGGCTTTTGTGGAGCGATGGGTAACAATGCTTTGTGGGTGTCAGTTGTTGATGTGTGCAGAGGTTCGAGCCCAGGTAGGGGCGAGGAGAGGGACGGAAGCTATACTGTTAAAAAAGCATCCTGAGACCATTCATGTGTGGGGTTGCTTCTCAGCCAAGGGAGTGGGCTCACTCACAATTTTGCCTAAGAACACAGCCATGAATAAAGAATGGTACCAACACATCCTCCAAGAGCAACTTCTCCCAACCATCCAGGAACAGTTTGGTGACGAACAATGCCTTTTCCAGCATGATGGAGCACCTTGTCATAAGGCAAAAGTGATAACTAAGTGGCTCGTGGAACAAAACATTGATATTTTGGGTCCATGGCCAGGAAACTCCCCAGACCTTAATCCCATTGAGAACTTGTGTTCAATCCTCAAGAGGCTGGTGGACAAACCAAAACTCACAAATTCTGACAAACTCCAAGCATTGCTTATGCAAGAATGCGCTGCCATCAGTCAGGATGTGGCCCAGAAGTTAATTGACAGCATGCCAGGGCGGATTGCAGAGGTCTTGAAAAAGAAGGGTCAACACTGTAAATATTGACTCTTTGCATCAACTTCATGTAATTGTCAATAAAAGCCTTCGATACTTGTGAAATGCTTGTAATTATACTTCAGTATTCCATAGTAACATCTGACAAAAATATCTAAAGACTGAGGCAGCAGACTTTGTGAAAACTAATATTTGTGTCATTCTCTCAACTTTTGGCCACGACTGTACATAACCGTTTCACGATGTGATTTGCGAGCCGCACATTCTACATGATGTGAGCCAGCTAAGTAGGCTACAATGGACAAAAAGTTCAACGCATCTCTCCTGGGTACAATATTGCATTTCACTCATGCTTTATAGACCTACCGTATCAGGGTACTCAACCATAAGATACAGGATCAGATATGTGAATGAGCTCTCAGCCATTTTACGTTGGCAAACTACATGTTTTGCAGAATGATAACAATAGTGAAACTCAAAACAACCTGAAAGTAGCTAGTTGTTTACCCTATCCCAAAACACACACGTGCGAAGCTGGCTAGGTAGCAAGCAAAGTTTTAGCTAACATAAGCAAAATAACAACAGACTTAGTGTTCCCCCTTTCATCAGTGATGCTACTGTATTAGCGAGCAAACTTTGTAGCATACCATCTCTCTCAGAAAGTGTTGCTTGTGTTCAACAAAATGGATTACAACGTTGCGGGTAAAGTTTGGTATGGCACAATTTCATGTGTACAACATCTAAAGACCTGCTTCACGATACTGAGAGCTTTGCCTTTTGTAAAAGGACGTATTTGGGTGTTGGCGCCTTTGTTCATGTTTTTTGGATGGCCTGGAACTCCAGAATGAGGCTCAGGAAGTTTGAGTAAGTTTATCAAAAACAAGTGAAATTGCAAAAACAACTGTCTGGAACCTTCTTTAACCTCTCTGGGGTAGGCGGGACGCTTGCGTCCCAAATGGGAAAATGCAGAGCGCCAAATTCAAATACATTTCTATAAAAATCAAACTTTCATTAAATTACACATGCCCAAGATAGCAAATTAAAGCTACACTCGTTGTGAATCCAGCCAAAATGTCAGATTTCAAAAAGGCTTTTCGGCAAAAGCATAAGATGCTATTATCTGATGATAGCACAACAGTTAACAATGAGAGAGTAGCATATTTCAACTCTGCAGGCGCGACACATCGCAGAAAAAATATATATAAATCATGCCTTACCTTTGACGAGCTTCTTTTGTTGGCACTCCTATATGTCCCATAAACATCACAAATGGTCCTTTTGTTCGATTAATTCCGTCTATATATCCAAAATGTCCATGTATTTGGCGCGCTTGATCCATAAAAACGCAATGTCGCTACAAAATATCTCAAAAGTTACCTGTAAACTTTGCCAAAACATTTCAAACTACTTTTGTAATACAGCTTTAGGTATTTCTAAACGTATATAATCGATCAAATTGAAGACGGGATGATCTGTGTTCAATACAGGAGCAAAACAAACTGACGCTACTTTTCTGGTTACGCGCCTCTATCAAAAGGTACACATGAAGTGACGTTCGTTCTGAGCTATGGCACTTCTTCATTACACAAAGGAAAAACCTCAACCAATTTCTACAAACTGGTGACATCCAGTGGAAGCGGTAGGAACTGCAGGAAAGTCGATTAGAATTCTGGATTCCCCATGAAAACATATTGAGAAGACTGACTTAAAAAAAAAAATCTGAATGTTTGTCCTCGCGGTTTCGCCTGCTAAATACGAAAACATATTGAGAAGACAGACTTAAGAAAAAAATCTGAATAAGTTCTGTTATACTCACAGACATGATTCAGACCGTTTTAGAAACTTCAGAGTGTTTTCTATCCAATACTAATAATAATATGCATATATTAGGATCTGGGACAGAGTAGGAGGCAGTTCAGTTTGGGTACTCTATTTATCCAAAAGTGAAAATGCTGCCCCCTACCCCAAATAAGATAACATGCCATTTTCATGAACAAATACAGGTTAAAGTCATACATCCAAGTTAGCCAGCAAGATCATTTTCTTGGCCAAACGGAGAGGACATACGCTTGTTTTTGGTGCAGAACATCTGCACCGTTAAGGAAGAAACCACTGCAACTGGTTGCCAATATCAATTTGGATGTAGCAACATCACTATAATAGATGCACTGAACAAAGAAAGAATGAAATGAGGAATGAGTCGTCCTCAAGGCAATTTTTTGGTTTTATATGCTTTTTAGTTGATGTATGTTCTAACTTAAACATTCAATTTACATTAAACCTTCAAATGATGATTTAGCAGTCTTAAATTAACATTGTGGGTGTGGGGGACATTGAACAGCACCATCTTGTGATCAGAACCTGGTAATATGCTGTTGTATGATGGTACATGAACTTAACAAATTCAATGAGTCATTTCTCTGAACGGGGGAAGATGGCCATCACCAAGTTCACTGAGAATACATTACATGGTATGAAGAAAAACGATACTCCTAGTCGCAGCATCATAGTACTCGTCAGACAGAGAACTGATGCTGTATACTTGCCGTTGGGGTGGGCTTGGTTGGCTTTTGACAATTATTTGGGTTCCTCACGTAATAATTGCTAATAAGAGGTCTGGTTCAAATCAGATGTTGGTTACTATATTTATTGAATATTCTATCAATTGAAATGGCCAATTTTGGTGCAATCAATTAGCTTCATTTCTCAGAGTTCAAATTGTCTTTAAATAATGTTTTTTTTTAAACAATCTGAGATGGTGAGTGATGAAATCCTCTTTTTGTGCTTTTTGAGACCTGCCTCAATGTCCTTCTCTTGGTCCATCAGGTGTTGTGGAGGGCGCGGTCCATTCAACAAGGAGCTGTGGACACCAGCAGGCAGGATGGAGGAGAAGAAACGCAACATCCGGATCATTGAATGGGAGGACCTGGACAAGAAAAAGTTCTACTCCCTGGGTGTGTTCATGACCATGACCACCAGGGCCACAGTCTACCCGTTCACCCTCATCCGCACCCGGCTGCAGGTGCAGAAGGGCAAGTCCCTCTACACAGGCACCTTTGACGCCTTCTACAAGATCCTGAAGGCGGAGGGCCCGCGAGGCCTCTACCGGGGCTTTATGGTTAACACCTTCACCTTGATCTCAGGCCAGGCCTACATCACCACCTATGAACTGGTAAGGAAATACGTGTCCCAGTATTCCAGCAATAACACAGTGAAGTCTCTGTGGGCAGGGGGAGCGGCGTCCCTGGTGGCCCAGACCATCACTGTGCCCATAGATATGGTCTCTCAGCAGCTCATGATGCAAGGCCAGGTGGGACACCTGAGCCGCTTCAAGGTCAAACCCAAAATAATGATGGCGACATCCAAGAGCAAAGTGACTTTCGGACAAACCAGGGACATTGTGGTGCAGATATGCGCCGCTGATGGTTTCCGGGGATTTTACCGGGGATATGTGGCATCCCTCCTCACCTACATCCCCAATAGCGCGGTGTGGTGGCCTTTTTATCATTTTTATGCAGGTAGGCGACGACCTGCCACGGCAGGCAGATATTAAGCAAGCAGCACTAGATTTTAGCTAGGTTTTGTATGATATTACATGACATGGGCAATTCTAAAGCTGCTTGAAATGCATCTGATATGTTTTTGCGCCTTACATTTTCACTATGTTCATGTTTACAGAGAACCTTTCCAAACTAGCCCCCAGTGATTGCCCTCACCTGCTTCTGCAGGCTATCGCTGGGCCAATGGCAGCAGCCACAGCCTCCACCATCACCAATCCCATGGATGTTGTGCGGGCCAGAGTGCAGGTAAAACCACAAGTATATTGCTTTGTCTGTAAACAATCCTTGTTATGGTTTAACTGAATGAAGAGTGACACATTAATTTTCAGTGTTATTGTCTTAGTTAATCCTTTGTGTAATCACTGGTGACATGGTTTACAAACCATTTCAGGTTTACCAGATTCTCTTTTTGGATATGCATTTGGAAAGTATTCAGACCCTTTCTCCACATTTTCTCACTTTACAGCCTTATTCTAAAATGGATTAAATAAAAAACTATCTACACACAATATCCCATAATGATAAAGCGAAAACAAGTTCAAAGACTATTTGGCACATTTAGAAAAAAGAAAAAAACGATGCCTTATTTACTTAAGTATTCAGACCCTTTGCTATGATAGTTGAAATTGGTGCATTGATTGGAAAGGCACACACCTGTCTAGATCCTTGATGAAAACCTGCTCCAGAGCGCTCAGAACCTCAGACTGGGGCGACGGTTCACCTTCCAACAGGACAATGACCCAAAGCACACAGCCAAGACAACGCAGGAGTGGCTTTGGGACAAGTCTCTATGTCCTTGAGTGGCCCGAAATTGAACCTGATCGAACATCCCTGGAGAGACCTGAAAATAGCTGTGCAGCAACGTTCCCCATCCAACCTGACAGAGAGCTTTAAAGGATCTGCAGAGAGGAATGGGAGAAACTCCCCAAATATGTGCCAAGCTTGTAGCGTCATGCCCAAGAAGACTCGAGGCTGTAATCACTGCCAAGGGTGTTTCAACTGAGTAAATGGTCTAAATACTTAAGTAAATGTGACATTTTTTATTTTTAATACATTTGCAAACATTTCCAAAAAGCCAGTTTCTGCTTTGTCATACTGAGTTATTGTGTGTAGATTGTTTTTTTTAATCAATGTAATACATTTTAGAATAAGGCTGTAATGTAACAACATGTGGAAAAAGTCAAGAGGTGTGAATACTTTCCAAATGCACTGTATTTTAGGGGTATATACTGTTCAAGGCACTTATGAGTTCAATTCATTATATTTTACAAAGCAGGTTTTCAGGCCAACTTTTACAAACATGGATTTGTCAGGGGATATTTGAACATTCATAAGAATGATGTACCTTAAATACATAGCCAGAAAAATTCCCATGTTGACCAAGAAACAACTGAGTCGGCATTTGTCAGGACTCTAAAGGGACTCCTCATTTGTCTTTCTACCTCGATCCATCTATTTCTCTATGAACTCTAAAGGTATTTTTTTGGGTGATATCAACCTTTCTCACTGTGGCTCCTAAGGTGGAGGGCAGGTCATCGGTCATTGCAACCTTCAAGCAGCTGCTGGCAGAGGAAGGACCCTGGGGGATGACTAAAGGGTTGTCTGCCCGCATTATCTCCTCCACCCCCACGGCCGTGGTCATCGTGGTGGGCTACGAGACCCTCAAGAGACTGAGCCTGCGGCCTGAGCTGGTCAGCTCTAGACACTGGTAAATACCAGAGGGACAACCAGGGACAGACCCGGGCTAGACTGAGCCAGGTAGCCAGGGACACTGTCAAACACAGACAAAACATGGCTACCTGGTCTCACATTGCCGATTCGGTTTGCCTTTGAAAAAACTGTTGCCTTTTTTGTTTTAATGTGAGGTTGGTGGATTTTATCATGCTGTTCGGGCAGAGGAATTATGATTCATACCTTCTTGTTTTCAGGGAGTACAACTTTAGATATTGGAACTTGTCAATTAGAGGTATGGAGAAAAATGTGTGCGTTGTTGCAGCAGAGTAAGCAAATTAAAGTGTCATTAATAAGGAGAGTTGTTTCATTTACCAATTATAAGGCTTGGTAAATTTGACACTGGGTGAAACTGGTTTTCAAAATGGACTCTCACAAACTCTCTGTTGTCCTTAAAAAATTGTTTGTTAACTTTAAATGGTACATGTTTGTCAGCTTTGTATTGTTCATGTATTCACCCAATGGTTGCGTTTCACTGGCAAAAGTAATGTAGACAACCCTGCTGTGAGCCTGTCAACAGGGCAGGCTATTACATTCAACAAACAAGTTCTCTTCCTTTGGTGAGAAAGGACCAGGGCTATGTTGAATAAGAGCAGAACTGCTCTCTAGTACCCTTTTTCTCTGAATATGATTTGTGTAAAGCAAGTTATTCAAAGTAGGCTTGGGAAACACTATGGCATGGTAAAATTACTGGTGCTTCCTCAACACATCTCAATTTAAAAACAGTACGACCTATTCCTGCCCGCAATGCTTGTGGACTGTTGGGAATAGTACACTATATACAAAAGTATGTGGACACCCTTTCAAATTAGTGGATTGGGCTAGTTCAACTCTACCAGTTGCTGACAGGTGTATAAAATTGAGCACACAGCCATGCAATCTCCATAGACAAACATTGGCAGAATTGCCTGAAGAGCTCAATGACTTTCAACGTGGTACTGTCTTAAATTTCAACCCTGCTTAACTGTAAGTGCTGTTAGTGTGAGGTGGAAACATCTAGGACCAACAACAGCTCAGCCGCAAAGTGGTAAGCCATACAAGCTCACAGAATGGGACCGCTGAAGTGCGTAGCGTGTAAAAAAATAATCTGTCCTCGGCTGCAACACACTATCAAGTTCCATACTGCCTCTGGAAGCAACAAAATAACTTAGGCTTGTATGCGGGTGCCCATTTTTTATTTTACCTTTATTTAACTAGGCAAGTCAGTTAAGAACAAATTCTTATTTTCAATGACGGCCTAGGAACAGAACATTTCATGAAGCTCCAGACTAAGATCACAATGCGCAATGCCAAGCAGGAGCTGGAGTGATGTAAAGCTTGCCGCCATTGGACTCTGGAGCAGTGGAAATGCTTCGCCATCTGGCAGTCCGATGGATGAGTCTGGGTTTGGTGGATGCCAGGAGAACGCTACTTGCCCGAATGCATAGTGCCAACTGTAAAGTTTGGCAGAGGAGTCCCCGCAGAAATGTTCCAACATCTAGTGCAAAGTATTCCCAGAGTGGAGGCCGTTACAGCAGGAAAGGGGGGTACAAACTCCATATGAATGTCCATGATTTTGAAATGAGATGTTCAACAAGCAGGTGTCCACATACTTTTGATAATGGCAAGGCAGCCATTTTAGGAGTCCATTGTCCTGAAACATGCCAAAATAAAATGCTATATGAAGTGTTTCTTGGCCAAAATTAAATTTAGCAATTTGATTAATGGTTTCTAAATGTACTACATACATTTCATGGAGTATAAGGTTGTGTTTTGAATATTTCCTTTTTTTCTGTAAGTTGTAGACTGAACTGTTACACTTCATTGATTTTAGTTCATGAAATTAACCTTGTTTGTAAGCATTCACGCATTATGAATTTGCCCATCTGCTCATACCTTCCTCAAATATGAGTGGTGATATTTGGCACCATGCTCAGTTGTGAAGTATACCAATGTTAACTGGATAGGGTGTTCTGATTTCTTCAATGAGTTTCAATTAGTAACAATTTCAGGTGACAACTGTGTTTTGGATAAATAAAGTAAATAGATTTGCACAAGTTATTTTAACTTGATGGAAAATGTCATACTGTCACAGCACACCCAAACCTTTAAGTTACTCCTAATGCTTCGCAAAAAATCATAACTCATGAATTTGAATTGCAAGGTCATTGACAGTTTGTACAATAAATTTGCCTTCACACTTTCAGGAACAGGCCTACTTATGTAACAACCCTACAGTGTGCCTGAAGCTCATTTGATCCTCAATGTTACACCAATTGCCGTTAATCCCCTAGATTTATCGTCGCCGCCACTCCTTAAAATAAACATTTGGGATGGTAACGTTTGTAAAATGAAATGACTAAAATAAGATCTTTGAGAACTAATCACCAAAATAAAGAGCGTAAGGGAGAATACAATTACAAACGACATGGTATGGAGCCCCCATTGACTCAAACATAAAACAAACAATCAGGTAACATAACTGCATAAGTGATGACAATATGTAGAATTGCAGGAAATTAACTTACGTTTTGTCTGCACCCTAAACTTTCAGCCTGACAAATTGCCATGAACAGCCAATTTTTTTCTTCTAGTAAAAGCCTTGTAGTGCCAACGTATATTAGCATTTCATACTTTGGGGGTTTTCAATGAGTTAAATGCGGATGGGAAACCCCATGCTTCAGCATCAGTTGGGGATACATTTAATCTTTTTTTAAATTCTACAAAAATATCTCATGGGGCTGCATGCCCACAGACCCGCCCCAGATAAAGGGGGAAAAAAAATCCTAGGGGAAACTTTTCTGTGCCACCTTGACATGGGCAAAAGTCCCCTTAATGTGAACTCATTTTCCTTCTCTACAATGGGGGCATGGCAAAGTGCAAATGTGTCCATTAAGT
This sequence comes from Oncorhynchus masou masou, assembly GCF_036934945.1. Taxonomy (NCBI): domain Eukaryota; kingdom Metazoa; phylum Chordata; class Actinopteri; order Salmoniformes; family Salmonidae; genus Oncorhynchus; species Oncorhynchus masou. The sequence goes on from NC_088233.1 coordinate 51,501,053, forward strand.
TGCAGTTTTCTTAACACTTTGGAATAGGAATTAATTCTATATGCAGTACTGATTTTTGGTCACAGGATGGAGCACTGGTTTGCAAGACCTTCTTGAGCATGTTGTATGTAATGTAATAGGATAACTAACTGTAGCCTTGGTGCCAGCCTGAGATGGAAGTTCATGCGGATTGAAATGTGTGCTTCCTCACTTTTCACAGAAATCCTGTGTACAGTATTTGTTTTTCTAAACATAACTGTCTGGGAAACATCTGCTGTATTTGAATTTGCGGGGACATTCATTTAAATCTCCACAAATGACTAGGTTACCATTCTGAAAATGTACTGCAAATGTTGAAAAGTTAATTGAATAAATCATGCACCGGTAGGAAGGAACATTAACTCATTAGTTTGGGAAATGAAAATACAAAAAATCCTTTATTTTGAGAACAACAAAGGGAGGGCAAGGTACAGTGAAGTGCAAAATAATCAATGACATTGAACCGCCCACAATCATTGTTTGATTGCAGTTTAGCTCTGGCTCAGTGGGGCAACCATGGGCTGTTCTGACTGAGTTAGGCCATAGGTGCATCTCAATAGTCTAAATGGACTTCCTCTCCTCACCTTCCATCTCCACGAGAAGAAGGAGCAGGCCTTGTGAATGTGAATTTTCAAATCAGTGAAGATGAGAAGGAGGAGGACAAGTCAGAATATTGAGCTGCACCATAAGTAGGATGAGCCAGGCAAGATAAGCTGTGGTACTCTTACTAGAGCGCCAGTATTCAGGCTGCCTGGTCTGCAGCTGGGAGAGGTGGTAGGAATGAGAGCTGGTGCATCACATGGGACAATCATAGATATGGATGGCCCTGTCATCTCCAACAGATACGATCTTAGAACCTGTGCCGTTGTATTTCACACTCCACACCTAGGGGGGAGCAGACGACAAGACTTGAACAACATGCAAGGCAGCAGTTAGGTGTACAAACACACCATGTCACTTAAAATACTCTGTAGGCATTTCGAAACCAATTCAGAATGCAGGTGTACGACTGTACCATCGACTGAAAAGATTTCAGATATTACTATTCTGTAAAAAAAAAAAAAAAAAAAAAAAAACACCCTTTGAAATGATTAAATGATGGTGGGACAACCATGTGATGTTCTTTCATCTATAATCCATTCGACCTCTGAAAAGCAAGAAGAGCTCCTCTGTCTATTATGACCAGTCGGAACGAGAGATACTGCTACACGAGAGATGATTTTAAAAATCAGCTGCATTTGTCCATATCATTCTCTTGACTTCCTAGCAGCTTTCATTCAGACAAGAGGCTAAAAATGGAAAGCAGACCAGACACTCAACTGCCTCTGATCTCTCCTCTCCTCAGAGCAATGTCTGTAAATTTGGAGCTTTCTTCCAGAGAAGATTAAGCCTCCCTACAGGCGTCTGCAGTGGAGATCTAACGACAGCTCGGATTATTCAGTCTGCCAACACTGAGACATAACAGAAACACAGGAGGGAGCATAGTAGGACAACAGCCACTTCAATTCCCATATTCTTTTGAGTGGCCAGCCACTGTAACACCGAAGTCGGCAAGAGATGAGTGTACTGCATTGTATATGGCTGTTAGACCCAATAACATTATTAATCCCTTCCCTCATTTTCTTTCTTTTGTGATCAGACTGTAGGTGAAAATAATATGAGGGATTAAGGCTATGAGTCCTGTTCACCTAATCCAGAATATACTATCGAGCATGCACTTTATGGATTGTAAAAGGAGAAGTGCTTTCTAAATAAAAATGTACGGTCCTCAGGACCAATAAAATGTTCCATTAGCCGTTGACTGAATGTTCTCACCTGGTCCTGATGGTCGAAAAATGTGTTGACACACGCCCTAGAGCTGGCGTCCCAAACCTTCACACTCTTGTCTGAGGAACTGAGAGGACCAAAGACAAAAAAAGTAATTTTGTCATCCCAAAAAAACACTTCTTGGCATTATACCGGTCATTTGTAGTCTGTAGACTCTTGTCCTCAAAATCTGAATGTATGTGAAACAAACTTGTTGGAACATTTTGGAAATAGGACCTCTTCCTTCTCCCATCATTGACGTTATAACTGATTTTACATAACTGGATTGGTGAAAGATATGCAAGTGACAATCGTTTTATTGTCTTTGAATTAGACTTTGGCACCTGCCATTATAAAATCACATCAAATATGATCTGGGAACTTACTATTTAAAACCAAAACAGTTACTTAAGACACGCACACACACTTTACCTGGAAACAAAATGCGTGTCATCAGGGGAGAAAGCTACGTTGAGGACCCAGGACGCGTGGCCACTCAGAGTGCCTGCCAACTTGGCATGCTGCCTGTAAAACAACATTTTCCAAGTTTTAATAAAATACATACACTATTAGAGCAAAAGTATGTGGACACCTGCTCGTCAAAACATCTCATTCCAAATCATGGGCATTAATATGGATCTGGTCACCCCTTTGCTGCTATAACAGCCTCTACCCTTCTGGGAAGAATTTACTCTGAATCAGTGGTATTCATTGTGCGGGCCCGCATGAGCCCTTAATTTGTGGCTCACTATATTTTTCCTATCTTCCATTCATAATACATAAATGATACAATTTCAATTCAATGCATTTAATATATATAAGTTTGGAACCACCAAGACACTTCCGAGAGCTGGTCCCATCATGCAGTACAAAAAAACCCACTTGTCTCTCCATTTCTCTTGTAACTTTTTTGTTCTTGAATCGACCATATCCTTCTCTTAGCCACTGGAGCCACGTGAGCCAACTACATTTTCCCGCCGCCATCTTCCTGATTTTCTAGGTTCTCCCCGGTGGTTGTTTTTCATAGCTGTCGTGTTCTCCAGCTCTTCCCCCTCATTTTTATTGTCAATAGATTTACGTTTCTTTTTTACAATAAATTGATTCATGTCAACCAGACTGCAAAATTCATTAGTAGCAAACTGGTGTGTGTCGGTCGCTGGAGTTGCGTTCTATTTCAGCCTTTCTGTTCAACAGCTGCGCTATCATGCCATCTATCTGCTGTCCAGAGTACACTATATAAAAATATATATATATTTGTATTTGTTTTTGGACTGCATGATGGGACCAGCTCTAGGAAGTGTCTAGTGGTTCCAAACTTCTTCCATTTAAGAACACCACTGTGTTCTTGGGGACCTTCAATGCTGCAGAAATGTTTTGGTACCCTTCCCCAGATCTGTGCTTCAACACAATCCTGTCTCGTTTTTGCTCTGACATGCACTATCAACTGTGGGACCATATAGACAGGTGTGTGTCTTTCCATCAGTTGAATTTACCACAGGTGGACTCTAATCAAGTTGAAGAAACATCTCAAGGATGATCATTGGAAACTGAATACTTATGTAAATAAGTTGTTTCATTATTTGAAAAAAATGTGCAAACATGTATAAAAACCAATTTTTGCTTCTTTATTATGAGGTATTGTGTGTAGATTGATGAGGGGGAAAAATGCATTTGATCTATTTTAGAATAAGGCTGTAACATAAAATGTGGAAAAAGTGAAGGTGCCTGAATACTCCCCGATGCACTGTATAGTGTATACACTGGCACCACATATGAATTAATCCAAAAGCTACATTACAAAACTTTAGAATTTTACCATTAAACTACCAGAATGTGTCACTTTCAACGCTGTGGGAATTTATCAGGTGACATCTAGTGGCCCTGTTGGGCCCTTCAGATTTCCACAGGTGTCTAATTATCTATGGTCCTCTGTGTGGCCTAATCACATGTAAAATAATAAAATGTTTTTTAATAAAATAACAAAAGTTGTAAATTATCATCAACTTAGCGTATACCATTGGTGTTTAATGAGGGTTTCTGCATATTTACTATGTTTTTGTTGTCAGTGTTTTTGCTACAAACTGGTGGCAGTTGTGGAAAAAGTTGGAAAAGTTAATTGAAAATAATGCTATTGTTGATTAGATGCTCTTTTCATTAATTAGGCTATTTTATCTTGAACCATATGGTTCTAGCCACTAGAAACTTATGGACAATATAAAAAAAGATATAAAGTATAAATTACCAAAGATTGCCATATTACCAGTAGCTTTGCAACCATATGTGTCAGTTATTTAATTATTTTAAAACATTTATTGTTTTCCAAAAAAGGAGCGTGATGGCAACAGCAACACCCAAAATATGAGAATAGGGACTGCTTGGCATCAGACCACTGTTGATGTCTGAAAGATCTGACAGACTTTGGGGTGATTTTAGGGTGAGCCATCACTGGAAGTCAGCGTGGACCTGTGTGACATAATGTAATTTGACATTTCATTTGGATCTCAAAGAGAACCACCAAGATTCTTAAGTTGTTTCAAATATATCCCCAATACTCAATTCATGGATACATTGCCTTGAACACAAAGCAATACAGCCATGCATTTTTTTTATTTGTTTGGAACAGTCTGTAGGACTCTTATTCTACACCACAATACCCTAAAATGAGAGCAGGCGGAGACTCCCAAGTGAACTTACACGTCATAAATCTTGATGTAGCCATCATCTGAGGCTGTTACTAAGAGCTGTGAGTCTGGAGAGAACGTCAGCGATCTGATAGGCATGGCGTGACCTACAGAGAGGGAGTGGAGAGAGGGGGAGACAGCATGCTTGATTAAAACACACACACAGCTTGTCTTCAGTGCTGACAATTCGTGAGAGCTATACACCTTCAATATGAAGACGCTTGACATTGTCCATTGTAGATTGAGTCACATAGCAGCCAGTGAAATGTTTTACAAACCAGGTTTCCATCCAACCTTTTTATGAGAGTAAAGTACTTAACAAATGTTGACAAAACAAAATACTCAAATGTGGGATCGTTTTGTGCCGGTAAAATAAATGTATGCGAAAAATGACAAAAACACCTATATGTGCAAATATTGATATAATAACCATAGGCGTAAACTTGTAATCACGCAATGGTATAGTATCCCCCTCTACAACCCAGGAAAGCATGAAGTTTAATCGGCTACATATTAAATAAGTTATAATGACCTTCACTGGGTGTTAAAGTGCACAGTGATGTTATTTATTGGAAGGCAGCATCAAGCACAAGGGTCTTATTCTGGTGACGTGACGATTGGTGCTTGGCTGTGGGAGAAAGTGGTTGAGGGACACAGAGGCCAGTGAATGTACCTTCCAGCGTATGGAGTAGTTTCCCAGTGGCAATGTCAAAGATGTTAATGATTCCATCTATAGCTCCACTGGCCAAGTACTTTCCATCTGGACTCTGGAAAAAAGATAGGGGAAAAATTTAATTCAAATTCAAGTATTTCTGATAGTTATAAAGCTTGTTTTGAGCAGTTGTATTTGAACGTTTAACTAGATGTTATTGATGTAATCACGTGGAAAATGTGGGATAAAAACTATGAACCACTGCCAGCTGAAGAACTGATTCATTATCAGGAACATTTGATAGTTGCAGCACTGACAATTCTTTAAAGGCTGTGGCTCCTGACTTTTCTCAACCTTTCTTCCCGAGCACTAAAGGTCCCGAAGCTTCTGCGCATGTGCGTAAGATGTTCTACGCATGTTTCTTTATCTCTACTTTACACACATTTGTTGTGTCCTTCCCTTCACATTTCGCACTGTCAATTGTGACTGATAGTTTGAAATAACTACGAAGCATCTCTATACCAACCATTTGATCTCAGTCTCATTGGAATATGGATTTAGATTGAGTTATAGTATCGTTTCGAAGTAGTTGAATGATGTGAAATGAGTGAAATTCAGAGCAGATGGTGTTAAACTGTAGCTAGCCTACTGGTGTATTCTCATCGACGGGGCTGTAGTAGAGCAGGTAGAGAGAGTCAAGTTCCTTGATGTCCACATGACCAAAAACTATCATGATCCAAACACACGGCCTGGTATGGCAACTCCTCGGCATCCGACCGCAAGGTGCTACAGATGGTAGTACGGCACAGCACATCACTGGAGCCAAGCTTCCTGCAATCCAGCACTTCTATACCAGGCAGTGTCAGAGGCCCTAAAAATTGTCAGACTGTTCTCTCTGCTACCGCACAGCAAGCAGTATCGGGGCACCAAGTCTAGGTCCAAAAGGCTCCTTAACCTGTTGATGCTCTGGGGGCGCTATTTCATTTTTGGATGAAAAACGTTCCCGTTTTAAACAAGATATTTTGTCACAAAAAGATGCTCGACTATGCATATAATTGATAGCTCGAAAGAAAAACACTGACGTGTCCAGAACTACCAAGATATTTTCTGTGCGTGCCCTAGAACGTGAGCTTCAGGCAAAACCAAGATGAGACGGCATCCAGGAAATGAGCAGGATTTTTCTGTTTTCCATTGTCTCCTTATATGGCTGTGAATGCGAGAGGAATGAGCCTGCCCTTTCTGTCGTTTCCCCAAGGTGTCTGCAAATTTGTGGGCAGATCATTGGAAGATTGACCATAAGAGACCACATTTACCAGGTGTCCGCCCGGTGTCCTGCGCCGAAATTGGTGCGCAAAAGACAGCTGCCAGTATTTTTCCATGGGATACAGAGAGGAAAGCAAGCTTCCACGAACTGCATATCAATGAAGAGATATGTGAAAAAACACCTTGAGGATTGATTCCAAACAACGTTTGCCAAGATCGATATTATGTAGTTAATCCGGAAAAAGTTTTACGTTGTAGGTTCGTTTGTGTAGCCAGACGCAAAGAAAACGGAACATTTCTCCTACACACAGACGCTTTCAGGAAAAACATTTGGTATGTAACTGAGAGTCTCCTCAGAAAACATCAGAAGCTCTTCAAAGGTAAATGATTTTATTTATTTGGTTATCTGGTTTTTGTGAAAACTAAATACTCAAAATGCTATGCTAGCTTTGCATAATCTTACACAAATTAGTCAATTTCTATGGTTCAAAAGCATATTTTGAAAATCTGAGATGACAGTGTTGTTAAGAAAAGGCTAAGCTTGAGAGCAGACGCATTATTTTCATTTTATTTGCGATTTTCAGAAATCGTTAACGTTGCGTTATGCTAATGAGCCTGAGGCTTTAGTCACGATCCCGGATCCGGGATGGGGAGTTCCAAGAGGTTTTAATTAACAGTTTCTACCCCCAAGCCATAAGACTGCTGAACAGCTAATCAAATGGCTACATTAACTATTTGCATCGAACCCCCGCCCCCCCCCCCGGCTGGCAACCGTATAACGGTAGTTACCAGGGCTCGTCATAAAGCAGGAGAATGATCTCCGCTAACCATTGCCTGACTGGCAATCGAGGGGCTACCAAGGTGAGGGTTGAGTCCTTCATCCCGCACTCTGTTCAAGCAGAGAAGGAAGCATGAAGAGCATCACCCTTGGCCAAGGGTGTGCCAGCGTTTCCAGTCACAGTGGTGCGTATCCTGTGAATGCAAAGAATGGGCATTGAGTGTCTACATGCAGATTTTTTAAGTCATTTAGAAGACGTTCTTTTCCAGAGCGACTTACAGGAGAGTGCATACATTTTTCATACTGGTCCCCCGTGGGAATCAAACTCACAACCCTGGTGTTGCAAGTACCATGCTCTACCAACTGAGCCACGTTTCTTTGTGCGATGCAGAGATCTACAGTGGCTAGACCGTGTGTCTCCCAGATCCACAGAATAATCTTGACAGTTGGTCTGAGTAGACGGAGAGAGCGTGCCACCCTGACGGTTGTGTGCCACCACAATCATATTGTTTGCCCTGACAAGGATGTGAGAATTTTGAAGGAAAGGCAGAAAGTGTATCAATGCAAGAAACACTGTCAGCAGTTCGATGTAATTTATACGAGCATGGCGGAGCTGTGGGACCACAATCCGTTTATTACTCTTCCCTCATGACTCACCCTGTCGTCACCACCTTCCTCGTTGACACTATACCTAGGGAAGGTTTTCCATTAAGAAAATGTGGTGCTGGACACATTTGGGGGGGGGACACTACAGCGATACAGATCTTGTCGCATTGGTCTTGGCTGAAATACTTTCAGCGTTGGGTTGCTGACCTTCACCTGTGTCCACAACAGCACCGCAGATGGCCAGAAGTAAGAACGTTGTGTTCAATGCCCATAATGAATGTGCTGCAGCCACATAGACCTTTTAGAATATGAAGGCCACACATGCAGGAACAGCGTGGAGGAGTTGTTTCTCCACGATGGTTTGTGAGGGGAGTTTCCTTCAACGCTGCCACCACCCACAGGTGCAGGCCAGTCGATACAGAACCTGGTCGCTGCCCATTTACAGACATCGATCAGCCCAAAGTTCACGAAGTCGGAAGAGGGCCTTGAGCAGTGGATTTGAGTTTCCTCCTCATCAATTTGGAGTATTACTTTGTCGATATGGAGGTTCTGTTTTGATAGTGATTCGAGGGCTCCATAGTACATACCCCACCCTCGAGAGGATGCTATGTGGGTTAGCCTCACATACTGATGCGTTTTGTTTGGGATTTGCTCTGTGCACTCGCCAGTGAAAGGAGTTAGCAGGCCATGCCCGCAGAACCCGGGATTAGCTGGTGATGCCGCAGCGCGCTCAAAACCAAAGCAGGCAGCACACGGGGGTGTGTATCATTGCCCGCTATTTTCGCCCGACATACGGGTGTGAAAGTTCTTGGATGGGGGCAGGAGGCCAGCTAGGTTCTCCCTGTGCAAGGGTAGCAGGCTCAATGGCTCCGAGGAATATGATTCCTCAAGCAAAGTGTGTGCTCGGTAGTTTTTGCCTTGTGGCTAATAGCCTAGCTAGTTAGCACACTTTACTTGAGGAAGTCCATGCTTTTCTTGTCTCTCCACGAACTGTGTGTCTCTCGAGCATCGGGCTGTGAAGCTAGGGCGGCCAGTTTAGTCAACACGGCCTGTGAGTGTGTTGTGATAAACGACAGAGGAGCTAGCAATTCTACCGTTGCAGGTAGAAAAGCTAGTTTGGTGCAGCTAGCCTTGCGGTGAGTTAGACGGGTTAGCACCTTGCGGCGAGAGCTAACAAAGTCTCTACAGCTAGCAGTGTGGCACTGATAGGAATTTCATGAATAATGACTAAACAATATCTACATTTAAATATAACTATAACTCCACCCTGTTTTATTATATCTGATTAATAAAGTTAGTTCATATGGAAGGGATTATGTAGCATGAACAAGGAGTAATTAAACATAATAAACACCATTCCAACTAGGTTGGGGAGGAATGGGTTGAGGGTTTTAAGTAAGCAAAAAGGATCATTAACCTGTTTGAACCGACTCAACTTTAACTCTGGAGCGTTTAGATAAGACAGCGAGAGCCTCCCTAGGTTTTCCGTTATCTGGAACTGTCTGCTGAATCGTGATGGATAATGGTGAGACTTCAGAAGTTAATCTTGATATAGTGTGTGTGTGTGTGTCAGGATTGTGCGCTAGTGGGTTGGAATTAACTTTTGAACCTTCCTTGTCTTGGTCGAGAGGAGATTCATTCTATAACCAATGACGTCATATTTTGTATATAAACTGTTGTTCGTGGTTTTATGGCAGCGTGCTCCGAGAAAAAATACTATTATCTAATTTTGATAAGACTATTTTATGCAAATAAGAATCTTACAAATTCTTTAAAAAAGACAGAATGATTTTAATTAATGAACGCATAGGAATTGTGAAATTCTGTTGATAGGCACTAGCTAAATGGAGACTGACGAGTAGAAAATGTATTCTACTTGAAGCAAAATGTACCTTTCGGTCAGCACTCAACACTATCAACTGGGGATGCACGATATATCGGTGAACATATCCGAATCGGCCAATATTAGCTAAAAATGCCAACGTCAACACAAGGTCCAGTTTAACGCCGATGTGAAAACCGATGTCAAAGCTGACCTATATAACGTAGGTACATGACGCAATGACACCACATAAAATTTTGCGCTACACTTGCAACATAGCATTCCTAACCCACAATACCCGCTGTGTTGATTGAGCAGTCAACCAAGTCCAGCAGTGATTTGAAAGAGTAAGAACATTTCAGCGAGACAACTCAAAAGCAAAATCCATTAACGCCAAGATAATGGGACTCATTGCCCTTGACAATCAACCGTTCTCTGTCGTGAGTGATGTTGGTCTTCGCCGACTGGTCGAGCACCGTAACACACTACCAAGTGTGCTGTTTTTCAGATGTTGCCCTACCGGAGTTACACAGTAATAGCGTCACTGCTATTAGCTTCACGGCTGACATTTGGTGGGCACCGAGGAAGAGAGGCCACGGACAGAGCTGAAACTTCCCTGCTTGACATGTATGATGAAATCCTGGTTGAGAACGAAACGACTGAACAAATAAACAACAAAACAGGAAGTGAAATAAATGGCTTTTGATTATGTTTTACTGGTAATGCCAACTTAAGTAAATGCCAACAAAATAACTTTTTGGTCAGTATGGTGTGTGTGTTGTTTGTACTATTTAACTGTACGAGAATGCTTAAAAGGCAGCTAAAATTTGAAATATGTTGGATTAGTTTTTTTGGCAAGAAAATATTGAATATCGGTATTGGCCAAACATTTCATATTGGTGCATCACTAAAATCAACAGGAGCAAATGTCCTACATACATCAGCATTACCCTCACGGTTTGCCTGAGAACGGTTCAGTAGGAAGACAGGAATCTAGTCGTTCTGAGAGCTTTTAGTGAACACAGTCACTTCCTCAAAGAAGTCGTGAGAATGACCAGTTGGTAGGAGAGTGGCTCTCTTTATGTAAGAGAGGGGCTCACGTCATTCGCCACATTACCTGTTCAACAGATGCTGTGTGATTGGATACTTCAAGCTTGTGACCCGCCCTAAGGCGTATCCCCATAAGTGACACACCGAAACAAGTATTAGAAATAACTGCATTCCCAGAGATGTTCTATACTCAAGTCAACATAACTCATAACGACCAGCCTGTGTTGGGTGTAGTGCATTTACAGAGATGCGCATTAAGTCATTTTCACAAATTGCTCTCCCAGAGTGCAAATGGAGAGCCCTTATGCTAATTGTGTGTGTGTATGGTGTTATTATTTTTAAAAAGCCCAGTGCTGTCAAAATAGATGTTCCTGTTTTATGGTGTTGAAACTAGCAAACACTGTAAAATAGTGTGAAAAATGTGTGTGGGGACCTATATAATGTATTTTGAGTGAACACTTGTTCCACTGTAATAATCAGTAAAATGTCCCACAATAAACATTCAATCTTGATTGTTACTTACGTAGGCTATACTCAGAATGAATTTCCCTCTGGTGTCCAAAGAGTACTCCTTCTTGCCGCTTTCAACCCCAAAGATGTTGACCTTTCCAAGATGGCTTCCTGTGGCAATGTATTTGGAGTCTGGGGAGAAGGCTACTGTCCATGCATCAACTGGAGTGAGACAAAATACCCTTCATTACATTACTGAATACAGAAAACCAGAGAGAGAAAACATAAGGGTGACATTGAAGCCCACAGAAGTAAAAGCCAGGACACTTCTGTGCTACTTTGTTTCTCCTTAAGCTGTTCTATTGGAACGACAAGAGAAACAGAATAAAGGTGTAATCCTGGGTGACCCTTGAGGGTACTGTACAGTGTGAACAGCACTTAAGTAAAAAATACTTTAAGGTACTACTTAAGTAGTTTTTTGGGGTATCTGTACTGTATTATTTATATTTTGGAAAACTTTTACTTCACTACATTCCTGAAGAAAAAAAACAAACATTTTTACTCCATACATTCTCTCTGACACCCAAACGTACTCATTACATTTTAAATGCTTAGCAGGACAGAAAAATGATCCAATTCACGCACTTACGAGACCATCCCTGGTTATCCCTACTGCCTGATCTGTCGGACTCACTAAACAGACGTTTTGTTTTGGATAGGGGATACCTAGTCAGTTGTACAACTGAATGTGTTCAACTGAAATGTGTCTACCTCATTTAACCCAACCTCTCAATCAGAGAGAGGAGCGGAGGGCTGCCACCACTGGTGAACAGTCACAATGTTAGTCAGCTCAGCAGGCTTTATAACCAATTTATTGAGTTATAACTCCTATGGCTCTGGCCTGAACTACAATTAGTCAACAACTAAACAAATCATACACAACTGCAGAGGGGAATATGTCTTGTCTCAATAGCTTTGGCTGCAAGTTTGTTGGTCGTGGTCACTCAGTTGAGCCATGTGAGCCTTGTACAGGGTGGCAGCTTGACAAAACCTGACCCTATGAACCACATTTGAGCATAGTACTTCATCTTCAATGTTGAAGATCAGGGTTGGGGTCAATCCCAAATCATGAAAAAAAATAACCGAATGGGTTTTTTCAATTCATGGAGTTTACATTAATTTCCTGAATGAAAATTGCATTGTCCCCAGCCTTTGCTGCTACACATGCCCTCGCCGGACAGAATGTGGCTGAAAAGCCACCAGTCCTACCTGGGCCCGCATCCATGGACTTGATCTGCTTGCCGAACTCAAGGTCCCAGAGGCGTATGTGGGCATCCAGCGAGCTGGAGGCTGCTATGGCTCCGTTGGGACTGACGTCCACTGAGACTATACCCAGCTGGTGGCCCTCCAGGGTCCACTGCAGCTCCAGTTTTTCGTCTGACCTGAGTGGCAAGAGAGAGAACAGAGCAGTCAACTTAGTGTAGACCGACCGTACTGGCTCAATTCAATTGGATTCAAAATATGCAGTGTATTACCATTTCCAGACTTTCACCATGTCGTCCAGAGAGCCAGTGACTATTGTCTCCAATCCATCCCGCTCACTTCTACCCCACGCAGCAGTCCAGATGGCATCGTCATGGGCTGAGGGCAAACACACATATAAGACACACCAAAAATGGAATTACAAGGTGTCAAATGACATTCCATTTGAAGGAAAATATGAATATCAATATGTAATGAGTCTGTAACAATATTAAGGATGAGTTAAGACAAAACTCACCATGTTCTTGCTTGAACAGAATACTGTACTGGAAAGAAAATAAATTGTTATTGAATCACGCACAGGTAGCTTTCACAACTCATTATGTGATCACCTTACATGGCTTCCCCCTACCTGAAACAGAATCTGGGTTTACAGGAGACATTGAATATGGCAATTATTTTAAGCCCAGGCAGCTGCCATTCACCAGCTTAAAAATTCACTCAGTACTTACAAAATAATGGAGTTTCGCTAAGCAACTATTGTCCTTACTGCCAGTATGTTCTTCAAAAACAAGGTCAAAATCCACCGCCAATAAAATCACTCATTACTGCCATTACTGATCCAGCAGCAGGAAAGGTCTGATTTTATCCAGAGAGGAAGAGGCAAAGCCAAAATAAGCCCAATGCGTTTCTATAGCCTTCACGCTTTTCGGACAACAACTCATTGTTAGGGCGGAGACATGAGCATCAACACATATATACATGCAGACATTTGCAGTACCAGTCAAAAGTTTAGACACCTACTCATTCCAGGGTTTTTCTTTATTTTTACTATTTTCTTCATCGTAAAATAGTAAAGACTATGAAACAACACATTGGGAATCACATAATAAATCAAGAAAAAGTGTTGAATCAAAATATATTTTATATTTGAGATTCTTCAAAGTAGCCACCCTTGACAGCTTTGCACACTCTTGGCATGATTAGTGTAGTGTAGTGATTAGTGTAGTGTCAACAACGCAGCCACTGCCTGCTAGCCTACAAAGTCAACAACGCAGCCACTGCCAGCTACATCCTACATCAGCAAGGGCAAAGTCGCAAAACTCTTGGATTGGTAGCAGGATGGTCAGTTTTACAAGGGTATGTTTGGCAAGTGGCATGAGTGAAGGATGCTTTGGAATGATAGGATAATATGGGAGCCAATTCTAGATTTAATGCTTTGGATTGGAGATGTTTGAAATGGGTCTGGAAAGAGAGTTTACAGTCTAACCAGACACCTAAGTATTTGTAGTTGTCTACGTATTCTAAGTCAGAGCCGTCCAGAGTAGTGATGTTGGACAGGCGGGTAGGTGCGGGTAGCGATCGATTTAGAAGGCTAAGATCACATTTCACCTCACAAATCCTACAAGTTCCACAACATTTGGATTAATCCTACAAGATTGAAGAGCATGCATTTAGTTTTACTTGTATTTAAGAGCAATTGGAGGCCACGGAAGGAGAGTTGTATGGCATTTAAGCTTGCCTGGAGGGTTGTTAACATAGTGTCCAAAGAAGGGCCAGAAGTATACAGAATGGTGTCGTCTGCGTAGAGGTGGATCAGAGACTCACCAGCAGCAAGAGCGACCTCATTGATGTATACAGAGAAGAGTCAGTCCAAGAATTGAACCCTGTGGCACCCCCATAGAGACTGCCAGAGGTCCGGACAGCAGACCCTCCGATTTGACACACTGAACTCTATCAGAGAAGTAGTTGGTGAACCAGGCGAGGCAATAATTTGAGAAATGAGGGGATTAATCCAAATCACACAACAACAAAAAACAATAGATATAGTTATAGAGGCCCAAGAAAAAATAAAATAATAATAATAATAAATAAAAATAAATAAATTGTCCGATTGTCTATTCAGATAGCAGCCGATAGCTGTCTTAACGGTCGCGACGGAGGATAGCCGTCTTTGTATCTAAGATAATTGCATAATTATCCGGTCAAACGTATTGGAACCACTCCTTCCGGATAACTCCTTCAGTAAAACGGGGGTAGATAAGGAGTGATTGATGTAACTCGGCAGTCCAGTTGTGAAGGATAGTCCGGAGGGGCTGTCCGCATGAATGTCCAGTGAAAACGGGTCCGGATAGGTGATTGTAGCCCAGGAGTGCTTGATGGAACTCTTCAGCAGATTTGGAGGTAATAAAACTTTTTAATAAATATCCAGAATAAGTGTTTTGATGTTTGAGTCCGGAAAAATTTAAAAAATGTATGTGAAAAAAGCCGATAGTCACACGGATAGCAGCTAGCTAGCTGAAGTACCCACGGACTCTTCCAACTGAGATCCAGGTATGAATGTCCAGAGTTAGCGGTTGAAATCCAGGGACATGGAGAGCCAAAAAATTGGCCCTATTTGGTAAAAGACCAAATCCATATTATGGAAAGAATAGCTCAAATAGGCAAAGAGAAACAACAGTCCATCACTACTTTAAGACATGAAGGTCAGACAATCTGGAAAATTAAAAATTTCAAAACTTGAGGCGGCAACATTTCTGGGATCTTTTATTACTGCTCATGAAACCAACATTTCACATGTTGTGTTCATATTTTTGTTCAGTGTAGCTTCTTCCGGTTTGATGCAGTCCAAGACAGGCACTACGTAATCATATTTTATGGTGAATAACATAGCCATGTCAGCTATTAGTCTACTATAGCGTAAGTCGTCTTGTTTGGTTACCATTTCGCCCTCCCTGCTCCCCATGTCACGCGCTCACAGTAGGGCCAATCCCCGTATGCTAGAGCTGCACCTCTCTCCCTCCTCTCACGCTTTAACAGCTCTGGTTAATAAAAAGTAGCTTAACATTACCTTTCTGCAGCTTCCCTTACTTGGATCGGATCAGACCAGGTCAATATGTAACGAGACTAGTTGTATTCGGGTCCACTCGGAATGGGTCTCTATATTTAAAAACAAATATTTAGGCATATCAGGTCGGAGTGGGAATGCCCGGGTTCATTTCAGAACGGATCCAAAACTCTTATCCTCAGCATCATTCAGACGGAGATAACATTCCAATTAGTCAATGGGTATCGTTGGAATGCAAGCCGCATATACTGAGTGCCCGATGATGTAGAATTTGAAACTTATCACCACACAGCCCCAATACCCCGACAGTCATACAGGAAGGATACTGGCCTTGTCGCTGCATCTATCCTAGAATTGTGAGTCTCTATCCCAAAATTGTGCAGCTACCTGGACAGCTAACTTCCATTAAATGGTATTATGGCAGCCATATTGGATTTTGGACACCATATTGGATTTAAGGCTAAATCCATGATGGTCCTAAAGAGAATCTGTGACAAGTTACCTTGGACACAAATTCTGATGTCAGAGCCCACTGTGGCTAGATTATACTAGCCACAACAATAAAAACATGTAACTGTATGCATCTTTGTCATATAGGATGATACAGCACTGAATGAGAGTAAATTTGACTTGGAAAGTTGTCTATTATATTATCTACCAAAAGGTAAAGCTTACTTTCTTCATAAATATTCAATGACTTTTGCAGTACAATATTTTTACACAACCATCCATTTCATAAATGGGCGACATTAGGGATGTGAAAAAACATGGATGTGTTTTGTTCTACCTCGGGTAGGGAGGGGTATCTCACTAGCATATGTTGACACTATTAAACTTGAAATGCTCGTGAATGACTGCTTCATGGCTTAAAATGAGAACCTCCATATTCAACGTCTTCTGTAAATCCAGATTTTGGTTCACCCCCAAACAGAGACTTACTGAGAGAATGAATGAACCTGACTGAATGTCTGAAACAGACACACTCACGTTGATTTCAGCACGCCTGTATGTTTCTTACTCGCAAGATTAGCCAATCAGCTAACTGTTAGCTAGCTACCTAAAACAGCAGAACATTACAGACCTAGGAAGTAACGTTAGCTAACTTAGCATGCTACTAACCTTGGCTTTGGCTAACGTTTGCTAATTATTTCACTTACTTGAGTGCTCATGGTTGTTCGTTAAATCTTGCAAGTAGTTTTACGTCCTGAAAGTCAAATAATTCACATAACGTTAGCTAAGTAAAGTTAGCTAGCTAAATAGCTATTTCTCTACCTGGTAAAGCTAGCTAACGTTATAGCTACTACAGAAATGCAGAAAAAAATATAATAAACTAGAACACCTGGATATTGCTGAAAGATGCATATTAATTAGTGATGTTACGTTTGATACTGGAGCACCAAGGCAAGCGTCGAAATCGGGAAGCAGCCAACTTCGAAGCGCTGTTCTTCTTCTTCGGTGGGGTTTATCGGCGGTTGGTATCCAACGTTATGGTGCATTACCGCCACGTACTGTACTGGAGTGTGGGCCAGAGTCAGAGAGAAACTTAATCTTACCTGCCAGCCCCGATGCTCTTAAAAAACAAAACACATATGAGACTATAGCTAATGACGTTCTACTCAATATACTCTTTAAACTAATTTCCTGTGCCCCCTTTTTTTAAACCACGTTGCAAAATGCGATATCCCACTAAAAAAAAGTTTCATTTATTGGCAGACTCACACTTAAGGTCTATTGCTGCCACCTTCTTTAGGGGGTAATGAAATATCTTTGGAGGTAAATTATAGTCAAGTATACAAGCACATACAGTATGATTTGAACCAATTATGTACCAAATACATCTTAAATCGTTTATATATATATATATATATATATATACACACACTACTGTTCAAAAGTTTTGGGTCACTTAGAAATGTCCTTGTTTTTGAAAGAAAATATCATTTTTTGTCCATTTAAAATAACATCAAATTGATCAGAAATACAGTGTAGACAGTGTTAATGTTTTAATTGACTATTGTAGATGGGAACGGCAGATTTTTTTTTAACGGAATATCTACATAGGTGTACAGAGGCCCATTATCAGCAACCATCACTCCTGTGTTCCAATGGCACGTTGTGTTAGCTAATCAAAGTTTATCATTTTAAAAGGCTAAATGATCATTAGAAAGCCCTTTTCCAATTATGTTAGCACAGCTGAAGACTGTTGTCCTGATTAAATAAGCAATACAACGGGCCTTCTTTAGACTCGTTGAGTATCTGGAGCATCAGCATTTGTGGGTTTGATTACAGGCTCAAAATGGCCAGAAACAAATAACTTTCTTCTGAAACTCGTCAGTCTATTATTGATCTGTGAAATGAAGGCCATTCAATGGGAAAAATTGCCAAGAAACTGAAGATCTGGTGCAACGCTGTGTACTACTCCCTTCACAGAACAGCGCAAACTGTCTCTAACCAGAATAAAAAGAGGAGTGGGAGGCCCCGGTTCACAACTGAGCAAGAGGACAAGTACATTAGTGTCGAGTTCAAGAATCAGACGCCTCACAAGTCCTCAACTGGCAGCTTCATAAAATAATACCCGCAAAACACAAGTTTCAACGTCAACAATGAAGAGGCGACTCCGGGATGCTGGCCTTCTAGGAAGAGTTGCAAAGAAAAATACATATCTCAGACTGGCCAATAAAAGATTAAGATTGGCAAAAGAGCACAGACACTGGAAAAAATATGGCTTTTTCTTGCTTGTGTTTCTTGGCCCAAGCATGTGTCTTCTTCTTATTGGTGTCCTTTAGTAGTGGTTTCTTTGCAGCAATTTGACCATGAAGGCCTAATTCACTCAGTCTCCTCTTAACAGTTGATGTTGAGATGTGTCTGTTACTTGAACTCTGTGAAGCATTTATTTGGGCTGCAATTTATTTGGTTGGTAATTGGGTTGCATTAAGAAGGAAATAAATGATACTATTTAACTTTGAACAAGGCATTCCAGGTGACGACCTCATGGTGACGACCTCATGAAGCTAGTTGAGAGAATGCCAAGAGTGTGCAAAGCTGTCATCAAGGCAAAGGGTGGCTGCTTTGAAGAATCTCAAATATTAAAATATTTGTTTAACACTTTTTTTGGTTACTACATGATTCCATGTGTTATTTCATAGTGTGAATGTCTTCACTGTTATTCTTCAATGTAGAAAATAGTAAAAATAAAGAAAAACACTTGAATGAGTAGGTGTGTCCAAACTTTTGACTGCCAGTATTTATCTTACATTAGGGTGACGTAGCCGAGGCTTTCTAATCTAGTTAGATTTTCAATATTAATTATCAACGAATATAAAACCATGTTATCTTGAATGGTGTAATTTAATCATATGCACGGGTGTGCTAGATGTCTGAATTTATCACAATGCAAGCCTACTCATTAGAAAAAAACAGGAGCTCTAATTCAATATTAACTTCACAGTGAAATACCGCTATTTTGGCTATTAATCATTCTTAAACAGTCAGTTAAATAGCTTATTTAGCTATCTCAAATCGTAGCCTTTAAGATCTCATGTATGCAAGTTTACCTGTCTTATCCACAATGATGGAGCAGCAGACCAAGTGATATGCGAGAGGAGGACCCTATAGCGTAGGATAATTGTGCTGCTGTGTCAACTTCATTTATTAAGAGGTGACGTTACAAAGATCGATTCTGTTACATGTTATTCGTGTTACATATTTACATTTTGGGATAGTTGTTCACTGAATTACTAGCACTACGGTGGCTACAAACGACTCACGCTCAGTAGAATGTGAATGCACTATCACGTGATGCTGCCTTCGAATAATGTCCCAAATGGCAGCAACCTACTGGAAAAGTGCTACCTACTCAAGTAGGTGCCTTTGGAGGCAGGAAGGCAGCCGCCTTTGGATTGGCTAAATAATAACAGTACCCTACACCAACATATTAGTTTCCATTCATACAAAGTGTCAAAACAATTGCCAGCATTTTGCGGGAACTCGTGATGCCCAGAGCCAAAGTGTGCTGCCCAGACCACTGCGTTACAGCAGTTCACAATGCATGTGCAAACTGAGAATTATTGACAGTATGAGGTCGGTTGGTTTGCAGAGCCTTCCCCAAACCATAGCCCCCTATGGTATGATATTGCATTGTATAGCCTACAAACAGCTTCCAACTGCCCCCTGGCGGTGATTATGGGTTTAAACTATTTATTCAAATCCTCCTGCTGCAGGATTATTTTCCTCCTGCGACAAAATGGGTCCTATTAAGATCCGAGATCTGTAGGTTTCCCCCCGGAAAGACAACATAAAAGAAAAACCCACACCAATTTAGTATAGTAGTGGAAAAAGAATATGGAGCAAAACAAACAGCGGAAACACAAAACCTCAGGCATCTTTCAAACTAGAGTGGTTGAGCTGGTAATAGCGCCTCAGTTTACGTGAGGTGTAGCTCTCCCAACAGCTCTTTTACAATTTAAATAGCTCTTAAATTAAAAACCAGCTGGGCCAGCACAGGTGAAACACATCCTGAGACTAACGAGATCACTCGCCAGCACAAGGCAACACGCTCTGCATGCACTCTGCTCATGGCGGTGTGTGAGTGTGTGAGTTTCCATAGCAATGGCTCCGCTTGGCCAACTCTGCTCATTGACGAGACAAACTCAAGGAACATTATTAGTGTATGTGAAATAATCTCTCCTGTCTTAAATTTGACGAGGTTGAAGCACCTCTGACACCATTTTATGATCTTAGTCCGATATGACTGTACTGCTCAGCAGAGCATGAGCAAAGGCTTCAAAATGTTAGTGATACCGAGCCCTACCTGTACCCTAGTTATTGATGAAAAAACAGGCCCTACCCGGCCCTAACACAATCTATAATGTCGGGCTCTGGTCGGGTAGCAGAGCTCTAGCTGAAACTGTCACACTGGAGAAAGCATCTCGGCAAGCAAAACAGCTCCCATCTCTCTTACTATATGTAGCCCATGTACCTGATGCTGTCTGGCCAAAAAGAGTTTGACATTCCACACTGTTTTTGGCCAGACAGGATCAGATACATGGGCTGCACATACACTACATGACCAAAAGTATGTGGACAGCTCTTCGAACATCTCATTCCAAAATCATGGGCATTAATATGGAGTTGGTCCCCCCGTTGCTGCTATAACAGCCTCCGCTCTTCTGGGAAGTTGGAACATTGCTGTGGGGACTTGCTTTCATTCAGCCACAAGAGCACTGGTCGGGCACTGATGTTGGGCGATTAGGCCTGGCTCGTAGTTTGCATTCCAATTCATCCCAGTCAAGTTCTTTCACACCAAATCTCGACAAACCAATATTCTGTATGGGCCTCGCTTTATACACGGGGGCATTGTCATGCTGAAACAGGAAAGGGCCTTCCCCAAACTGTTGCCACAAAGTTGGAAGTACAGAATTGTCTAGAATGTCATTGTATGCTGTAGCGTTAAGATTTCCCTTCACTGGAACTAGCACAAACCATGAAAAACAGCCACAGACCATTATTCCTCCTCCACCAAATGTTACAGTTGGCACTATGCATTGGGGCAGGTAGCATTCTCCTGGCCTCTGCCAAACTCAGATTCGCCCATATTTGTCCATAGGACAGCCAGATGGTGAAGCTTAATTCATCATTCAAGAGAACGCGTTTCCACTGCTCCAGAGTGCAATGGCGGTAAGCTTTACACCACTCCGGCCAATGCTTGGCATTGCGCATGGTGATCTTAGGCTTGTGTGCAGTTGCCCAGCCATGAAAAAACATTTCATGAAGCTCCCTACAAGCAGTTATTGTGCTGATGTTGCTTCCAGAGGCAGATTGGAACTCGGTAGTGAGTGTTGCAACTGAAGACAGGTGATTTTTACGCACTTCAGCACTCGGCGGTCCAGTTCTGTGAGCTTGGATGGCCTACCACTTCGAGGCTAAGCCGTTGTTGCTCCAAGACATTTCCATTTCATAATAACAGCACTTACAGTTGACCGGGGCAAACATTGGACGAACTGACTTGTTGTAAAGGTGGCATCCTATGACAGTGCCATGGGGAAAGTCACTGTGTTCTTCAGTAAGTCTATGTACTACCAATGTTTGACTATGGAGATTGCATGGCTGTGTGCTTGATTTTATACACCTGTCAGCAACGGGTGTGGCTGAAATAGCCTTACCCAATAAATTGAAGGGGTGTCCACATACTTTTGTATATATAGTGTACATGTCCTCTGCCTCTGCTTCGATAAGTAATATCAGCAGTTCCTGTCTTTTTACTAAAGAAATGCACGACAGAGCATAGGTGGGCCTCAAGCGGAAAAAGTATATATCTTTTTGAATGATTACGATTTTATTTTTATTTTTATTGTGCCCAGCTCATGATGCCCCAAGATATTGTGAGGCCTGAGACAATTGCCTCTTCTGTCTAATGGTAAGTCCAACACTGGTCCTCTTAATGCCACTTTGGTTATAACCATGTATGTCTCTATGTATCCCTGTTAAGGGGGGTTGGTTAATTGTTTCTGTAAAACATGCTCACAACAGTGCACATGGGCACATCATACCATCTCCACAAAGTCTTTTACTTCAAAAATACAATTGTGTGTGTGTGTGTGTGTGTGTGTGTGTGTGTGTGTGTGTGTGTGTGTGTGTGTGTGTGTGTGTGTGTGCTTGTGAATGTACTCCATGTTCAGAAGGCTCTTGAGCTGAATTGAATGCACTTGTTAATGGAAGGAAGTGCGTCATTGTTGCTCTGTGCTCCTAATAAGAGTTTACTTCCAGACCAGCTTTTCTTTCAATCAAGTACACTTCGGACTTATTTATGTTTTTATACAGGGAACATTTTGCTCGTCAAAAGCAATGAAGTGCATTCATTCTCTCCATTTCTACCACAGGTCTTCGCTTCCAGAGCTTGTTTCACCTCATTACTGATCTCAGTGCTGCGGTTTGTCTCACTGGGAGGCACATCCACATGACTCATTATAGTCGACTTGGGAAATTATTGTTAATAATGAGTTGATGTCTTGCATTAACTACAACATGTTAAAAGGGAATTACTCACGTCAGAGGTTATTTTTTAATGCAGCTGATGTTAATGGTTTGAGAAAGACAACGTTTTTAAACCCCTTTACATGTTTGCTGTACTTAGCTTTTCCTGTTCCTCTATTGTGGGTAAAGATGTGATTTTTCTTACCAAGTTTTTATTTACTTTGACCTTCTTATAATATGGTTTTCTTTACTTTTCCCTCAACCAACATATTGGCTATGTTACAACAATATATTTAATGTTCAGTTTGTATGCTCCAGAAATGGTCAGTGTCATTGCTGTGATCCATCATCAAGTACACTTTAGACATGGGTCCTTACAGCAAACATTCACTTAAAAAATATATGAGTTGCAATACTCAATCAGCTTTGCTCGGCGCAAAGTACATGACAAAATATGTACTTTTCACCAAAACATCTGAAATGGTACAAAATGTCCTAAAATATATGTTTTACTGCAATATATCTACTAGTACTAATCCAAACTCACAATGGAGTAGGCCTATGCATGTATTTTTTTTAGGGGGAGAAAGATAAAAAATAAATAAAAAAAAACTTTATTTAACTAGGCAAGTCAGTTAAGAACAAATTCATATTTTCAATGACGGCTTAGGAACAGTGGGTTAACTGCCTGTTCAGGGGCAGAACGATAGATTTGTACCTTGTCAGCTTGGGGATTTGAACTTGAAACCTTTCGGTTACTAGTCCAACTCTCTAACCACTAGGCTACCCTGTGGCGCCCCATATGGGGTGCTTGTCTTTTGTTGAGTCTGAGACTTTTCATTTAACTATCTATTTATATATTCCCTTCTTCTCTAATCTCCCAGGCAGGTAGGCCTGATTTCTCTGGCATGAATTCTTTGACAGGGCCGAGTGCTTTGGAGCCGTGATAATGCTCATCTGGTGTCTGCCTGCCATGGCTGGCTTAAGGGAACCGTACTGTGAGGATCAGAACCCTCTGATCTCTCCCTTTCCATTTTCATATCACAACCCCAAGCTTTATTCACCTATACTTGTTTTTGGTAGATTTTCATAACAATTAACAGCTGATGTTACACCAACGAGAGCAAGCGCTCCCTTCCTTCTCCATGTCATCCGGGGGGTGATTATGTAACGATGAAATGATAGGGGAGTTTCTACCTCTTCTGCATAAGCTGTTAAAAAAACTGTGTTTTAGCCTGATTATTGGATTTAGAGTTTGGAGGCAAACTGTGTCAAGGTGAAGGAAATTACATTTTGAATCCCCCAAAAACCTGTTCATCCAAAAGTGGTGCATTTTCTAAACTTTCCAGCTGAGCTGTTTCACTTGAGTTATTTCACAGAAGCCTTGGCGCGAAATGGAAATAAATGATTTAAATTGTAATTATTGTTTAGAATTTTGCATTATTTTAAAAACTGTCCAGTAAAGTTGTTTCTTATTGTATCGTTCAGTGATGGTAAACAGATCAAATCAATCAATATGTTAAAAAGTAGAAATGGGAATCACCTTGTTTATTGTTCATAGTCAACTCAACTGGTGCTGGCAGTTTGAAAATAGCCATTAATGTGCTTGTTTGTATGTATGAGACTCACTGAGTATGGTGGGCTAATGGGGTACTTTTGTTGCGCGCCTACACACACGTGCACTCACTCCATACTTTTCTGCTCATGTCAAAGACGTAAACAAGTGAAGTTAAAATATTTTATGAAGCCCTCAGAATTGACATTTTTTCCTTCATTTCAGTAGATGCTCTTATACAGAGAAACATACAGTAGTGAGTGCATACATTTTTTTTGTATTGGTCCCCCATGGGAATTGAATCCACAACTCTGTCATTGCAAGTGCTATGCTCTACCATTTGAGCCACACGGGTTCCCTTAGTGTGCCACAAAAGGTAAAGGTTTCACTATTGAGAGCGATATGAGCATTCATACAAGGGGACCGATTTGTAACATAAGGTATACAATAAGTTCGGATGCAATGAATAAAGGATTTCCATTTCCAACCATATGGTAGTGGGTTAACCATATCCGAAGATTTTGCAATACGCATGGAAGTAAACTAGATTGCGCCATGTATAAAAACTACTCCCATCACAATACACAATCACTAACTGGAAGTATCAGACATGAGTTTAAAATGTTAATTCCATCAGAAAATGTAATTGATTACCATACCAACAATATGAATATTTTACATGAATAAAAAAAAATCACACATGCTTACAAAGGTTATCATCTCGGTTCTGAATGCCATTCTGGGTTAGGGAATGACAATTTTGGTGTGTTCTGTCTAGTCTCCGAACAGATTGTGTGAAATGTCTCAGTTAATAATGGGACAGGGCTTCTAGGGGGAGGGACCTATAGTTATTCAGATTAAAGACACTTGCTATAACTACTGACAGAGACAAGGTCAAAACTGACACTAGCGAGAGAGAGAGTCAGAGAGTGAGACGACAACTGAGATAGAGGGAGTAAAAGGCAGACAGTAAGAAAAAGGTGTGTATATGAAGAATAGAGATACTTGCTTTGTCTCGTGGCAAAGAGGAAGTTGAAGCTGCTACAGAAAGGAGAGAGAGGAAGATTGAGAGAGGCAGAGGTTGTGAGTGGAGAAGAGAGTGCAAAGCAGAGGAAAGGAGGAGAGTGAGAGAGAGGGTATAGGAAGCACAGAGCGTGGAGCAGGTTCTTTGCAGGCACAGCCTTTACTGTCAGCCCCAGCAGAAATGCCCAACTTTGCCGGTACCTGGAAAATGAAGAGCAGTGAGAATTTTGACGAACTTCTCAAAGCCCTCGGTAAGCCCCTTCTTGACGTTTTGTCTCTCTCATCCCTCTCTTTTTTTCCGCCCGTTCTTTTTTCAATAGCCTGCACAGTGCATCCCTGCGTGAGCTTTATCCATCATGTGCATTTAAAAAAAAAACCTTTGTATTTTCCTTGGGCATTGCTTCCCTTCCAACAATATGCTATTGTCTTATCTCATCTAAACGAGGAGGGAGGGAGAGCATACAAGCAAGCTGCAGTGGGAAAGCATTCAGCTTCAGGAGATGTCATTTATATAGACATTGGTATTGTTATAGCCGGGGTCCGGCTGCATGTGCATGGGAACAACATTACTCATGTATTAGTGTTTAAGTAGGGCATGCGTTAGCAGTGTCAGTGGAGGTCTTCATGGAATTCTCTCCTCTTCTGCTTTTTGTGGGGGTTTTTCTCTCACTTGCTTTTTTCCCTTGCTGATCATTGTGATGGTTTAGAATTGGACCAGTTTATCTGGGTCATTAATTTGTGTGGCTTGGTCTTTCTGTGTCTGGACTGTTGGTACTATGCTGCTCAAGCAATGAGACCACACTGGTCATATTTTAGTTTTGGGTGTGAATATTCCATATGGGGCTGTTTGGGTTTGTTTGTTGCTCAGAGGATAGCTTTGAGTTGTGAGCACCATTAAACAGTTTAACAGTTAGTAACCCGACGGGTGCGTGTCATCAAATTGGCTCAGGGGGCCTATTAAATTATTAACAGAAACATATTACGGTACTATATTTCCAGGTACAAATTCAGTTCAAACCAGAAAAAGTATCAATCTATAACTTGAAAACTGCCCAACCCTTTTCTATTCATGAATTGTAAATAAATGACCTGACTTGAAAGAAATTTGACCCCCTTGTTCTGGACCTGTATGAGTCCCTCAGCTTAACTAAGTTTGTTTAATATGCAAGCTGCAGTTTACTGACCTTGCTTAGCCTCCATCAAACAGATCCTGTGAACCACTCCTAGCTTTGATTACATTTTCCTTGTGAGATATCTACCAACCCAACACAGCACAGTTCAGCTATGATCCAATGGAGACCATTCTTTGTGGTTATGATTGTATGGTTCAGAGAGATTGCATGCATTCTGTCTGTTCTGCGTTTCGTTCAGTCGTGCCCACAATCTCTTAAGGATCGGACCCTTTTATTTACATTTTCACCTAAAATGACATGCCCAAATCTAACTGCCTGTAGCTCAGGATCTGAAGCAAGGATATGCATATTCTTGATACCATTTGAAAGAAAACACTTTGAAGTTTGTGGAAATGTGAAATTAATGTAGGAGAGTATAACTCATTAGATCTGGTAAAAGATAATACAAAGAAAAAAACATTTTTTTTTTTTTGTTTCTATCATCTTTGAAATGCAAGAGAGAGGCCATTATATCACTTAGGAGTCTAGGCACAATTTACATTTTGGCCACTAAATGGCAGCAGTGTACGTGAAAAGTGTTAGACTGATCCAATGAAACATTGCATTACTGTTCAAAATGTTGTATCAGTATGTCAAATCGGAGGGCCTGTGCTCCGGATCTCTGGCAGTCTCTATGGGGGTGCTACAGGGTTCAATTCTCGGGCCGGTTCTTCTCTGTATACATCAATGATGTCGCTCTCGCTGCTGGTGATTCTTTGATTCACCTCTACGCAGACAACACCATTCTGTATACCTCTGGCCCTTCGTTGGACACTGTGTTAACTAACCTCCAGATGAGCTTCAATGCCATACAACTCTCCTTCCGTGGCCTCCAACTGCTCTTAAATGCAAGTAAAACTAAATGCATGCTGTTCAACCGATCGCTGCACGCACTTGGCCGCCCATCTAGCATCACTACTCTGGACGGCTCTGACATAGAATATGTGGACAACTACAAATACCTAGGTGTCTGGTTAGACTGTAAACTCTCCTTCCAGACTCATATTAAACATCTCCAATCAAAAATCAAATGCAGAATTGGCTTCCTATTTTGCAACAAAGCATCCTTCACTCATGCTGCCAAACATACCCTCGTAAAACTGACCATTCTACCAATCCTCGACTTCGGCGATGTCACTTACAAAATAGCCTCCAACCCTCTACTCAACAAATTGGATGCAGTCTATCACAGTGCCATCCGTTTCGTCACCAAAGCCCCATATACTACCCACTACTGCGACCTGTATGCTCTCGTTGGCTGGCCCTCGCTTCATACTCGTCGCCAAACCCACTGGCTCCAGGTCATCTACAAGTCTCTGCTAGGTAAAGCCCCGCCGTATCTCAACTCACTGGTCACCATAGCAGAACCCACCCGTAGCACGCGCTCGAGCTGGTATATCTCACTGGTCACCCCCAAAGCCAATTCTTCCTTCTTCCTCCTTCCAGTTTTCTGCTGCCAATAACTGGAACGAACTGCAAAAATCTCTGAAGCTGGAGACTCTCACCTCCCTCACTAGTTTTAAGCACCAGCTGACAGAGCAGCTCACAGATCACTGCAGCTGTACATAGCTCATCTGTAAATAGCCCATCCAATCTACCTCATCCCCATACTGTATTTATTTATTTATCTTGCTCCTTTGCACCCCAGTATCTCAACTTGCACATTCAGGGCAGACACAGCAGGGGTTCAAACTGTAGAACCCAGGTCCTACATAAAAATGGATTTCATCAATCAAAATTATGCAAAATGTTTATCTCTGGGACCCTCAGGATGACAAATCAGAACAAGATTACTGAATGTACATTATCTAACTTCAGAGGTCAAACCAGTTGCCGTGATAAAAGTTTTTTGTTGTTGTGCACTCTCCTTAAACAATAGAATGGTATTTTTTCACTGTAAATTTCACTTTGCTTCTTTAAATTGGACAGTACAGTTAGATTAACAAGAATTTAAGCTTTCTGTCCATATAAGACATGTCTATGTCCCTGGGAAATGTTCTTGTTACTTACAACATCATGCTAATCACATTAGCGCACCTTAGCTCAACCATCCGGTGGGGGGGGACACTGATCCCTTAACCACAACTGCCCCTGCAGATCATTAATTTCCTTTTGCATAAGTGCCTGGTTAACTGAGAGCCGTGCATCAGCCTAATGTGGATTCCGACGTGGCTCTGCCTGTTTCTATCAACGTCCCTATAATCATCTGTTAACTCGGAGGGAGAGGGTGCACGGTGGACCATGATGCCGGTTTTTTCACCATGGCAGCACGGAACATGCAGTGCTGTGTGCAGCTTAGTGCTATGACGTGATGTTAGCGTACATACGCAATAGCCTGGTCCACGGCTCGTTACGTGGTCTTGCTTGTTGCATTCTATAGTTGGTTAAGGTTAAGACTACTGTTACACCAGATGCCACCATGTCATTGGATTTAGGTTAAAAAAAAAATCAAAAAAATACGAAATTCCCTTATGTTGATTACTTTTTTCAAATCCAATCAGTTTTCCATGTTGATTTAATGTCATCACGTTGAATTTTTGTTGTTGAAATGATTTAGAAACAATGTTGATTCAACCAGTTTTTGCACAGTGGGAGGTATCTAAATCTCTTCATGATCAATGCATGTTCGAGGGAAGCCATAGGGTGAATGTCTGGGAGTGAGTCCTCCTCCTTGAATATCCCACAATCTAACCGTCAGTCTGTATCTGCGGCCATTTTGCCTGCAAAATAATATGGACAGTGTAGGGAGAGACCAGCAAGACCTGGTAGGGCTGATTCAGACAGTTGGAAGGACGTAGGGGTGGCCAGACAGACTTGCAGAGTGGCACAGGGCATGCCAAAGCACTCCCCTCATGCCAGGACTTTGCCATGCTTCTTGGTCACTGCTTTACACAGCCAGTCACCAGATTCTCCGAAACCTAATTCAGATCTGGCCCTGTCACACAACAAGTATTGTCCCCCCCCCCCCGGGGCAATAAGGCCAAATACTTAATCTCTTGCGCAGAGTTCCAATAATTCCTCCGATATCTCCTCAAGTTTTCAGATTTGTTACCACAGAGCACTTACCAGAAGAACAATGCTCTACTATTATGGTTTATCACTTTTAATTGGTGTCTGTTGAAGAAAAGCTATTCCTCATTCAGTTGGTCTATCATGTTTTTAAAAATAAGGAAATATACATGATTAAGTAGCCAAGAGAAGAGAAAGTCCATAAAGAGTGAGAGAGAGGGGTAGGGCAGTGTGGGATGGTGAGAGAGGGGTCAGGTCGAGGACTGTTTTGGGGTAAATCTGGTCCAGACGGATCTAGGCGGTGGGGGGTGTCTGTCTGTCTGAATCAGGCCTAAATCCCTCCTCCTACCCTTCCATTCCCTTCTCCCTCCCTGGTCTCTGCTGTGCCCATCCAGGCGTGAATGCCATGCTGAGGAAGGTGGCTGGGGCTGCTGCCTCCAAGCCTCACGTGGAGATCCGTCAGGACGGGGAGCAGTTCTACATCAAGACATCCACCACCGTCCGCACCACCGAGATCAACTTCCACATCGGCCAGGAGTTCGACGAGGAGACGGTGGACGGCAGGAAATGCAAGGTAACGTGGAAAGGGTCCATTGTGCAGTACATGTTGCCTCTTAATAAGTATAATGCACACTGATTTAAAAACAATTATATGACATGAAGTCAGTCATAAAGAAGTATTCAACAGATTTTGGCAAATGACATAATATGCCCATATTTATTTTTCTACTTGTTAGATAAACACTGTTATTAGGGCACCTTCTCGTTCAGTCCAACGGATTACTTGACTACATCTAACACACTAAATATGAAAATACGGGCAGAGAACTGTGATCACATTGCCAGATTCATTGTGCTAATTGTGGGATTGAAACTCTCTTCACTGGAATCTTGCCTGCAGATTTCCTATATATTCAAACATTTATTTCCGAATACAGTTATACAAAAGTATACAGAACACCTGCTCTTTCCATGACATAGACTGACCAGGTGGATCCAGGTGAACGCTATGATCCTTTATTGATGTCACTTCAATCAGTGTACAGTCGTGGCCAAAAGTTTTGAGAATAACACAAATATTAATTTTCACAAAGTTTTCTGCTTCAGTGTCTTTAGATATTTTTGTCAGATGTTACTATGGAATACTGAAGTATAATTACAAGCATTTCATACGTGTCAAAGGCTTTTATTGACAATTACATGAAGTTGATGAAAAGAGTCAATATTTGCAGTGTTGACCCTTCTTTTTCAAGACCTCTGCAATCCGCCCTGGCATGCTGTCAATGACCTTCTGGGCCACATCCTGACTGATGGAAGCCCATTCTTGCATAATCAATGCTTGGACTTTGTCAGAATTTGTGGGGTTTTGTTTGTCCACCCGCCTCTTGAAGGATTGACCACAAGTTCTCAATGGGATTAAGGTCTGTGGAGTTTCCTGGCCATGGACCCAAAATATCGATGTTATGTTCCCCGAGCCACTTAGTTATCACTTTTGCCTTATGGCAAAGTGCTCCATCATGCTGGAAAAGGCATTGTTTGTCACCAAACTGTTCCTGGATGGCTGGGAGAAGTTGCTCTCTGAGAATGTGTTGGTACCATTTTTTATTCATGGCTGTGTTCTTAGGAGAAATTGTGAGTGAGCCCACTCCCTTGGCTGAGAAGCAACCCCACACATGAATGGTCTCAGGATGCTTTACTGTTGGCATGACACAGGACTGATGGTAGGGCTCACCTTGTCTTCGCGGACAAGCTTTTTTCCGGATGCCCCAAACAATCAGAAAGGGGATTCATCAGAGAAAATAACTTTACCCCAGTCCTCAGCAGTCCAATCCCTGTACCTTTTTCAGAATATCAGCTTGTCCCTGATGTTTTTCCTGGAGAGAAGTGTCTTCTTTGCTGTCCTTCTTGACACCAGGCCATCCTCCAAAAGTCTTTGCCTCACTGTGCATGCAGATGCACTCACACCTACCTGCTGCCATTCCTGAGCAAGGTCTGTACTGGTGGTGCCCCGATCCCGCAGCTGAATCAACTTTAGGAGACGGTCCTGACACTTGCTGGACTTTATTGGGCGCCCTGAAGCCTTCTTCACAACAATTGAACCGCTCTCCTTGAAGTTATTGATGATCAGATATGGTTGATTTAGGTGCAATCTTACTGGCAGCAATATCCTTGCCTGTGAAGCCCTTTTTGCGCAAAGCAATGATGACGGCACGTGTTTCCTTGCAGGTAACCATAATTGACAGAGGAAGAACAATTATTCCAAGCATTGCCCTAGTTTTGTAGCTTACAGTCTGTTATTCGGACTCAATCAGCATGACAGAGTGATCTCCAGCCTTGTCCTCACACCTGTGTTAATGAGAGAATCACTGACATGATGTCAGCTGGTCCTTTTGTGGCAGGGCTGAAATGCAATGGAAATACTTTTGGGGATTCAGTTCACATGCATGGCAAAGAGGGACTTTGCAATTCATTGCAATTCATCTGACCACCCTTCATAACATTCTGACATTCTGGAGTATATGCAAATTGCCATCATACAAACTGAGGCAGCAGACTTTGTGAAAATTAATATTTGTGTCATTCTCAAAAGTTTTGGCCACGACTAGATGAAGAGGAGGAGACAGGTTAAAGAAGGATTTTTAAGCCGTGAGACAATTGAGACATGGATTGTGTATGTGTGCCATTCAAATCAAATCAAATTTTATTGTCACATACACATGGTTAGCAGATGTTAATGCGAGTGTAGCGAAATGCTTGTGCTTCTAGTTCCGACCATGCAGTAAGTAATTTAACCTAACAATTTCACAACAACTACATTATACACACAAGTGTAAAGGAATGAATAAGAATATGTACATAAAAATATATGAATGAGCGATGGCCGAACGGCATAGGCAAGATGCAGTAGATGGTATAGAGTACAGTATGTACATATGAGATGAGTAATGTAGGGTATGTAAACATTATATAAAGTGCCATTGTTTAAAGTGGCTGGTGATACATTTATTACATCAATTTGTCATTATTAAAGTGGCTAGAGATGAGTCAGTATGATGGCAGCAGCCCCTCAATGTTAGTGATGGCTGATGGCCTTGAGATAGAAGCTGTTTTTCAGTCTCTCGGTCCCCACTTTGATGCACCTGTACTGACCTCGCCTTCTGGATGATAGCAGGGTGAACATGCAGTGGCTCGGGTGGTTGTTGTCCTTGATGATCTTTTTGGCCTTCCTGTGACATCAGGTGGTGTAGGTGTCCTGGAGGGCAGGTATTTGCGTTGTGCAGACCTCACTACCCTCTGGAGAGCCTTACGGTTGTGGGAGGAGCAGTTTCCGTACCAGGCGCTGATACAGCCCGACAGGATGCTCTCGATTGTGCATCTGTAAAAGTTTGGGAGTGTTTTTGGTGACAAGCTGAATTTCTTCAGCCTCCTGAGGTTGAAGAGGCGCTGCTGCGCCTTCTTCACCACGCTGTCTGTGTGGGTGGACCATTTCAATTTGTCAGTGATGTGTATGTCGAGAAAATTTAAACTTTCCACCTTCTCCACTGCTGTCCCGTCAATGTGGACAGGGGGCTGCTCCCTCTGCTGTTTCCTGAAGTCCACAATCCACCATCTCCTTTGTTTTGTTGACATTAAGTGTGAGGTTATTTTCCTGACACCACACTCCGAGGGCCCTCACCTCCTCCCTGAAGGCCGTCTCGTCGTTGTTGGTAATCAAGCCTACCACTGTAGCGTTGTCTGTAAACTTGATGATTGAATTGGAGGTGTGCATGACCACTCACTCATGGGTGAACAACAGGGAGTACAGGAGAGGGCAGAGAATGCACCCTTGTGGGGCCCCAGTGTTGAGGATCAGCGGGGTGGAGATGTTACCTATCAGGAAGTCCAGGACCCAGTCGCACAGGGCGGGGATTGTGTGATTGTGACAAGGCTTTTAGGGTTTTCTTATTTCCTTTTGAGTAGTGTTTCCATGAAAAATATACATTAACATGACTGACTTATTAATATCATGCTGACGTCCGAGAAAGTGGATTAGAGGGCTGACATATATGAGATGGGGCCTCTCTCCAAGCTTTGGCCCTTCGAGGAATTCTTAAGCCGTTGTTTGGAATGAGCAGGTCACGATGCCACGTCAGCGCAGATAAACTGTGACTCAGCTATATTCATCGAATACAAGGTACTTCACCAGTCCCCGGTTATAGGCTGCTTTTCCACTAGGGTCATTGCATGTCATTTCAGCAAGCCATGACATTCACCATCTCAGATTGTTCTGAAATCATTTTTGCAGTTTTAAACAGATAAGTTTAGCATTCCTGCAGCCTTTTTTTATTTATATATTTTAATCTCTGAGAAATTAAGGTAATTGATTGGACCCAAATTGGACATTTAAATTGATAGGTTTCATCAAATATTTTTTGACCCCTTTTTCTCCCCAACTTCGTGATATCTAATTGGTGGTTACAGTTTTGTCCCATCGCTGCAACTGCTGTACATACTTGGGAGAGGTGAAGGCGAGAGCCATGTGTCCTCCGAAACACAACCCTGCCAAGCACTGCTTCTTGACACACTGCTCGCACCAGCATGTCTGAGGAAACATTGTACAGCTGGTGACCGAAGTCAACTTGCAGGCACCTGGCCTGCCACAAGGAGCACTAGGGCGCGATGGGACAAGGAAACCTCTGGCTGCCAAACCCTCCCCTAACCCGGATGACGCTGGGCCAATTGTGCGCCGCATCATGGATCTTCTGATCACGGCCGGCAGCCTGAGATCCAACCCCGGTCTGTAGTGACGTCTCAAGCACTGTGATGCAATGCCTTAGACCACTGCGCCATTCGGGAGGTCCACAAAAAGCCACCACCCACGCTAAGAACCCAATTCTGAATTTTCTTATCCACTGTTCACACTCAGTTTTACCCATATCAGATTTGCACATTCACACTGTAGCCTCTGAAGATGCACACAGATGCAATGCTCATTTCCTGGCATTGTTACTTAACATTTTGGGTTGGATGTCATGGTAACGCCAGGTCACGTGCAAAAAAGCCACATCAGAGCAAACATCAAAATTGTATCAGGTTTGAGATCCACATACTGTGCTTTCGGAAAGCATTCAGACGCCTTCCCCTTTTCCACAATGTGTTACATTACAGCCTTATTCTAGAATTCATTAAATAAACGTTTTCCCTCATCAATCTACACAAAATACCCCACAACGAGAAAGTGAAAACAGGTTTTTATAAATGTTTGCAAAAATAAAACATAAATAACTTATTTACATAAGTATTCAGAACCTTTGCTATAAGACTCGAAATTGACATCAGGTGCATCCTGTTTCCATTGATCATCCTTGAGATGTTTCTAAAACTTGATTGGAGTTCACCTGTGGTAAATTCCATTGATTGATCAAAATTTGGAAAGGCACACACCTGTCTATATAAGGTCCTATAGTTGACAGTGCATCTCAGAGCAAAAACCAAGCCATGGGGTAGAAGGAATAGCTCTGAGAGGATTGTGTCAAAGCACAGATCTGGGGGAGAAGGGCCTTGGTCATGGAGGTAACCAAGAACCTTATGGTCACTATGATAGAGCTCCAGAGTTCTTCTGGGGAGATGGGAAAACCTTCCAGAAGGACAACCATCTGCAGCACTCCACCAATCGGCCTTTATGGTAGAGTGGCCAGACGGAAGCCACTCCTCAGTAAAAGGCACATAACAGCCCACTTAGATTTTGCCAAAAGGCACTTAAAGGACTCTGACCATGAGAAACAAGATCTAATCTGAAGAATCCAAGACTGGACCCTCTATTTCTGAAACTATCCGCCGCCATTGTCGCAACCCCTATTACCATCCTGTTCAACCTCTCTTTCATATCGTCTGAGATCCCCAAGGATTGGAAAGCTGCCGCAGTCATCCCCCTGCCTATCTAAGGTCTTCGAAAGCCAAGTCAACAAACAGGTCACTGACCATCTCGAATCCCACCGTACCTTCTCCGCTGTGCAATCTGGTTTCCGAGCCGGTCACGGGTGCACCTCAGCCACACTCAAGGTACTCAACGATATCATAACCGCCATCGATAAAAGACAGTACTGTGCAGCCGTCTTCATCGACCTTGCCAAGGCTTTCGACTCTGTCAATCACCATATTCTTATCGGCAGACTCAGTAGCCTCGGTTTTTCGGATGACTGCCTTGCCTGGTTCACCAATTACTTTGCAGACAGAGTTCAGTGTGTCAAATCGGAGGGCATGTTGTCCGGTCCTCTGGCAGTCTCTATGGGGGTGCCAGGGTTCAATTCTCGGGCCGACTCTTTTCTCTGTATATATCAATGATGTTGCTCTTGCTGCGGGCGATTCCCTGATCCACCTCTACGCAGACGACACCATTCTATATACTTCCGGCCCGTCCTTGGACACTGTGCTATCTAACCTCCAAACGAGCTTCAATGCCATACAACACTCCTTCCGTGGCCTCCAACTGCTCTTAAACGCTAGTAAAACCAAATGCATGCTTTTCAACCGATCGCTGCCTGCACCCGCATGCCCGACGAGCATCACCACCCTGGACGGTTCCGACCTTGAATATGTGGACACCTATAAGTACCTAGGTGTCTGGCTAGACTGTAAACTCTCCTTCCAGACTCATATCAAACATCTCCAATCGAAAATCAAATCAAGAGTCGGCTTTCTATTCCGCAACAAAGCCTCCTTCACTCACGCCGCCAAACTTACCCTAGTAAAACTGACTATCCTACCGATCCTCGACTTCGGCGATGTCATCTACAAAATTGCCTCCAACACTCTACTCAGCAAACTGGATGCAGTTTATCACAGTGCCATCCGTTTTGTCACTAAAGCACCTTATACCACCCACCACTGCGACTTGTATGCTCTAGTCGGCTGGCCCTCGCTACATATTCGTCGCCAGACCCACTGGCTCCAGGTCATCTACAAGTCCATGCTAGGTAAAGCTCCGCCTTATCTCAGTTCACTGGTCACGATGGCAACACGCATCCGTAGCACGCGCTCCAGCAGGTGTATCTCACTGATCATCCCTAAAGCCAACACCTCATTTGGCCGCCTTTCGTTCCAGTACTCTGCTGCCTGTGACTGGAACGAATTGCAAAAATCCCTGAAGTTGGAGACTTTTATCTCCCTCACCAACTTCAAACATGTGCTATCTGAGCAGCTAACCGATCGCTGCAGCTGTACATAGTCTATTGGTAAATAGCCCACCCATTTTCACCTACCTCATCCCCACACTGTTTTTATTTATTTACTTTTCTGCTCTTTTGCACACCAGTATCTCTACCTGTACATGACCATCTGATCATTTATCACTCCAGTGCTAATCTGCAAAATTGTAATTATTCGCCTACCTCCTCATGCCTTTTGCACACAATGTATATAGACTCGCCTTTTTTGTACTGTGTTATTGACTTGTTAATTGTTTACTCCATGTGTAACTCTGTGTTGTCTGTTCACACTGCTAAGCTTTTATCTTGGCCAGGTCGCAGTTGCAAATGAGAACTTGTTCTCAACTAGCCTACCTGGTTAAATAAAGGTGAAATAAAAAAAATAAAAAAAAATTGAACTCTTTGGCCTGAATGGCAAGCATCACGTCTGGAGGAAACCTGGCACCTTCCCTACGGTGAAGCATGGTTGTGGCAACATCATGCTGTGGGGATGGTTTTCAGCGGCAGGGACAGGGAGACCAGTCAGGATTGAGGGAAAGAGGAACGGGGGAGAAGTATAGAGAGATTATTGATGAAAACCTGCTCCAGAGCGCTCAGGACCTCAGACTGGGGCAAAGGTTCACCTTCCAACAGAACAATCATCCTAAGCACACAGCCAAGACAACATAGGAGTGACTTTGGGACAAGTCTCTGAATGTCCTTGAGTGGCACAGCCAAAGCCCGGACCTGAACCCCATCTAACATCTCTGAACAGACCTGAAAATAGCTGTGCAGCGACGCTCCCCACCCAACCTGACAAAGCTTGAGAGGATCTTCAGAGAGGAATGGAAGAAATTCCCCAAATACAGGTGTGCCAAGCTTGTAGCATCATACCCAAGAAGACTCGAGGCTGTAACCACTGCCAAAGGTGCTTCAACACAGTACTGAGTAAAAGGGCTGAATACTTACTGTATGTAAATTAGATATTTCATTTTTTTATTTAGAATACATTTGCAAAAAAAAAAATGTGTGTAGATTGATGGGAATTTTTTTTGAATCCATTTTAGAATAAGGCTGTAACGTAACTAAATGTGAAAAGTGTGAAAAAAGTAAAGGGGTCTGAATACTTTCTGAATGCACTGTATGGATGTGTGTATATATATATAAAAAGATCAGATTCCATGTGTTTTTTTTCTGTTTGCACATTAGGGAAAATATCAGATTGGTATCAGATATGGAAATAATCTGCAATTTATAATTTTGCGTCCCCTTGATATTTTCAGTAGAAATTGTGCAGTTATATTAAATAAAGTGCCCTTTAATATAGACCACATAGCCAATTCAATAAATATTTTTTTTTATGTGAATAAACACCTAAATTGCTAAAGTGCCAAAAATCAGCCCTCATCATGACTTCTAGGAAGATTTGAACCCTTAACCCACCATCATTATAAAGGCCTAGTTATGCAATTTCTGAAGATTTTAATGTATTTCATGTGATTGATTCATGTGATCCCTCATTTTAAACGGTATGTGAACTGAACTCTCGTTTTAATATGGTTAAACTATTCCTTTTTAAATGATTTTTGCAAAAGAAACATTGAACATATAATACTCAAGTCATAGTGTAAAAGCAGGTGAGCTGGTCCTACTCTTTTTGGCCATTTGCTGGTGTTTTGTGGTGGGAAACTGAGCACAACACATTAACCCTGTTACCTATAGATAGATAGGCTAAAAATGTTTCACAATGAAAATAAATGTGTGAAGCTTGCATTCAATTGCCCCTCCCTCCCTCAACCCTGTCTTAAATATACTCTATACGTGGAACGACCCAGATCTGAATTGCACTGCATGTGTAAACGCATCCTCATAAGCTCACCCTCAAGTACACAAAACAGACTTTTCTACTTAATTTTAATCAATCACATAAATGTCCCTATTGAATAACACTGCCATGATCAATTCTGAATGAAATAAATGTTTATTTTAATATGAACGTTTAAAAAAATGTATATGCCGGAAACACCAGAGCAATAATAATCCATCTGCTATTATTTGAACCAAGTCACATCAGTTAACCTCTTGCATTTAGGGGCATGTGAAGAACACGGATCTTCAATTCTTGAGTTAGTCATTTTAAATGTGATTAAGTTAGGTCAAAGTACTTACCAGCAATCACATGTTATAGCAACATTGATCTTGAATCATATATTTTGGTATGTTAGATCTAAGACCGCTTACATCACCAGTTTCAGATCAGGCCACAGGATGATTTTTACAAAGAGCTGGTAACTGTCGCACAAGTATACATCTCTAGGACACCAACATATTCCTCTTAAAATAAAATAAATAAAAGAATAACAGTCGAATCTCCCCAAAAATACCACAAAAATGTCTAGACAAATGGTATTCTGGTGGCAAGATAATTGCAAATGGAAAGAGGAAAAATTGCATCATTGCGCAGAGAGCTTTGATGTCAATAAAATCGCTGCTCATAACTCTTACTGGGGAAAATAAATCTTACTTTTGTGAAAAACACAAAATAGAAATGCCAACATTGTATCGTCATGATACGAATGCATCTTAGTCAATTTCTAGACTGACTGAAACAGCAATCTGTAACTCATTGGTTTGAGCATCAGATTGTGGCACTGGGTTTTTATTTCACCATTTTTGAACTAGTCAGTTAAGAATAAATTCTTATTTTCAATGATGGCCTGGGAACAGTGGGTTGACTGCCTTGCTCAGGGGCAGAACAACAGATTGTTACCGTGTCAGCTCAGAGATTTGATCTTGCAACCTTTTGGTTACGAGTCCAACTCTCTAACCACTAGGCTACCTGCCGGGTTCCATAGCCTGTGCCGGATATTTTACAGTTCAGTGTTTGATCGTAACAGACAGAAAGGCCCCTTACAGTCTGTGCCCTCAGGCATGGTGGACAGACCCATACATCTCTTTTGACCAATCCCTCCATTCCTTTGATTTAAAGTATTTTCTGACTGTTCGTGAGGTTTGAGGATCACTTTAAAAAAAAGGCTCTGCTCCCATCCTCGATACAAGTATTTCCCAAGTATATTTCCTTGGTCGGCTTCCACTTAGCGTCATATTAGG
Organism: Oncorhynchus masou masou; assembly: GCF_036934945.1. NCBI lineage: Eukaryota > Metazoa > Chordata > Actinopteri > Salmoniformes > Salmonidae > Oncorhynchus > Oncorhynchus masou. The sequence continues at coordinate 51,540,517 of NC_088233.1, forward strand.
CACAGTCCCCAATTAGACACCGTACTGGCTGGGCTTGTGGCAGGGTCCCGAGCCCTGGGCCTGGCCCAGGTTGGGGGGTTTAAAGGGATTACACTAATCTACCCAAGGCAAACAGGCGAGGGCTGTTTCACACTGGCACAAGGTTAAAAGCGCTCTCTAATCGGGGGATTGGAGGGGATCAGGAGAGCCCTTCTCACTTACAGGGGCATCTCATTTCTGCCGGCAGGGAGAAAGTGATAAGGAACATTCAGCGCTGAGAGTCACCCCACAGGGAATGGGGCTGGATCAAAGTTTTAGTCAGGAGCCACAGTGACCCTCCCCCAAAAAGTGATAATGAGACTGAGAGAAACCTGACTGACGTTGACAGGCAAATTTCACCAAAGCAAAGCTCTTCAACGTCAAAGTGGCCATTGATGCTGTAGAAAGTTGAAAAGGAGAACCTACAGCTGTGCATATGTGCTTACCACGATTAACTCACTCTGCTTGTCAGCGACCACATTTATTTTTTATACCGAAACTTGGTGCAACCATTATGGTCTCTCCTGTAGACCGACACCAAGAGGAGAGCGCTGCACTTCACGACAGACGACTTTGACAAATCAAGTCTTTTAGCCTGGCTGGTTGCTATAGAGACAGACTTTTAGAATTACTCACCTGCCACAGGGTACACTACGTGCCGGGGGTTCAGGAAGATCGATTAAGTTGCCGTGCAAAGACTGCTGTCGTAGTTCCTTCCCGTCGTTTGAGAAGACGGTCCATCAAGACGACAAAAAGGTGATTCTTATTGACATACAGTCCCTTCAGAAAGTATTCATACCCCTTGACTAGTTCTACATTTTGTTGTGCTACAGCCTGAATTCAAAATGGATTCCAATTTCGGAAAGCAATTACAATTTTTTTTCTCACCCATCTACACACAATACTCCATAATGACAAAGTGAAAACAAATTTGTTTAAAATGAAATGCTTGGGATCACTTAAAAATGTCCTCGTTTTTGAAAGAAAATCCCATTTTTTTGTCCATTAAAATAACATCAAATTGATCCGAAATACAGTGTAGACATTGTTAATGTTGGAATTGACTATTGTAGCTGGAAATGGCAGATTTTTTATGGTATATCTACATAGGCGTACAGAGGCCCTGTAACGTTTCTCCTCTTCATCTGAGGAGGAGTAGGAAGGATCGAACCAATATGCAGCGTGGTACGTGTCCATGTTGATATTTATTAACACTGAACACAAAAACAAAATAACAAGGAGAATGAACGAAAACTAAACAGTTCTGCCTGGTGCAGACACAGAGACAGAAAACAAAAAACAGGCTGCCTAAGTATGGTTCTCAATCAGAGACAACAATTGCCAGCTGCCTCTGATTGGGAACCATACCAGGCCAAACACATAGAAATGGAAAACATAAAACATAGAATGCCCACCCCAACCTAAAACAGAGACATAAAAAAGGAACTAAGGTCAGGACGTGACAGGCCCATTGTCAGCAACCATCACTCCTGTGTTCCAATGGCACGTTGTGTTAGCTAATCCAAGTTTATCATTTTAAAAGGCTAATTGATCATTAGAAAACCCTTTTGCAATCATGTTAGCACAGCTGAAATCTTGTTGTTCTGATTAAAGAATCAATAAAACTGGCCTCCTTTAGACTAGTTGAGTATCTGGAGCATCAGCATTTGTGGGTTCGATTACATGCTCAAAATGGCCATAAACAAAGCCCTTTCTTCTGAAACTCGTCAGTCTATTTGTGTTCTGAGAAATTAAGGCTATTCCATGCGAGAAATTGCCAAGAAACTGAAGCTCTCATACAGCGCTGTGTACTACTCCCTTCACAGAACAGCACAAACTGTCTCTTACCAGAATAGAAAGAGGACTGAGTGGCCAATGTGCACAACTGAGCAAGAGGACAAGTACATTAGAGTGTCTAGTTTGAGAAACTATTCTACTATGTAAAAAATAGTAAAAATAAAGAAAAACTCTTGAATGAGTAGGTGTTCCAAAACTTTTGACCGGTAGTGTATATATACAGTGGGCTCCAAAATTACTGGCACCCCTGACTGGCAATGGACAAACAATACTTAAAAAAATAAACAATATAACTGTAGAGAAACTCAAAATACCAACATGTGAGAAATACTGTTCTTTATTAATGTTTCAAATGGAACCCACCAAAATCATTTATTGATTTAATTATAAATCAATGTCCTCCAAATCAAGGTTTCACAATTAATGGCAGACTTAAAGATTATTGAAAATAACATCTACCAAATTAAACCAAGAATTAAATTCAATTTATTTAAGTTTATGTTAGTCTTAAAGAACTATATTGAGCCATTACATCCCTTTCACTAGGGTAAAAAAAAATTAGGTAACACCCTTTGTCATCCAACACCATGAAGAAAACAAAAGAACTGTCAGTTCAAAAGAGACAGATGGTTGTAGACCTTCAGAAATCTGGTAACGGTTACAAGAAGATCCACAAACGATTGAATATACCACTGAGCACTGTCAGGGAAATTATTAAAACATTCAAAAGACATGGAACAGTTGAAAACCACATGGGTAGAGGACACAAATGCATTTTGCCCTTCAGGATAGGGAGGAGGATGGTGAGAGAAGCAACAAAATCCCCAAGAATCACTGTGAAAGAATTGCAGGCCTTGGTGGCGCATTGGGGTCACCAGGTTTCAAAAAGCCCCAGCAGATGCCACCTCCACAAGCACAGGCTCTTTGGAATGGTTGCCAGAAGAAAGCCCCATCAGACACCACCTCCACAACCACAGGCTCTTTGGAAGGGTTGCCAGAAGAAAGCCCTTTCTGACCCACAGACACAAGCGCTTGGAGTTTGCCAAAAGTCATTTAATTTATGACTGGAAGAAGTTGCTCTGGTCAGATGAGACCAAAATGTAACGTTTTGGTCAGATACAGCATCGGCATGTTTGGCGTCGAAACAGAGATGCATACAAGGAGAGGCACCTCATACTCACAGTGAAACATGGTGGTGGGTCAGTGATGTTTTGGGGCTGTTTTAATTCCAGAGGTCCAGGGGCACTGGTTAAGATTCCCAGCATAACGAATGCCACCAACTATCAGGCAATTTTGGCTGACAATCTGGTTGCCTCTGCCAGAAGTCTTGGACTTTCCAACAAGACAATGACCCAAAACATACCTCAAGATCCACACAGAAATGATTCTGTGACAACAAAATCAAAGTTCTGCAATGGCCATCTCAGTCGCAGGACCTCAAGCCAATCGAAAAAATATGGGTTGAGTTGAAGAGGGCAGTTGATAAGAACAAACCCAAGAATGTGAAGGATCTTGAAAGGATCTGCATAGAGGAATGGTCCAAAATCCCTCCAAATATGTTCCTTAACCTTGTCAAACATTACAGGAAAAGACTCCATGCTGTTATCCTTGCCAGAGGTGGTTGATGAGACGTGAGGAGTGCCAATAATTATGAAACCTTGATTTTGGTGAAATGTATTTTGTATTAAATAATTGTATGATTTTGGTTGGTTCCATTGAAACAGTAATAAAGTACAGTATTTCTCACATGTTGGTATTTTGAGTTTTGAGTATATTGTTTATATATATATATTAAGTATTGTGCCAGTAATTTTGGAGCCCAGTCTATATATATTTCTACTTTGACATTTTGGGGTATTGTGTGTAGGCCAGTGACAAAGTATATCAATTTAATCTATTTTAAATTCAGTCTGTAAAACAATAAAATGTGGAAAAAGTCAAGGGGTGTGAATACTTTCTGAAGGCACTGTATAAGGAGATCCGAAGTGAGCTAGTTCAGTGAGGCAACATGCCTTCAGTTTAGAGTTAAGTGAGATGGCTCCCTGGGTCTTGGCTATTGGAGCTTATTAGGCTGTTGCGGTGACAGCCACGCTCCCTGCTGTCCTTTGACAGACAATGTGTCATCCACAGTCAGCCAAGTGCTTGGAACACGCCTGCAGCTAGGCACAGGGAGACCACAGCTCCACAGCTAGCCGTGGAAAGTCTCATGCTTTTGGCTGAATTTTGCTCAAACACTGTGTCATGTTGACAACTCACTGGATCAATGTGATAAACTAAAAACCAGTGACGTACCAATGAATAATGGATAGCTTTCAGGACTGTGCATTGTCATAAAATCACTAAATGTAATGTTTTATGAAGATGCACCCTGCATCTATACCTTGCAAGCAAATGAAAAACTGTAATAGCCTACAATAATATCTTGGGTGGGGTGGAGATCATGGGAAGTAAGGGCTTTAATTTAAGATGCTGCTAAGTAAAGCACAAGAAATCCCAATTCACCCCAAAACATAGATGATTATTCAGAGCAGGAAATAGGATTTTCCCCACTTAAAATTAGACTCCCTCTTTGTCTGCTGAGAGGCCATGGTAACAGAACGGCTCTTATCCAAAGCCAAAGCCAGCAGATGTTCCAGTCAACTAGCTTGTTAAATGATACAGAAGAGGCATGATGGGGTAAACCAAATGCCCGGAGGAGGGATGGGGAGAAAGAGACCAGAAGAAAGAGAGAGGGAGGGAGAGAGGTAGAGGGAAAGAGAGAGCAAATCCATCTGAGTCGGTGCCAGAGACGGATGATAGTGGAAAATGGGGCCGTAGCAAATCGACTCTGGGTTTATTAGAAAGGAGAGGAGAGAGCTTGAAAAAAGCACAGTGCACAGCGAAGCTCCACTGTTCAGCTCTAGCTTGTCTGTCTACGGGCCCGGCAGGCACTCTGATCGCTTCCCCCAACCTTTGATATGGTGATTAACATTTGGGTCTCACAGACTAGGAACTGCAGCATAATCAACTGTGGACAACATCAAACAACATAGAGAACGGCTATGTACACACTATCGAGCTTTGTTCAAAATATGTCCTTTTAATTGCATTGAAAAATAGGTATATTCACCAGCAATTAGAAGGAATAGACTACTTTTTGTTCATTTGTATTTTGATCATTTGGGAAAATGTTTTACTCAGTTGTGACTAAATGTGTTGAGACCAAATATTGTACACATTTTGGAGTTACCGTAGTATTAAACTCCTTTTTGATAATTTTGAAAATATTCTATGACTGTATTGTGGAATGTGGATTACTAAATTAGCATTGCGTAGTGACTTCATCTTCTGGTCAGTTCCCGGAGTGACAGGCTAGCATCTGGCTCCAGAAGTTTGCATGTTATGCTTAAGTGAGTTACGTTGTTGGGGACGCAGGTTTGAATCTGGAGTCTGCGGTGGTAGAGATGGACAGTGGTGCCATATTATTCAGATCTCTCAGTTGGCTCTGAGATTGCTGCCAAGATAGAGGAGGTGGTCAAAGGTAACATTATCAAAACAAACTTCACAAGAAACTCTTTAGCCAAGAACCACAGATCTGGCTCATTTTGCATCAATAGTCAGCCAAGACTTTAGGCTTTGGTACCTGGCTTTTATGAATTGATAATCTTTTAATATTTGAATCAATTTTAAATCAAACCTACTGAGAATTCTTTTGGACCTTTTTGGTGCTTTTCTGCCTATAAAAAAGACCTTCATAGATGAGACTTAAGTCTCAAGGATTTGGAGACAGGTATTTAATTTAAAGAGGCTTAAATAAATATAATTTAATGGAGGTTGTTCCTTTTGCACCCCAGGGCAAGATTAGGGGTGGCTCAAGAAGAGGATAGGGGTGTTGCATCAAACCGATTGAAGTAGCTTGTGTCCAATGTACATAATGACTAATGGATCCCAATGAGACCAAGGCCCTCTTTTGAATGGGAGCCCTGCATAAACAAAAATGTATAAAATGTACAACATTCAAACATAATCAATCAATCAAATGTTTTTGCAAAGGCTTTTTTACATTAGCAGTTGTCACAAAATGCTTATACAGAAACCCAGCCTAAAACCCCAAAGAGCAAGCAGTGCAGAAGCACAGTGGCTAGGAAAAACTCCCTAAAAAGGCAGGAACCTAGGAAGAAACCTAGAGAGGAATCAGGCTCTGGGGGGTTGCCAGTCCTCTTCTGACTGTGCCAGGTGGAGATTAGAAGGGTACATGGACATTAAGGACAGAAAGTTGTTCCAAGATATTCAAATGTTCATAGATGATCAGAATTTCATAATCAAGCATACAGAGGTCAAGACAGCAGGTACGAGAGAGAGAGAGAGAGAGGGAGAGGGAGGGAGAGGGAGTCTAAACAGCAGGTCTGGGACAAGGTAGCATGTCCGGTGAACAGGTCAGGATTCCATAGCTACAGGCAGAACAGAAGCACGACCAGGTGGACTGGAGTCGTCAGGCCAGCTATTCCTGAAGAACGGTCATAGGGCTCAGGTCCTCTGGGAGAGGAGAGAGTGAAGAGGGAGAGAATAACTAAGATCACACAGGACACCTGACAGGAGAATATAACTAGATAGTAAATACACTATTGCAGCTATTGCAGCTGATGTGATCTTCCTGTCCGGTTTTGTGCCACTTCAGGCTTGTGCAGTGGGGAGATATTCATTGGCTATACTCAGCCTTGTCTCAGTAAGTTAGTGGTGTGTTGACCTCCCTTTGATGGTGTGGTGGCTTTGCTTTGGCAAAGTAGGTGGGGTTATATCCAGCCAGGCAGGATATAGCCACTCATCAGTAAGAGGCACATGACAGCCCTCTTGGAGTTTGCCTGAAGGCACCTAAAGACTCTCAGTCCATGAGAAACAAGATTGTCTGGTCTGGTGAAACCAAGATTGAACTCTTTGGCCTGAATGCCAAGCGTCACATCTGGAGGAAACCTGGCACCATCCTTACAGTGAAGCATGGTGGTGGCAGTATAATGCTGTGGGGATGTTTTTCAGCGTCAGGGACTGGGAGATTAGTCAGGATCTAGGGAAAGATGAACGGAGCGAGCAAAATACAGAGAAATCCTTGATGAAAACCTGCTCCAGAGCACCCAGGACCTCAGACTGGGGTGAAGTTTCACCTTCCAACAGGACAACAACCCTTAGCACACAGCCAAGACAAAGCAGGAGTGGCTTCTGGACAAGTCTCTGAATATCCTTGAGTGGCCCAGCCAGAGCCTGGACTTGAACCCAATCTAGCATCTCTGGAGAGACCTGAAAATAGCTGTGCAGCAACACTCCCCAAACAACCTGACAGAGCTTGAGAGGATCTGCAGAGAAGAATGGTAGAAAATCCCCAAATACAGGTGTGCCAAGCTTGTAGTGTCATACCCAAGAATACTTGAGGCTGTAAATCGCTACCAAAGGTGCTTCAACAAAGTAGTGAGTAAAGGATCTGAATACTTATGTAAATGTAATATTTACGTTATTGTTTTTAAATAAATGAGCAAAACTTTCTAAAAAACAGTTTCCGCTTTGTCATTACGAACCCGATCGAACATCAGATTGATGAGGAAAAAAACCATTTCATCCATTTTAGGTTGTAACGTAACAAAATGGAAAAAGTGAAGGGTTCTGAAAGCTTTCCGAATCCACTGACTGTACAAAACATTAGGAACACCTGCTCTTTCCATGGCATAGACTGACCAGGTGAAAGCTATGATCCCCTATAGATGTCCCTTGTGAAATCCACTTCAATCAGTGTAGAAGAAGGGGAGGAGTCTGGTTAAAGAAGAAGCACTGAGACATAGATTGGGGTATGGTAGTAGGTACCAGGCATTTGAGTATGTCAAGAACTGCAATGCTGCTGGGTTTTTCACGCTCAACAGTTTCTCGTGTGTATAAAGAATGGTCCACCACCTTCACAAACTACCGACCGAGAGACTGAAAAACAGCTTCTATCTCAAGGACATCAGACTGTTAAACAGCCACCACTAACATTGAGTGGCTGCTGCCAACATACTGACTCAACTCCAGCCACTTTAATAATGGGAATTGATGGAAATTGATGTAAAAATATATCACTAGCCACTTTAAACAATGCTACCTAATATAATATTTACATACCCTACATTATTCATCTAAAAAGTATACGTATATACTGTACTCTATATCATCTACTGCATCTTTATGTAATAATGTATCACTAGCCACTTTAAACTATGCCACTTTGTTTACATACCCTACACTACTCATCTCATATGTATATGTATATACTGTACTCTATATCATCTACTGCATCCTTATGTAATACATGTATCACTAGCCGCTTTAAACAATGCCACTTTATGTTTATAGAAGATTCATAAAACACGGGACGACACATGAGATTTGCCGTGATGTTGACAGAGTGGCATGGGAGGTTTATTTCTTAGACTGGGTTAAGATGTACATTTTGGGACACATCCTCAGTAGTGTGCCTTCGAATCAGTGGGTGTTTCGGCCTTTAATCACTAAACACCCTCATCAAAGGTGGCCAGTTAAAGGGTGATCAAGCCTTAGCTTGTGTCCCATGCCCAATTAAGATGTCCCACGGGACTATGCAAGGCAGGGGCGTCCTCTTCCCTGAGCTAGCCCTACAGTTGACCGCATATACCCTACATTACTCATCTCATATGTATATACTGTACTCTATACCATCTACTGCATCTTGCCTATGCCGTTCTGTACCATCACTCATTCATATATCTTTATGTACATATTATTTAACCCTTTACACTTGTGTGTATAAGGTAGTAGTTGTGGAATTGTTAGGTTTGATTACTCGTTGGTTATTACTGTATTGTCGGAACGAGAAGCACAAGCATTTCACTACACTCGCATTAACATCTGATAACCATGTGTATGTGACAAATACAATTAGATTTGATTTGATTTAGAGTCCATGCCCCAGCAAATTGAGGCTGTTCTGATGCCAAAAGGCGGTGCAACTCAATATTAGGAAGGTGTTCCTAATGTTTTTTACACTCAGTGTGTGTATGTATACACACTGAACAAAAATATAAAAACGCAACATGTAAAGTGTTGGTCCCATGTTTCATGAGACAATGCCACAGATGTCTCAAGTTTTAAGGGAGCGTGCAATTGGCCTGCCGAGTGTAGGAATGTCCACCAGAGCTGTTGCCAGAGAATTTAATGTTAATTTCTCTACTATAAGCCATAAGCCAATTTGACAGTATGTCCAACTGGCCTCACAACCGCACACCACGTGTAACCACACCAGCCCAGGTTCTCCACATCCGGCTTCTTCACCTGTGGGATCTGAGACCAGCCTGAGACCAGCCACCGAGACAGCTGATGAATATGTGGGTTTGCACAACTGGCCTGACTGCAGTTCGGCGTCCTAACCGACTCCAGTGGGCAAATGCTCACCTTTGATTTCCGCTGGCACGCTGGAGAAGTATACTCTTCACAGACAAATCCTGGTTTCAAATGTACCGGGCAGATGGCAGACAGACAGCGTGTGTGGCGTTGTGTGGGCGAGCGGTTTGATAATGTCAACATTGCGAACAGAGTGCCCCATGGTGGCGGTGGGGTATTGGTATGGGCAGGCATAAGCTACGGACAACAAACACAAATGCATTTTATCGATGGCATGCACAGAGATACGGTGACCAAATTCTGAGGCCCATTCTCGTGGCATTCATCTGCTACCATCACCTCATGTTTCAGCATGATAGTGCACGTCCCCATGTTGCAAAGACCTGTACACAATTCCTCTAAGCTGATGGCCCAGTTCTTCCATGGCCTGCATACTCACCAGACATTTCACCCATTGAGCATGTTTGGGATGCTCTGGATCGACATGTACAACAGCGTATTCCAGTTCCCGCCAATATCCAGCCACTTCACACAGCCATTGAAGAGGAGTGGGATAACATTCCACAGGCCACAATCAACAGCCTGATCAACTCTATGCGAAGGAGATGTGTCACGCTGCATGAGGCATGTTTGCTTGTATCTGTTTGTTTGACCTGACTGTATGTATCTGGTGGTCACACCAGATAGTGACTGGTTTCCTGATCCACGACCCTACCATTTATTAAAAAGGTATCTGTAACCAACACATGCATTCCTATACTCTCAGTCATGCCATAGATTAGGGCCTAATGAATTAATTTAAATGGACTGATTTCCATATATGAACTGTAACTCAGTAACATCTTTGAAATTGTTGCATATTGCATTTATATTTTTGTTCTGTGGAGATAAGCTAAATATCAAAAGGTGGGACATGCATATACAGTCTGTCACAAACACAGGCTTCAGGGAAGCAGTGGGTCCTTGCTTCCGCGACCATCACATACATCCCTAACTACGGAGCTCCCCCATTGCAACTGCCACTGGAGGATGAGGAGAGGGTCGCTGCGAGCATGTGGGACGTGGTCCGGAGGCTGCTCCATGAGATGGCTGGTTCAGTAACCCAGGACCAGATTCAGAGGATCTTGCACTGGGTACTGAGATGGAGTGAGAAGGACAGGGGGAGTGGCGGAGGACTTTGTTGGAAGGCTCCGGTGAAGTCAGGGGCCTCAAAGCTGTAAAACGGTTAGAGAGCCGCAGCTCTGGAAGAGAGGACAGAGGGAGGATATGTTGGATTCCACTTTGCATCCAATGGTGTAGAGCAAGACACAGTAGTTCTCCGGTTCCCGTCAGTGGGATGTGTTAATATGGGAAAGTGGTCTGAGATAGTATCCTCAGTAGCGACTGCAGAGGAGCCCAATCTCGTGTAGCAACCAGGATTATCACCTCAGTCATTTAGAATTGTTGCATCAAAAACCGCATGCAGTCTTGAAGTTTCCATAGCGAGAGCGAGACCCTGTTCTCCTCTAGTAGCTCAATGATCTGGTCTGTTGAGGCAACGAGTTGTTTACACTTTTCACAAGTGTATAAGTCAGTACACCCTTACACTCTTTTACTATGATGAACATATCACAGATCTCACATTTTATGGCTTCACTGTCCATCTCCGGATCTGACTCCAAATCAGAGCAGTCCGACATGCTTATACTCGGGTCAGAAACAGCAGTCACGGCTTCTAGAGCCAACCGCGACGTGAGACAAGCTTTGTTGCTGCCAGCCAAGTAGCAAAATATTCAACGGGTAAGTTTTTTTTTTTAAGTATAAAACACTCTGTATCGCCACTCCATACTGTCTGCTTCCTACAAACACCAATAATGACAATACATTGTAGTTATACACCTTATACTCTTCTACTGTTTTTGTTCCAATTTTAAGCATTTACTCGAGGGCATCCTATGTGGAAAATATTGCTGTGTGTAAAAGGAAAAATTACCAGTTGTGTTGCGGAGGCAACTGCCAATTATGTTTTATATTACATTTACATTACATTACATTTAAGTCATTTGGCAGACGCTCTTATCCAGAGCGACTTACAAATTGGTGAATTCACCTTATGACATCCAGTGGAACAGTGGATGTCATGAATGAATGTACTGTAGTCTACTGACTATCCCCCTATATCTTCCTATGGCCTCACAGAGTCTTGCAATCTGGGAGACGGAGAACAAGATGGTGTGCAAGCAGACGCTGGTGGATGGAGATGGGCCCAAGACATACTGGACAAGAGAACTGCGAGGAGACGAGCTGATTCTGGTGAGGACTACAATAGTAGTCATAGTGGTAGTCAATACTACTAATAGTAATAGTAGTATCGCTAGCCAAAAACCTGAACTTGGGCGGTAACCTCGACACCCAGAACCAAATCACCTGCTCACAGTCTGTCAAGAGACTACTTGAGTGATTAAACAAACTCCCATTTTGACATGGATCAATGCGCATAGAATATAAATTAATTATTGCTAAATCTTTCCTTGAAATGGTTATGAACTGTTATAATTTCTTAGAAAGGTCATAGCACCTTCTAGATGCATACAGCATTATTCAACTATGTTGTGTGCTGTTTCTGTATTATACCATTTCAGGTCACACTTTGTTTGGATAGTCTGGATTTATAATCAACAAGATGCTATGAATATGTTTCCAAACCTAATTTTCTGCAGTCCAGCCCAACTCCTCAGTCACAGACCTCATAACTAGTGATATAGCATGAGGGTGAAGGTCTAAAAGCAGCATGTACATTTACTGCACATTAAAGATGGGATATAAAAGCCCCTACTGTGCCCTATGAAATACTTTGTTCATAGAATCCCATAAGCAGCCGCCCTGGAGATGCATCCATTTCCCAGTGCCACATAAAGGAAACGAGATTATAAGAGGACATCTTCTGAAGAGAGGAGCTTTGCGTCATCTTTCAGAGAGATGTGCAAGGATTACAGGATAACAAGAGGGTTATATAACAGAGTATTGCCAATACCATTATACTCTTGTTGCATGAAGCCACTTTGAGTCATGGTTTAGTCTATAGCCCCAAAAGTAAAATAGAACGGGAAGTGTTCAGGATTAGTCCAATGCACCATTATGAGCCAATAGAATGCAATTAACTGCAAACAAAGTGGAAAATGGGTGTTCAGAAACGCTACTAATGACAAAGTAGATCTTCCTGCAATACATCTTCTTATATACTTGCACTTCCTTGTCAATGAGTCACCATACTGGTGTACGAGCATTGCTCATAAAACTGACAATCAGGAAAGAGTGTATGTATGGATTTTCTTCAAGTGGGTTAGTGATAAAACCAGAGTGCAGTGTTGGGTGCACAGAGCCGGGCTCCAGTGACATTGGATGTCTGACCTCCAGCTGGTGGGGGTGCCTTGCAGCACTAATGGATCCCATTGATATAGTTGAAGAAGGACAGCAGCGGACCTATTCGAATAGCTGCTGGTGACACAGGCACTGCTCTTCTTACTTCAGTCCCCATCACAGGAGGTTGGTGGCACCTTAATTGCGGCGGACGGACTTGTGGTAATGGCTGGAGCAGAACAATATCAAATACATCAAACACGTGTCTTCCATGTGTTTGATGACATTCCATTCCAGGCATTATTATGAACTGCCCTACCCTCAGCAGCCTCCACTGGTCCCCATAGACTATTGCACATGATATGACGCAACCCCATAATGGCTTGATAGAGAACAGGGGTCTTCTCTTGTAACTAAAGGAGGGATGTTCGGTCGTTTCATACAGTATGCTATATCACTCTGCTCTAACCAGGCTTTTCTTGTGTAGGTAGCTTTGAACTTTCAAGTTCTAAGGATTTAGAATGTTTTGATGGGTTCAAGGAAGTCCAACATTTCAAATTCTTAAATGCTTTTAAAAGTGTAGCCTCTTAGTAAAGTAACAGAGCAGACACCAAGCAGCAAATTAAACCACAATGTGCAGAATTTGATACTTGTGAGCATTAAAATCTCACCAAGATGATACTGATATACTTTAAAACATTTTTTTTTAAATCACCCTGGAATCTAAGTTCGACATGAGGAAAAGAGTTGTTATCCATCATCAAACTTACACCCAGACGGTGTCTTTTGAATGATGGGTCAGATGGTGTCTTTTGAATGATGGGTCAGACGGTGTCTTTTGAATGATGGGTCAGACAGTGAGACTAAAATATATGCAGGAATTTCACGAAAAAGCCAAAACAAACAGTCTGGCCTCGATTCAAGGCTCAACCATTCATTTTAAGCAAGCACACAGACTCAGAAGCTGAAATTCAAAGTGATAGTTTGATTGTCTTTGGCAGTTCTCGCTATAACTGGGGCGCATTTCCATAAAATATGCACGCTCCATTTAATTGATTATGATTAAAATCAGTGTTTAAGGCTATGTCTCACAATTAGCACAGCTTTCCCACTTCGCTTCAAAAGAAAAAAATGGGACAGAATTAAGCTGGTCACAAGGAACCCTCAATGTTATCATTTTGAGGACATGTAAGATATTTACTTTGTTTTATTACTGTGGGCACTCATCTGCCATCTAAATAGGTGTTTAATGTAGTGGAAATAAAACCAATGCTCAATTATGCTATAGTTGAACCTTTGCTGACTTATTCTCTTAACGGTATAATGTGAGCTTGAATTGAGAGTATGGGAATCTGTGTTTGTTTGTTTTCCCTAGACGTTTGGGGCTGACGACGTGGTGTGCACACGGATTTACTTACGAGAATGAAGCTTCAACAAGGCCAACCTGGACAAGACAGAAAATACAGAAAATAAAACCAGTCAGATATGTTACAACACTCCTTAACCCCCCCCCCCCCATTTCCCTGCCATGCTGAAAAGTCAATATATAGTATATCCTACGTAATTCAGCAGCATCTGCTGCATAGTCTACATAAAACAACAGTTGCGTAATATGGTAATTTGTGGTGTGGTAATGTGTGTTACAGTTCTGCTATAAATGCGCTTCTCAGTGTTTGATCCATATCTACAACCACTACCTTCTTTGTTGAGTTTGTCAATATTGCAAACAGGAATAAAAATGGGATAAAAAAAATGTGTGTGAGTGTTCAAACTGTTATTTGACAGTATCCAAATAGAGTCACGCAAGCCTTTCCTAGGATTAATAGTGAACATAAAGGTAACGTTAGGCTTACTCAAGTCTCCAGTGGGCCTACAGCTAGAGCATTTTTGTATAAGAAGTATAACAAAAACATTGAAGCATTATGAACATCCTGTGTACTCTTTTCTTAGTCCAAATAAAAGGACAAACTGTCAAGAAGCATTGAGACATACAGTGATTCTGAAAGCATTCAGACCCCTGGACTTTTTCTACAATTTGTTACGTTGCAGCCTTATTCTAAAATGTATTAAATGTTATTTTTTTTCCCCTCAGAAAACTACACACAATAGCCCATAATGACAAAGCGAAAACAGGTCTTCAGAAATGTTTGCAAATTTATTTTTAAAAATCTAAAAAAGGAAATTTGGTTTCAGTTTTCTCTTTGTCATTATGGGGTATTGTGTGTAGATTGATGAGGGAAAAAAAACATCAAATGTAGAAAACATGAAGGGGTCTGAATACTTTCTGAATGCACTGTACATGCCCTTATATCAGTCATCAGTCAAAAAGAGGGTGTCCTGAAATCTGCTCCTGAATTCATCCCGGTCATCAGCAACAGAGCATTGGGGTAGGTGTATGTCTGGCATCAATGTGTACACAATTACAATGATCATTTAATATGGTCATGAAAAAAATCTAAAGATATAACATAAACATACTGTTGACACATAGGTTATGGTGTAATGGAATGTTTTGCCTTGTGTGGTGGGTTTTGTGGGTTTTTACACTCTTATTTAGGTGTCATAACCAGCCATAAAATAACATTAATATATGTCATTAACAGGTCTAAATATAGGCTATGACAAGTTATGTCAGCTATTATGACATGGTTATGTCAAGTAAAGTGTTAACCCAAAAACCACGCTGGAGAAAGTCTACCAACACTACTAACAGGCTGTGACACAGAAAACGTTTAACATGTAGGACAAAAACTGCGCTGGTGAAAGTCGAACAGCTCCATATATACTGGGGTTACATCGATTAAATCAGACCAACATTTATGCAGGCACAGTAGGCCCATTTCATTTGCTTTTGTTTGGCTACCTCAGAAGACCTCAGAAAAACGCCTTAAAATCCAAACTCAATGCCCCCGCGCTTCATATTCCATCCGATAATACCCCAGCCATTCGTCAATCACTCTGCTCCATCTTCCAGACAATCCTGCAAGACGACCGTCTTCTCGCGTCTGATACTCCAGGCAATGAGATTAAAGGCCGAATGGAGAGACGAGATAAGACCATACAGACTAAACCAAAGGCAGTAAATGTGTTTTAAAAAGGCTGTCGCTAGCGTGACAAATGGCAGTGGCGAATTTGCATGAGTGCACTGTTCATGGTAAGAGAACAAAATATCACTGGAGAACAATGAGAAATCTTTATGGTCTGTGTAGTGTATTGGTCTGAACAGTGAAAAACCTATTCAAGTGAACAAAAAGTGCTCTTTTGTGATGACTTGTGGCATTGAAGTCAAGAGTCAACCCTAAGAACCAGTTATGCAAATATATATATATATTTAATTTAATATGGCCCGCTAAAGTTGTCTTAAGTATAACGCCATCGGTTGTGTAGATCCAGCTACTCAACCCCAAAATGAACAGAACAGATAATCACAGCAAACCTGAAAATTACAAGGTGCTTATCTTTTCCATTCATTTTGGATTGAGGGATATATCCCTTTAAAATATCTACGCCTTTAATCCGTGCCTGAGTTCAACTCAGCTCAGACTGAGGAGTGCAATGAGAAAAAAAATTGAAGGTGGGAGCTAATTGAAAATGGGATCAAAGCTAAGCAGCATCAGATGTGAGACGCACTGTAAGGAGGATTCCTTGGGGCTGTGTGTGGGACAACAACACTATCACTGGATTAAGACAGATCGTGGGAGGACTCCGGGGAGATAACCCACTCTCAAACAGCAAGACTGAGTTCACTGGAATGCCAGAAAGTTTGGTAGATGGATGATAAGTGTGGGAGGAACCCACTCCAAACATTTTTACAGCCCTAAAACCACAATACTCTTCAGGCCAAAATAATGAACAAATCAGAAGAAAAAGTCCTGGACTAACTGAACTGTTGATGTGGTAATAATGTGTGAGTGATGCTTGTAATACCTCACAAGGAGCAGTAACCTGTGTAGTAATGCTGTGATTACTTTAGTAACAATATTGTACATACCGCATCTTTTGGGCACACTTGTTACATGTTGGCATTAGCAACATCACAACACTAGTGTTGACAGGTGGTTTTTACCAAAGCTAGTACACAGGCCTTGTTTTGGGTTATTGTCACCATTGCAATGGGAAACATATTGCCATGGACCTAACCAGCAGAAGTCTTGGCACCGACGAAAGCCATGTCCACTTTCAATGACAAGAAAATGGCACCACATCAAAAACAAAAAGCAAATCTGTCTGTCTTTCACGGCTGCCAGGGATTTTCAAGACTCTGCTCTGAGAGCCGCTACACAGCAGCAAGGCGACCTGGTATCCCTTGAAAGAATGAGTTTCCCCCTGAGTGAATCACAATGCACGGGGAAGCCGGGTCGGGAGGAAGCCGGGTCGGGAGGAAGCCGGGTCGGGAGGAAGCCGGGTCCGGGGTACAAGCCGCTGCGATGTTAATTTAATGACGAGCTGCAGCTCAAATGATCATCCAAACAGCTGAATAAAGTCATTGTTGTTTTGCTTAGGTCTGTCCCTCTGTCACCAACAGTAGAGAGGGACAGCTCTTCCCAAAAAGCTCTTCCTTACAACCGCCCAACCCAATTAAGTTCTACACAGGGTTTTGAAGGGGAGGGGGCCTGCTGAAAATGGCCCATTGGTTTTGTGAACTGAGACAATTAGTACGTAATTGGAGTATACATTATCAGAATGACGTCAGATGCTGAGAGATGACAGAGAATAGGAAAATAACAAACTACTAAATGTTTGCACCTGGACAGTTCACACCTGTTTCTGTTTTCAGATAAAAGAAACAACAAAGTGCTTTATTAATACTTCACTGTACATTTGAACCTTTATTTAATATTTGGACATTTTTGTTGTTTTACAACCTCTTGAAAATAAGGTGCAAACGTTGCGCTTGTGGTAATGCTTAGTTAATCTGTCCAAAATCAGGATTAGACCAATAAACACTACATGGCCTCATACAAAACTATGTGGACACCCCTTCAAATTAGTAGATCTGGATATTTTAGCCACACCTGTTGCTGACAGGTGTATAAAATCGATCACACAGCCACGCAATCTCCATAAACAAACATTGGCAGTAGAATGGCCCGTACTGAAGAGCTCAGTGATTTTCAACGTGGCATTGTCACAGAATGCCACCTTTCCAAAAAGTCAGTTCGTCAAATTTCTGCTCTGCTAGAGCTACCCCGGTCAACTAAGTGCTGTTATTGTGAAGTGGAAAAGTCTGGGAGCAACAACGGCTCAGCCGCTAAGTGGTACGCCACACAAGCTCACAGAACGGGACTGCCGAGTGCTGAAGCGTGTAGCGCGTAAAAACCGACTGTCGTCAGTTGCAACACTCACTACCGAGTTCCATACTGCTTCTGGAAGCAAGGTCAGCAACTGTTTGCTGGAGCTTCATGAAACGGGTTTCCATGGCCAAGAAGCCGCCCAGAAGCCTAAGATGTGCAATGCCAAGCATCGGCTGGAGTGGTGTAAAGCTCGCCACCATTGAACTCTGAGGCAGTGGAAACACGTTCTCTGGAGTGATGAATCACGCTTCACCAATCCAACAGACAAATCTGGGTTTGGCGGATGCCAAGAGAACACTACCTGCCCAACTGCATAGTGCCAACTGTAAAGTTTGGTGGATGAGGAATAATGGTCTGGGGCTGTTTGTCATGGGTCGAGCTAGTCCCCTTGTTCCAGTGAAGGGAAATCTTAACGCTACAGCATACAATGACATTCTAGATGATTCTGTGCTTCCAACTTTGTGGCAACAGTTTGGGAAAGGCCCTTTCTTGTTTCAGCATGACAATGCCTAAATGCACAAGGAGAGATCCATACAGAAATGGTTTGTTGAGATCGGAGTGGAAGAACTTGACTGGACTGCAGTTAGCTCTGCCCTCAACCCAATCAAACACCTTTGGGGTGAATTGGAATGCCGACTGTGAGCCACACATATATACACACACATGTATATACAGTACCAGTCAAAAGTTTGAACACACCTACTCATTCAAGGGTTTTTCTATATTTTTACTATTGTCTTAATTGTAGAATAATAGTGAAGACATCAAAACTATGAAGTAACACATGGAATCATGTAGTAACCAAAGAAAGTGTTAAATTCAAGGCACACTTGAATTTACATTTCAAAGCAGCATTTGTTTTCAACAGGACAATGACCCAAAATACACCTCCAGGCTGTATAAGGGCTATTTAACCAAGAAGGAGAGTGATGGAGTGCTGCATCAGATGACCTGGCCTCCACAATCAACCGATCTCAACCCAATTGAGATGGTTTGGGATGAGTTGGACCGCATAGTGAAGGAAAATCAGCCAACAAGTTGGAAACCCTTCAAGACTGTTGGAAAAGCTGCCATTAAGGCAAAGAAAATGTGGCTACTCTGAAGAATCTCAAATATAAAATATATTTTAACTTTTTTGGTTACTACATGATTACATGTGTTATTTCATAGTTTTGATGTCTTCACTATTATTCCACAATGTAGAAAATAGTAAAAATAAAGGAAAACCCTTGAATACGTAGGTGTGTCCTAACTTTTGACTGGTACTGTACATATACAGTGCACATTCTGAAAGTATTCAGACCGCTTGACTTTTTCCACATTTTGTTACGTTACAGCCTTATTCTAAAATCTATTAAATTGTTTTTTCCCCTCATCAATCTACACACAATACACCATAATGACAAAGCGAAATATTTAGAAATATTTGTAAATGCATAAAATAATAAACGGAAATACCTTATGACTTAAGATGTTTCTACAACTTGTTTGGAGTCCACCTGTGATGAATTCAATTGATTGGACATGATTTGGAAAGGCACACACATCTATAAGTCTATAAGGTCCCACAGTCATGAGGTCAAAGGAATTGTCTGTAGAGCTGGATTGTGTCGAGGCACAGATCTGGGGATGGGTAACAAAAAATGTCTGCAGCATTGAAAGTCCCCAAGAACACAGTGGCCTCCACTAATCTTAAATGGAAGAAGTTTGGAACCACCAAGACTTTTCCTAGAGCTGGCTGCCCGGCCAAACTGAGCAATCGGGGGATAAGGACTTTGGTCAGGGAGGTGGCCAAGATGGTCACTCTGACAGAGCTCCAGAGTTCCTCTATGGATATGGGAGAATCTTCCAGAAGGATAACCATCTCTGCAGCACTCCACCAAATCAGGATTTTAGGGGTAGCCTCGCCAGACGGAAGCCAATCCTCAGTAAAAGGCACATGACAGCCCACTTGGAGTTTGCCAAAAGGCACCTAAAGGAATCTCAGACCAGGAGAAACAAGATTGAATACTTTGGCCTGAATGGCAAGTGTCACATCTGGAGGAAACCTGACACCATGCCTATGGTGAAGCATGGTGGTGGCAGCATCATGCTGTGGGGATGTTTTACAGTGGCAGGGACTGGGAGACTAGTCAGGATTAAGGGAAAGAAGAATGGAGCAAAGTACAGAGAGATCATTGATGAAAACCTGCTCCAGAGCATTCAGGACCTCAGACTGGGGCGAAGGTTCAACAAAGTACTGAGTAAAGGGTCTGAATACTTATGTGAATGTGATTTCAGTTTTGTATTCTTTATAAATTTGCAAACAATTCTAGAAACCTGTTTTTGCTGTGTCATTATAGGGTATTGTGTGTAGATTGATGAGGATAACTTTTTAAAACCCATTTTAGAATAAGGCTGAAATATAACTAAATGTGGAGGGGTCCGAACATTTTCCGAATGCACTGTATTTGGTCAAGAAATAATTGGTAAATACATTTCTCCAAGCAAAGGAGACATGATGCTAAACTGGGGGAATAAAACCATATTTACTTTTCTAGCCTGAAAAGACATGCTTTGGTCTTCTTTCTTTGTTGGTTTTGAAAGGTGTCAAAAGCTTTAAAGATTCTCATGTTATCATAAGCAGATGGAACTATTAAAATAGTAAGACTGACGAAGGATGAAAAAGGTCAAGTTCAGCCAAGTGTGGGAGTGCTGTCACATCAAATTACCCAGAGTGCTTTGTGCCTCAGATGTCCCCAATGACTTTCATCCTGTGATATATTTAGTCACGCTTAACTCCAAATAAATGGTTTTCTCAAAGGGCATTCACACATATTCAGAGCTCTGACAGATACTTGCAGTGCAACACAAGTGTCCAAGGATTTATTCCACACAATTGGAATCCAGTAGTAGAACATTTCCAAAAAAAAACACTGCATTTGATGAAAGTGAAGACATTTTCAAGATTTAGTATGTTTTCTAGGAATCTGTGTGCAAGTTCACACTTGGTTCACGTTAATGGCTGTGACGACAGAGTTGAAGACAGAAGGCTCACAAGAGGATGAGGCCGCAAACACGTACTGGTATCCAAGTGAGAAAAAATTGCTGGACAAGATGTGTTTAAAAGGGATGAAACATGGAATGCTGAATGTCCTCATTTGAACCTCCAATGTAAAGTAACTGACTATGAATGGAGGTTCTCAATAAAGGTTTTGGAGGCATGTCAGAGCTTGGTTGTATTCAGTAGTGCACAACGTAGCAAAAAAAAAACGTACAAGTACTGCTACTAGCACAGGGATAGCTTATAATTACAACAACAAATCAAATCAATAAAAGTAACAAGTAATTAAAGAGCAGCAGTAAAAAAACAATAGCGAGACTATAGTGGGGCAAAAAAAGTATTTAGTCAGCCACCAATTGTGCAAGTTCTCCTACTTAAAAAGATGAGAGAGGCCTGTAATTTATCATAGGTACACTTCAACTATGACAGACAAAATGAGGGAAAAAATTCCAAAAATTACATTGACGGATTTTTTATTTATTTATTTGCAAATTATGGTGGAAAATAAGTATTTGGTCAATAACAAAAGTTTATGTCAATACTTTGTTATATACCCTTTGTTGGCAATGACAGAGGTCAAACGTTTTCTGTAAGTTTTCACACACTGTTGCTGGTATTTTGGTCCATTCCTCCATGCAGATCTCCTCTAGAGCAGTGATGTTTCGGGGCTGTTGCTGGGCAACACGGACTTTCAACTCCCTCCAAGGATTTTCTATGGGGTTGAGATCTGGAGACTGGCTAGGCCAGTCTAGCCAGTCTAGTGGGAGAACTTGCACAATTGGTGGCTGACTAAATACTTTTTTGCCCCACTGTATATACAGGGGGGTACTGGTATAGAGTCAATGTGCGTGGGCACCGGTTAGTTGAAGTAATATGTACATGTAGGTAGAGTTATTAATGTGACTATGCATAGATGATAACAACAGAGAGTAGCAGCGGTGTAAAATAGGGTGGGGGGCAATGCAAAAAGTCTGGGTAACCATTTGATTAGGTGTTCAAGAGACTTATGGCTTGGGGGTAGATGCTGTTTAGAACCCTCTTGGACCTAGACTTGGCACTCTGGTACTACTTGCCATGCAGTAGCTGAGAGAACAGTCTATGACTAGGGTGGCTGGAGTCTTTGGCCATTTTTAGGGCCTTCCTCTGACACTGCCTGATATAGAGGTCCTGGATGGCAGGAAGCTTGGCCCCAGTGATGTACTGGACCATTCGCACTACCTTCTGTAGTGCCTTGCGATTGGAGGCCAAGCAGTTTCCATACCAGGCAGTGATGCAACCAGTCAGGATGCTCTCGATGGTGCAGCTGTAGAACCTTTTGAGGATCTGAGGACCCATGCCAAATCTTTTCAGTCTCCTGAGAGGGAATAGGTTTTGTCGTGCCCCCTTCACAACTGTCTTGGTGTGCTTGGACCATGTTATTTTGTTGGTGATGTGGACACCAAGGAACTTGAAGCTCTCATCCTGCTCCACTGCAGCCCCGTTGATGAGAATTGGGGTGTGCTCGGTCCTCTTTTTCCTGTAGTCCACAATCATCTCCTTCGTCTTGATCACGTTGAGGAACAGGTTGGTGTCCTGGCACCACACGGCCAGGTTTCTGACCTCCTCCCTATAGGCTGTCTCATCGTTGCCGGTGATCAGGCCTACCATTGTTGTGTCATCGGCAAACTTAACCCTTGTGTAGTCTTAACATTCTGTATACTCCCCTTGTCCTGAGGGTAAACAAATGACCTGCCTTCACTAAACCTCTAAAATAAAGCAGTTTAATTGAATTGTAAATGCCAAATCTATTTTGCATGCAGAAACAATCTGTTATTCATCACAAACTATGTGAATATCTGGGTTTTCCCTCTTCACAATGCAGAAAGACTGCATTTAATCAGTGGACACCACTCGTTTTTACAACACACCTGGCATCATTGTTTTCTTTACTAAAGTAGAGGTTTATTATTATTATTAGTTAAAGTTACTGCATAGGTGTAAACATATTTTTTTTAGCAAGAGATAGCACTTGTATAGCCTAAGAAAGTAGCAGAAATGTGCAGAAAGTCGTTTTAAATGCATTTTATTAAAGGGAAACAATAACAGTCTTGCACTTTTTTGGCAACATAGTGATATATTCTTATATACTGTACATATTATTTATTTATTTATTTTTCACCTTTATTTAACAAGGTAGGCAAGTTGAGAACAAGTTCTCATTTACAATTGTGACCTGCCAAGAAAAAGCAAAGCAGTTCAACACACACAAGAACACAGAGTTACACATGGAGTAAAACAAACATACAGTCAATAATACAGTATAAACAAGTCTATATACGATGTGAGCAAATGAGGTGAGATAAGGGAGGTAAAGGCAAAAAAAAGGCCATGGTGGCAAAGTAAATACAATATAGCAAGTAAAACACTGGAATGGTAGATTTGCAGTGGAAGAATGTGCAAGGTAGAGATAGAAATAATGGGGTGCAAAGGAGCAAAATAAATAAATACAGTAGGGGGAGAGGTAGTTGTTTGGGCTAAATTATAGATGGGCGATGTACAGGTGCAGTAATCTGTGAGCTGCTCTGACAGCTGGTGCTTAAAGCTAGTGAGGGAGATAAGTGTTTCCAGTATCAGATATTTTTGTAGTTCATTCCAGTCATTGGCAGCAGAGACCTGGAAAGAGAGGCGGCCAAAGGAAGAAATGGTTTTGGGGGTGACCAGAGAGATATACCTGCTGGAGCGAGTGCTACAGGTGGGTGCTGCTATGGTGACCAGCAAGCTGAGATAAGGGGACCCTTTACCTAGCAGGGTCTTGTAGATGACCTGGAGCCAGTGGGTTTGGCAACGAGTATGAAGCGAGGGCCAGCCAACAAGAGCGTACAGGTCGCAGTGGTGGGTAGTATATGGGGCTTTGGTGACAAAACGGATGGCACTGTAATAGACTGCATTCAATTTATTGAGTAGGGTATTGGAGGATATTTTGTAAATGACATCGCCGAAGTCAAGGATCAGTAGGATGGTCAGTTTTACAAGGGTACGTTTGGCAGCATGAGTGAAGGTGCTTTTTTGCAAAATAGGAAGCCAATTCTAGATTTAACTTTGGATTGGAGATGTTTGATGTGAGTCTGGAAGGAGAGTTTACAGTCTAACCAGACACCTAGGTATTTGTAGTTGTCCACATATTCTAAGTCAGAACCGTCCAAAGTAGTGATGTTGGACGGGCGGGCAGGTGCAGGCAGCGATCGGTTGAAGAGCATGCATTTAGTTTTACTTGTATTTAAGAGCAATTGGAGGCCACGGAAGGAGAGTTGTATGGCATTGAAGCTAGTCTGGAGTGTTGTTAACACAGTGTCCAAAGAAGGGCCAGAATTATACAGAATGGTGTCGTCTGCTTAGATGTGGATCAGAGACTCACCAACAGCAAGAGCGCCATCATTGATGTACACAGAGAAGAGAGTTGGTCCAAGAATTGAACCCTGTGGCACCCCCATAGAGACTGCCAGGGGCCCGGACTACAGGCCCTCAGATTTGACACACTGAACTCTGTCAGAGAAGTAGTTGGTGAACCAGGTGAGGCAATCATTTGAGAAACCAAGGCTATTGAGTCTGCCGATGAGGATGTGGTGATTGACAGAGTCGAAAGCCTTGGCCAGGTCAATGAATACGGCTGCACAGTATTGTTTCTTATCGATGGCGGTTAAGATATCATTTAGGACCTTGAGCGTAGCTGAGGTGCACCCATGACGAGCTCTGAAACCAGATTGCATAGCGGAGAAGGTATGGTGTGATTCGAAATGGTCGGTAATCTGTCTGTTGACTTGGCTTTCGGAGACCTTAGAAAGGCAGGGTAGGATAGATATAGGTCTGTAGCAGTTTGGGTCAAGAGTGTTCCCTCCTTTGAAGGGGTTTGCCGCAGCTGCTTTCCAATCTTTGGGAATCTCAGACGACACGAAAGGGAGGTTGAACAAGCTAGTAATAGGGGTTGCAAAAGAATTTGGCAGATAATTTTAGAAAGAAAGGGTCCAGACTGTCAAGCCCGGCTGATTTGTAGGGGTCCAGATTTTGCAGCTCTTTCAGAGCATCAGCTGACTGGATTTGGGAGAATGAGAAATGTGGAAGGCTTGGGCGAGTTGTTGTGGGGAGTGCAGTGCTGTTGATCGGGGTTGGGGTAGCCAGGTGGAAAGCATGGCCAGCCGTAGAAAAATGCTTATTGAAATGCTCAATTATAGTGGATTTATCAGTGGTTACAGTGTTTCCTATCCTCAGTGCAGTGGGCAGCTGGGAGGAGGTGTTCTTATTCTCCATGGACTTTACAGTATCCCAGAACTTTTTTGAGTTTGTGTTGCAGGAAGCAAATTTTTGCTTGAAAAAGCCTTGGATTTTCTAACTGCCTATGTATATTGGTTTCTCGCTTCCCTGAAAAGTTGTATATCACGTGGGCTGTTCGATGCTAATGCAGAATGCCATTTGTGTTGGTTAAGGGCAGTCAGGTCTGGAGAGAACCAAGGGCTATATCTGTTTCTGGTTCTAAATTTCTTGAATGGGGCATGCTTATTTAAGATGGTGAGGAAGGCATTTAAAAAAAAACAGGCATCCTCTACTGACGGGATGAGATCAATATCCTTCCAGGATACCCCGGCCAGATCGATTAGAAAGGCCTGCTCGCTGAAGTGTTTCAGGGAGCATTTGACAGTGATGAGTGGAGGTCGTTTGACCGCTGACCCATTACGGATGCAGGAAATGAGGCAGTGATCGCTGAGATCTTGGTTGAAAACAGCAGAGGTGTATTTAGAGGGCAAGTTGGTTAGGATGATATCTATGAGGGTGCCTGTGTTTACGGCTTTGGGGTGGTACCTGGTAGGTTCATTGATAATTTGTGTGAGATTGAGGGCATCAAGCTTGGATTGCATGTTCCAGTTTAGGTCGCCTAGCAGCACGAGCTCTGAAGATAGATGGGGGGCAATCAGCTCACATATGGTGTCCAGAGCACAGCTGGGGGCAGAGGGTGGTCTATAGCAGGCGGCAACGGTGAGAGACTTGTTTTTAGAGAGGTGGATTTTTAAAAGTAGAAGTTCAAATTGTTTGGGTAGTAGATTGCAACACCGCCCCCTTTGGCCGTTCTATCTTGTCTGAAAATGTTGTAGTTAGGGATGAAGATTTCAGAATTTTTGGTGGTCTTCCTAAGCCAGGATTCAGACACGGCGAGAACATCCGGGTTGGCAGAGTGTGCTAAAGCAGTGAATAAAACAAACTTAGGGAGGAGGCTTCTAATGTTAACATGCATGAAACCAAGGCTATTACGGTTACAGAAGTCATCAAAAGAAAGTGCCTGGAGAATAGCAGTGGAGCTAGGCATTGCAGGGCCTGGATTCACCTCTACATCACCAGAGGAACAGAGGAGGAGTAGGATAAGGGTAAGGCTAAAAGCTATGAGAATTGGTCGTCTAGAACGTCCGGAACAGAGAGTAAAAGGAGGTTTCCGGGGGCGATAAAATAGCTTCAAGGTATAATGTACAGACAAAGGTATGGTAGGATGTGAATACAGTGGAGGTTAACCTAGGTATTGAGTGATGAGAGAGATAGTCTCTAGAAACATCATTAAAACCAGAAGATGTCATCGCATGTGTGGGTGGTGGAACTGAAA
The DNA here is from genome assembly GCF_036934945.1 of Oncorhynchus masou masou. NCBI lineage: Eukaryota > Metazoa > Chordata > Actinopteri > Salmoniformes > Salmonidae > Oncorhynchus > Oncorhynchus masou. Next base: position 51,567,008 of record NC_088233.1, read on the forward strand.
GGTTGGATAAGGTATAATGAGCAGGGCAAGAGGCTCTACAGTGAAATAAGCCAATAAACACTAACCAGCACAGCAATGGACAAGGCATATTGACATTAAGGAGAGGCATGCTTAGTCGAGTGATCATAAGGGTCCAGTGAGTAGTGAGGTTGGTTGGGGTCACGGCGATTCAGACAGCTAGCTGGGCCATCGGTAGCAAGCTAGCATAGGATGGAGGTCTGTTTTTAGCCACCTCGTGCGTTTCCGTCGGTAGATTAGTGGGGTTCCATGTGGTAGAGGGGATCAATCCAATTGGCAAAATAGAAATAGTTATAGTGACCAAAGAAAAATTGTCTGGTAGACCTATTCAGATAGCAGCCGATAAGACAGCTAACGATTAGTGGGCCGCAGATGGGCGTTCAGGTAACGTCGCGACGCAGGGGCCAGTCGGATAACTCCCTCGGGCAGATAATGTCGGTAGTCCAGTCGTGAAGGCCCGTTGGGGCTCCGCATCGGCAGTAAAACGAGTCCGGATAGGTGCTTGTAGCCCAGGAGTGGCTGATGGAACTCTTCAGCTGGCTAGCTCTGAAATAATTGATGTTTGCTCCGGGATCGACGTAAGCCAATAATCACACGGATAGCAGCGAGCTAGCTGCGAGATCCAGGTATGAATGTCCAGAGCTTGAGGTTGAAATCCAGGGATATGGAGAGAAAAATAGGTCCGGTATGTTCTGGTCGGAGTTGTGTTGTACAAAACAGTTGAGTTTTTTGAAAATAAAATATATAAAAAATATGCGAAGAAAGATGTAAATATATATACACGACGAGGACAAAGGACGTCTGACTGCTATGCCATCTTGGTACATATACTGTACAATGAGGAATTCAACTACAAAATACGAGTCTTCTCCCATTTTTTGAACCATTGCCACAACCCAAGGTGTAAAAACAACAACAATAAATAAGAATAAAATAAGATAATTGATTCAAAACAAAAACATGAATCAAACTCTAATTAGCACATGTAGGACAGTATGCAAGTGTGTGTGCATGGACTTTGCAGGCATACAGTTGAAGTCGGAAGTTTACATACACTTAGGTTGGAGTCATTAAAACTCCTTTTTTCAACCACTCCACATATTTCTTGTTAACAAACTATCATTTTTGGCAAGTCGGTTAGGACATCTACTTTGTGCATGACACAAGAAATGTTACCAACAATTGTTTACAGACAGATTATTTCACTGTATCACAATTTCAGTGGGTCAGACGTTTACATACACTAAGTTGACTGTGCCTTTTAACAGCTTGGAAAATTCCAGAAAATTATGTCATGGTTTTAGAAGCTTCTGATAGGCTAATTGACATGATTTTAGTCAATTGGAGGTGTACTTGTGGATGTATTGCAAGGCCTACCTTCAAACTCAGTGCCTCTTTGCTTGACATCATGGGAAAATCAAAAGAAATCAGCCAAGACCTCAGAAAATAATTGTAGACCTCCACAAGTCTGTTTCATCATTGGGAGCAATTTCTAAATGCCTGAAGGTGCCACGTTCATCTGTACAAACAATAGTACACAAGTATAAACACCATGGGACCACGCAGCCATCATACCGCTCAGGAAGGAGACGCGTTTTGTCTCCTAGAGATGAACGTACTTTGGTGCGAAAAGTGCAAATCAATCACAGAACAGCAAAGGACCCTGTGAAGATGCAGGAGGAAACCGGTAGAAAAGTATCTATATCCACAGTAAAATGAGTTCTATATATCGACATAACCTGAAAGGCCGCTCAACAAGAAACCACGACTCCAGAAGCACCATAAAAAAGCCAGACTACGGTTTGCAACTGCACATGGGGACAAAGATCTTACTTTTTGGAGAAATCTGCTCTGGTCTGATGAAACAAAAATAGAGCTGTTTGGACATAATGACCATGGTTATGTTTGTGTGTGCGAGCAAGGAGGCCAACAAACCTGACTCAGTTACACCAGCTCTGTGGCCAAAATTCACCCAACTTATTGTGGGAAGCTTGTGGAAGGCTACCCGAAACATATGACCCAAGTTAAATTATTTAAAGGCAATGCTACCAAATACTAATTGAGTGTATGTAAACTTCTGACCCACTGGGAATGTGATGAAATAAATAAAAGCTGAAATAAAAAAATTCTCTACAATTACTCTGACATTCTTATAATAAAGTGGTGATCCTGACTGACCTACGACAGGGAAATTGTACGAGGATTAAATGTCAGGAATTGTGAAAAACGGAGTTTAAATGTATTTGGCTAAGGTGTATGTAAACTTTCGACTTCAACTGTATTTATCACATGTAGCACATAGTATTTGTTTTACAGTTCTTCTTTTGGGAGCAGAATTGGCATCTCCTCCTCTTGCCTGCCCCAGCTGAAGCCTCAGGTGGATCAGGACAAGATTCAGCCCCCTGAACAGCTTTCACAAGCGCTGCAGAGGCTGCTGTGCGGGGGAGGCGCTCCCTTCATTGAATGTGTGGGGTTACAAGGGCCTTTCCCAGCTGCTCTAGGAACACCCTCCTCTTGTTCCGCTTATCAGGCATCCAGGTAGGGTTGATCTTGTTCCATGAGGACACATCAATGATGTTATGGAAGATGACCAGGGACCAGCAAGCAGTCATCCTTCTGCATCTGTAAGTTCCAATCACCTTGTCCAGGTTGTCCACACCTCCTTTGTTGTGGCTGTAGTCCAGGATGATGGCTGGCTTCCTGTCCTCACAATCATTAATCTCAGCCATTTTGTGCAGTGTGCTCAGGAGGACCACATTCTTGTTCCTCTTTGGGAGGTAAGAAACTAGAGTGGTGGTGAGGTGAAGGCAAACTTTGATGAGAAGGCCTCTCTCACCCTTGTTGTGAGGAGTGCAGGGGGGAGCTCAGGCTTGTTCTTTCTAACTGTGCCAATAATAGTGATCTTCCTCTTCAGGAGCTGCTGGCTGAGTTCAATCAGTAGCACACAATCTTAATTTCTCATTGTGTGTGTGTGTGTATTTCTGATTTTTGTGGTGTGTAAATAATTTTATAACTGCCGGGTCAAAAATGATGACCCAAAGACAACCTTTGTACCCTGGTGGTGTACAGCTTTCATGGAAATATGAACAAAGGCAATGTTTCACATTTTCTAATGTTGGGGTCATTCTAGGAAAAGTCATCAAATTTCAAGCTGAAAAAATATAATTTAGTTTATTTTCTGCTGTTAAACATAGCTGCGGATAATTTTTTACCCTTAAGACAACACAAGGGTTACTGATGGTGTTGGAGTCGTGCCTGGCCATGCAGTCATGAGTGAACAGGCGGATGTGTGGTGGTCCGACTCATCCCAAACTCTCTCAATTTGGTTGAGGTTGGGAGATTGTGGAGGCCAGATCATCTGATGCTGCACCATCACTCTCCTTCTTGATAAAAATAGCCCTTATACAGCCTGGAGTGGCGGATGTGTAGTTACCTACCCTTACAACCTGGGGGCGGCCCGTCAGGAAGACCAGGATCGAGTTGCAGAGGGAGGTGTTTAGTCCCAAGGACTTTAGCTTATAGATGAGCATTGAGGGCACTATGGTGTTGAGCGCTGAGCTGTAGTCAATGAATAGCATTCTTATATAGCTGTTCCTTTTGTCCAGGTGGGAAAGGACAGTGTGGATTGCAATAGAGATTGCATCGTCTGTGGATCTGTTGGGGCCGTATGCAAATTGGAATGGGTCTAGGGTTTCTGGAATAATGGTGTTGATGTGAGCCATGACCAGCCTTTCAAAGCACTTCATGGCTACAGACGTAAGTGCTACAGGTCGCTAGTCATTTAGGCAGGTTACCTTAGTGTTCTTGGGCACAGGCGCTTTTGTGGTCTGCTTAAAACATGTTGGTATTACAGACTCGGACAGGGAGAGGATGAAAATGTCAGTGAAGACACTTGCCAGTTGGTCAGCGCATGCTCGCAGTACACGTCCTGGTAATCCGTCTGGCCCTGCGGCCTTGTGAATGTTGACCTGTTTAAAGGTCTTACTCACATCAGCTGTGGAGAACGTGATCACACAGTATTCTGGAACAGCTGGGGCTCTCATGCATGTTTCAGTGTTATTTGCCTCGAAGCGAACATAGAAACAGTTATCTCGTCTGGTAGGCTTGGGTCACTGGGCAGCTCTCGGCTGTGCTTCCCTTTGTAGTCTGTAAAGGTTTGCAAGCCCTGCCACATCCGACGAGCAGCTGACCCGGTGTAGTACGATTCGATCTTAGTCCTGCTTTGCCTGTTTGATGGTTCGTTTGAGGGCATAGCGGGATTTCTTATAAGCCTCTGGGTTAGAGTCCCACTCCTCGAAAGCGGTAGCACTAGCCTTTAGCTCAGTGCAGATGTTGCCTGTAATCCATGGCTTCTGGTTGGGGTATGCACATACGGTCACTGTGGGTACGACGTCATCGGTGTTCTTATTAATGAAGCCAATGACTGATGTGGTGTACTCCTCAATTTCATTGGAGGAATCCCTGAACATATTCCAGTCTGTGCTAGCAAAACAGTCCTGTTGCTTAGCATCTGCTTCATCTGACCACTTTTTTATTGATCTAGTCACTGGTGCTTCCTGCTTTCATTTTTGCTTGTCACTGGAATCAAGAGGATAGAATTATGATCAGATTTGCCAAATGGAGGCCGAGGGAGAGCTTTGTATGCGTCTCTGTGTGTGGAGTAAAGGTGGTCCAGAGTTTTTCCCCCTCTGATTGCACATTTAACATGAGGCAGTCCTCCATTCAATTGTAGCCTTTACACCCCATCTACGCTGTGACTGATTCAGTTTTGTTATGGATAAAAAGCACTTGTTTGCTTTAACAATGCACACATACATTGAAAATTGGTGTGCGAAAACTTTGGTAGAGTGCTTGAGAGTGACTGTACTACAGAAGGCTGCAGTGGTTATGCAAAATTGCCAGACTGCTCCTGACTAACCCCATTGCTGTGGAGGAGCCGGGAGGTGGGGGGCCTCAACACAGCACGGAAAGCCCTCATTATAGTTCAGATCTGGAGTATCCCCCGGCTAGAGTGTGCAGAGAATACACACACTGCAGTTGTGAAAAGAAGAACATTGTTGCAACAAAGAAAAAAAAATGAATGAGGATGGGACTTGCTGTTCCAAGGTGACTTTTTTGAGGTACCAGGAGCACTTTGTCTTGGCTGCGTAGTGCACTGGACAGAGAATGAATGAGAGAAAATCCACCCCCATGCTCCAGAAGAGAAAAGACTCTGTCCCTTGACATACTGGAAAAGTAAACAGCATTCACTAATGTTTGCCAATCAGTGAGTTAATTGGCAGCTTTGACAGTGAGGAGCCTCTTGTTTCAGAGACAATACCTAATCTGTAGTTCCAACAGCAGCCTGCTCTGAGAGTCAAACTTTGTATACGCTGGGCCACCATTAGGGGCTGTTCAAACACTGTTGGAAGTTGGGAAGCATGCACTCTGAGGCATAATCATGCAGAAGGACTTTGGGGAAAAGTACAACCCCCTCTCCTGCTTTCCCTTTTAACAGAACTCATTACCTCTGCCGGTGGGAGAAGGGGGATTCTGTGGGCATGTGTCAGTCCGGCTCCTCGTCAGGGCCCCGGCGCTACAAGTGCTAACTGGGTCAGGGGGGAACAGAGAGGGGTGGGGGACTGGGTTTATCTCTCACCTGTCCGGCCTCATCTGATCTGTGCCAGTTGTGGTGCACCACCCAGGGCTCGCTGGCCAGCCAGACTGAGCTCAGTCCCAGTGAGGTCCCCTCAGCCCCAGCCACCCCATCAGATTATGTACACAGCTGCACTGAAAACAAGTGTGTGACCTATATGGCATGTCCCAATAACCTTGAGGGGCTTTTTCTTTGTCTCGTTTTTTCTCCATGACCACTGGTCTGTGAGAGCAATTTAATGGAACCGATCCAGTATTTTCATCCATCATTGGTCAGGAAAGGAACTTATTCGGTGTCTTCGGACACAACGGGATGAAAAGGATATGTCCAACCACTTTTATTCGGTGTCTTCGGACACAACGGGTGCATGTAAAAGGATATGTCCAACCACTTTTTGTACACGCCAAGCTTGGTAACTGTTTACTTAATGAGCCAAATGTCCTAAATCAATCTTGGCAAGATGCCTGACTTTTTTGTCTGAAAGTGGGGGTGCAAAAAAAAGAATACTGCAATTCTTCCGTTTTATCACAGAGGGAATCCATATTTATGAACAGAACAACTGTTTTTCATAGGTTTAGCCACAATATATTACGCTGAACAAAAAGTATAAACGCAAGATGTAAAGTGTTGGTTTTATGTTTCATGACCTGAAATAAAAAACACATGCACAAAAACCTTATTTCTCTAAAATGTTTTGCACAAATTTGTTTCAATCCCCGTCCGTGAGCATTTCTCCTTTGCCAACATCATCCACCTGACAGGCGTGGCATACCTAGAAGCTGATTAAACAGCATGATTATTACACAGGTGCACCTTGTGCTGGGGACAATAAAAGGCCCATCTAAAATGTGCAGTTTTGTCACACAACGCCACAGATGTCTCAAGTTGAGGGAGCGTGCAATTGGCATGCTGACTGCAGCAATATCCACTAGAGCTGTCGCCAGAGAATTTAATGTTAATTTCTCTACCATAAACCGCCTCCAAAGTCATTTTAGAGACAGAACTTGTCTCAGCAGCATAGGCTACATATTTGATGCAACGAAGGTAGAAATGTCTTATTTGGGCGATATTACTTACCAAGCAATGCAGAGCTGTTTTGAGGTACAATTACCTCAAAACAGTTTTTTTCAATTTGTGCATAGGCACACAGACACAGCTTGGCTACATTGTAACCGCGAAGTGGCCACGGTGTGCTCGCATATGGGGCTCAGCCAGGACTCTTACTTTTGTAACTGAATAAAACATTTTTAACAATGTGATTTAACCGATTGATGTTGTGAAAATAGATGGAAAAAATGCAGAATGTAAACAGCTTGGGGATCCTTTCTTTATTACAAATGTAATCATGTAATATTAGCTACCGCACATGCAGTTTCCTGCAAAGGTGCAACCTTAGGTAGGCTGATGGAAGGCTACTCAGAGTCAGTGGGAGAATCTTAATTGCATCCTTCTTGCATACTCTCCTTCTCAAAATCCATTGGATGAGAAAGCCAGAGGTCCCTACCCTCTGACCTTCTCCACCAATGGGGTTTGAGAAGGAGGCGAGGAGAGAAGACGCACGCAATTGAGATTCTCCCAGAGGCTGCTATACATCGAAGACGAATCAGTCGAGTCCGTGCCCATCATCCGACATGAAACAACGATACAAACGTGGAGGGAAGAAAAACTTTCCACTGGGCAAAACCATTAATCTTGAGGCGACAGGGGGAGGTGGTGCAAAATGCAATTTGTTCATTTTTATATAATATATCAAATTCACATATCCATTGTAATATAGACGAGCTCATAATATTACTAATCATTGAAAATCACAAATTACCCAATGGACGCTGACACATCTCAGGTAAAAAACATGTTTGCACCTCTATTTTGAAAGTGGGGATGCAGCTGCTCCTTTAATGCCATTGCTCAGGCGCCTATGCACCTTTAAACACACAGATATAGTGCAGATGTACTTACATTCACAAACATTCCCAGTATATATTTAGTAAAATTTTGGTTAGTGACTGAGACCAACTACCATCACAATCTACTTTGGTTGACCACTTTACATTACTGGTATATTATGATTATTTTCTATGGGCAATGCTGCTCATCAACAACTATAATGTACTATAATGTACACTGGTATATAACTTGAGTTAGATGGTGAAACAGCGCCATCTGCTGGAAAATAAGAACATTGCATGCGTGTACATTTCTTTGCGTTTGGAACAAGACACACATCCTATCCTACAACATCCCCCAGCGGCTAAACAGTACTAAGATAACACTATAATAAATAGCCCACCAAATCTCCACACAGAAGACTGTGGTCAGCAATAGACTCAGATTGGGATAGTTCCTATGTTCTCAACATGAAAATGGATGAACAATGATAGTCAATGACATGGGCATTTACATTTACATTTAAGTCAGACGCTCTTATCCAGAGCGACTTACAAATTGCTGAATTCACCTTATGACATCCATGGGCACACTGTCAAAGGCTTACGACCCAAAAATGTGTTCGCGCTCTTCATGGTCGGAACAAAAAAAGTTAACTGATCGACTACATACACTTTTCTACACCTACAACTTCCCTCTTCAGAGGTGGCCTACACACAATAAGACATAACCCCAAAGTGGAATTATGATTTTTGAAATGTTTACAAATGAATAAAAAATGGAGAGCTGACATGTCTTGAGTCAATAAGTATTCAACCCCTTTGTTATGGCAAGCCTAAATAAGTTCAGGAGTAAACATTTTCTTAACAAGTCACGTAAGTAGCATGGACTCTGTGTGCAATAATAGTGTTTAACATGATTTTTGAATGACTACCTCATCTTTGTAACCCACACACACACAATTATCTGCATTTTTGTTTAGTAGCTACATACTGTGTTTGTATCCATTACAGGCTACAAATATATATATTTTTAAACAAACCCTCAGGACAGGGTATATCAGCTACAAATGTCATTTTTTATTATTATTTTAAATAATGTTGAAATAAAGGGCTATGATCCACAGAAAATACATGCTCAAGTGACTTATTTTTTTTCTACACACACACACACACACACACACACACACACACACACACACACACACACACACACACACACACACACACACACACACACACACACACACCCCACCGGTCAAAAGTTTTAGAACACCTACTCATTCAAGGGTTTTTCTTAATTTTGTACTATTATCTACACTGTAGAATAATAGTGAAGACATCAAAACTATAAAATAACACATAGAATCATGTAGTAACCAGAAAAGTGTTAAACAAATCTAAATATAATTTTATATTTGAGATTCTTCAAATAGCCACCCTTTGCCTTGATGAAAGCTTTGCACACTCATTTTCTAAACCAGCTTCACCTGGAATGCTTTTCCAACAGTCTTGAAGGAGTTCCCACATATCAATCAATCACATTTATTTATAAAGTCCTTTTTACATCAGCCGATGTCACAAAGTGCTATACAGAAACCCAGCCTAAAACCCCAAACAGCAAGCAATGCAGATGTAGAAGCACGGTGGCTAGGAAAAACTCCCGTTAAGGGCAGGAACCTAGGAAAAAACCTAGAGAGGAACCAGGCTCTGAGGGGTGTCATGTCCTCTTTTGGCTGTGCCGGGTGGAGATTATAACAGTACATGGCCATATGCTGAACACTTGTTAGCTGCTTTTCCTTAGAGATAACTGCACCTCAGATTGCAGCCAAAATAAATGCTTCACAGAGTTCAAGAAATAGACATCTCAACATCAACTAATTCAGCGTGAATCAGGCCTTCATGGTCAAATTCCTGCAAAGACACCACTAATAAAGGACACCAATAGGAAGAGACTTGTTTGGGCCAAGAAACACTAGCAATGGACATTAGACCAGTGGAAATCTGTCCCTTGGTCTAAGGAGTCCAAATGTGAGATTTTTGGTTCCAACCGCTGTGTCTTTGTGTGACGCAGAGTAGATGAATGGATGATCTCAGCATGTGTGGTTTCCACCGTGAAGCATGGAGGAGGTGCTTTGCTGGTGACACTGTCAGTTATTTATTTAGAATTCAAGGCAATATTAACCAGCATGGTCATCACGCCATCCCGTATAGATTAGCGCTTAGTGGGACTATTTTGTTTTTCAACTGGACAAACCTCCAGGCTGTGTAAGGGCTATTTGACCAAGAAGGAGAGTGATGGAGCGCTGTATCAGATGATCTGGCCTCCACTATCACCCGATCTCAACCCAATTGAGATGGTTTGGGATGAGTTGGACCGCAGAGTGAAGGAACAGCAGCCAAACAAGTGCTCAGCATATGTGGGAACTCCTTCAAGACTGTTGGAAAAGCATTCGTCATGAAGCTGGTTGAGAATGCCAAGAGTGTGAAAAGCTTTCATCAAGGCAAAGGGTGGCTACTTCAAAGAATCTAATATATTTAGAGTTATTTAACACTTTTTGGGGTACTACATGATTCCATGTGTTATTTCATATTTTATGTCTTCACTACTATTTAATAATTTAGAAAATTGTAAAAATAAAGGAAAATCATTGAAAGCGCATTTGTGTCCAAACTTTTGACTGGTACTGTGTGTGTGTGTGTGTGTGTGTGTGTGTGTATATATATATATACACACAGAAGAAATCTATCCAGGGTGGGAGACCTTTGCGAAGAAATTATACTTCGTTCAATTCTTCTTGCTGCCTAGGGACTGCAAGAATGAACTGAGGGCGTATCCACAAAGCGTCTCAGAGTAGAACATATTTCACAAACTGTCCTAACCAGTTAACCTAACCAGTCTTGAAAATAGAAAAGGGCAGCAAGTCAGTGGAGTTGTTGAAAGAATGTTTTGATATTCCTATATGATCAATGCATAAATAATCTAGACCTACATGCAACAGTATCTTGCACTATTGAAAATGATTTCTCATGAGCCCTATTTCACATAATATACCTAACCACACTGGCTAATAAATAAGCTGTTTAAAAAATATATATTATTTAACCTACATGTTATTTTAAGTCATCTATTTGGAGAACAATATCAAATATGCCTAAATTGGGCACGCATGCCTAAAAATTGGGCAATTGAAGGCATCTAGGGCCTAATAACTTTGATTTAGTTCAATGAAAATGATAGCGCTTTCAAACATTTTATGCAACATTATCAGCAAGTGACTTGACAACTTTGCCAAGTGATTTAGAGTAGCTAAACGGGAGTGACGAGTGTGTTGATATAACGGCACGCATGAAAACATATCAGCCAATAATTAAGAGTAGGCAAAGTGATCGTTTCAGGTGAAAGTGATATAGGGTACCAGTCAAAAGTTTGGACAAACCGACTCATTCAAGGGTTTCTCTTTACTTTGACTATTTTCTACATTGTAGAATAATAGTGAAGACATCAAAACTATGAAATAACAGAGAGCCATGTCGTAACCAAAAAAAGTGTTAAACAAATCTAAATATATTTTATATTTGAGATTCTTCAAAGTAGCCACTCTTTGCCTTGATTACAGCTTTGCACACTCTTGACATTCTCTCAACCAGCTTCACCTGGAATGCTTTTCCAACAGTCTTGCCGGAGTTCTCACATACGCTGAGCACTTGTTGGCTGCTTTTCATTCACTCCGCGGTCCAACTCATCCCAACTATCTCAATTGGGTTGAGTGATTGTGGAAGCCAGGTCATCTGACGCTGGACTCCATCACCCTCCTTCTTGGTCAAATAGCCCTTACACAGCCTGGAGGTGAGTTGGGACATTGTCCTGTTGAAAAATAAATTAAAGTCCCACTAAGCGCAAGATCAAATCAAATTTTATTTGTCACATGCGCCAAATACAACAGGTGTAGTAGACCTAACCGTGAAATGCTTACTTACAAGCCCTTAACCAACAATGCAGTTCAAGAAATAAGAGTTAATAAAATATTTACTGGATAAAGTAAAAAAAAACAAAAAAACATCTACATAAACAATAACGAGGCTATATACAAGGGGACCGGTACCGAGTCAATGTGCAGGGTACAGGTTAGTCGAGGTAATTTGTAAAGTGACTGCATAGATAATACACAGAGAGTAGCAGCAGTGTCAAAACAATGGGGGGGGAGTAAACGTACATAGTCTGGGTGGCCATTTGATTAGTTATTCAGCAGTCTTATGGCTTGGGGGTAGAAGCTGTTAAGGAGCCTTTTGGTCCTAGACTTGGCGCTCCGGTAGCAGAGAGAACAATCTATGACAATTTTTACGGCCTTCCTCTGACAACACCTAGTATATAGATCCTGGATGTCAGGAAGCTTGGCCCCAGTGACGCACTGAGTCATACGCACTACCCTCTGTAGCGCCTTACGGTCAGATGCCAGGCAGTTGCCATACCAGGCAGTGATGCAACCGGTCAGGATGCTCTCCATGGGTCAGCTGTAGAAGTTTTTGAGAATGGGGACACATGACAAATATTTTCAGTCTCCTTCGGGGGAAAAGGTGTTGTCGTGCCCTCTTCACAACTGTCTTGGTGTGTTTGGACCATGATAGTTTGTTGTTGATGTGGACACCAAGGAACTTGAAACTCTCGACCCACTCCACTTCAGTCCCGTCGATGTGAATGGGGGCCTGTTTGGCCCTCCTTTTCCTTTTCCTGGCTCCCAGTGTTGAAGTTCAGTGTGGCGGATGTGTTGTTACCTACCCTAACCACCTGGGGGCAGCCTGTCAGGAAGTCCAGGATCCAGTTGCTGAGGGAGGTGTTTAGTCCCAGGGTCCTTAGCTTAGTGATGAGCTTTGTGGGGACTATGGTTTTGAACGCTGAGCTGTAGTCAATGAACAACTTTCTCACATAGGTGTTCCTTTCATCCAGGTGGGGAGTGTGATTGAGGTTGCGTTATCTGTGGATCTGTTGGTGCGGTATACAAATTGGAGTGGGTCTAGGGTTTCTGACATGATGGTGTTGATGTGAGCCATGACCAGCCTTTCAAAGCACTTCATGGCTACCGACGTGTGCTACGGGGCGGTAATAATTTAGGCAGGTTATCTTCGTGTTGTTGAGCACAGGGACTATGGCAGTCTGCTTGAAACATGTAGGTATTACATACTCAGCCAGGGAAAGGGTGAAATTGTCAGTGAAAACACTTGCCAGTTGGTCCGCACATGCTTTGAGTACACATCCTCGTAATATGTCTGGCCCCCACGGCTTTGTGAACGTTGACCTGTTTAAAAGGTCTTGCTCACATCGGCTACGGAGAGCATGACCATACAGTCATTTGGAACAACTGGTGCTCTCATACATGTTTCCGTGTTGCTTGCATCAAAGCAAGCATAAAAGGCAATTAGCTCGTCTGGTACGCTTGCATCACTAGGCAGCTCACGGCTGGGTTTTTCTTTGTAGTCCGTAATAATTTTCAAGCCCTGCCACATCCGACGAGCGTCAGAGACGGTGTAGTAGGATTCAATCTTAGTCCTGTATTGATGCATTGCCTGTTTGATGGTTAGTCTGAGAGCATAGCGGGACTTCTAATAAGCGTCCGGATTAGTGTCCCCCGCCTTGAAAGAGGCAGCTTTTAGCTCAATGCGGATATTGCTTGTAAACCATGGCTTCTGGTTGGGAAATGTACGTGCGGTCACTGTGGGGACGACGTCAACAATGCACTTATTGTTGAAGCCGGTGACTGAGGTGGTATACTCCTCAATGCCATTGGACGAATCCCAGAACATATTCCAGTCTGTGGTAGCAAAACAGTCCTGCAGCGTAGCATCCGCGTCATCTGACCACTTCCGTATTGAGCGAGTCACTGGTACTTCATGATTTAGTTTTTGAATGTAAGCAGGAATCAGGAGGATATATTTGCCAAATGGAGGGCGAGGAAGAGCTTTGTATGCATCTCTGTGTGTAGCATCTCTGTGTGGAGTAAAGGTGGTCTAGAGTTTTTTTCCCCCTCCGGTTGCATATGTGACATGATGGTAGAAATGAGTTCAAACGGATTTAAGTTTGCCTGTATTCAAGTCCCCGGCCATTAGGAGCGTCGCTTCTGGATGAGAATTTTCTTGTTTGCTTATGGCCTTAGACAGCTCGTCGACTGCGGTCTTCGTGCAAGCATCGGTTTGTGGTGGTAAATAGACTGCGGTCTTCGTGCCAGCATCGGTTTAAATAGACGGCTATGAATAATATAAATGAGAAGTCTTATCATGCGATATTCTACCTCAGGTGAGAAATACCTCAAATATTCTTCAATATTAGACATAGCGTACCAGAAGTTGACAAATATACCTCCCCCCAATCCCCACCCCGTCCTGCCGAAACACGGAGAAGCCAGCCAGCTCTATATTATCAGTGTCGTCGTTCAGTTTAGTCTCGGTGAAACATAAACTATTACAGTTTTAAATGTCCCATTGGTAGTATAGTCTACCTCTAGTTTGTTTTCCAATGATTGCAGGTTGGCCAATAATACAGAGGGTAGTGGTGGTTTACCTACTCGTCTGCGACTTCTTCCTTTCCTGTGGCGGTCCTCATGAGAGCCAGTTTCATCATAGAGCTCGGCGTTAGTTCTCGAAATGTTCCAGATTGACTGACCTTCATGTCTTAAAGTAATGGTGGACTGTCCTTTCTCTTTACTTATTTGAGTGGTTCTTGCCACAATATGGGCGTGGTCTTTTACCAGATAGGGATATCTTCTGTATACCACCCCTACCTTGTCACAACACAACTGATTGGCTCAAACTCATAAAAAAGGAATTCCACAAATTAGCAAGGCACACCATTTATTAATAGAAATACATTCCATGTGACTCCCTCATGAAGCTGGTTGAGAAAATGCCAAGTGTGCAAAGCTGTCATCAAGGCAAAGGAAGGCTACTTTGAAGTATCTAAAATATTTTTTTTATTTGTTAAAACCTTTTTGGGTTACTTTAGGAATCCATGTGTTATTTCATCTTCACTGTTATTCTACAATGAAGAAAATAGTTAAAATAAAGGAAAACCCTTGAATGAGTAGGTGTCGAAACTTTTGACTAGTAGTGTATATATTTTTTTTTACCATCGTCACATTTACCGCGATTGTCTAGAGTTCATAGCTGCCGATGCCTCGTCGAAATTGTTTTTCCGACATTATTTACAACGTCGTTGAGCGTCATCACCATCTTTCCTTTCCGGTAGCTCAAAACGGTCGTGAATACAAGCGTAGAAACTTCTATGAATTGACTTTACTCCTGGCTCAGTTTATCTGAGCAGTGTCTTAAAGGCCCAGTGCAGTCAATTTGTTTTTATATAAACTCGGCAAAAAAAGAAACGTCCTTTCACTTTTAACTATGTTTAATTTCAGCAAACTTAACATGTATAAATATTTGTATGAACATAACAAGATTCGACATAAACAAAGTTCCACAGACATGTGCCTTGACAGAACCTAAATAATGTGTCCCTGAACAAGGGGGGGAGTGGGGTCAAAATAAAAAAGTAACAGTATCTGGTGAGGCCACCAGCTGCATTAAGTACTGCAGTGCATCTCGTCCTCATGGACTGCACCAGATTTGCCAGTTCTTGCTGTGAGATATTACCCCACTCTTCCAACAAGGCACCTGCAAGTTCCCGGACATTTCTGGGGGGGGCGCTCACCCTCATCCTCCTCCCTCAGAACCAACAGGTCCTAGACACGCTCAAAGGGATTGAGATCTGCGCTGAACATGGCAGAACACTGACATTCCCGTCTTACAGAAAATCACACATAGAACGAGCTGGTGGCATTGTCATGATGAGCCTGCAGGAAGGGTACCACATGAGGGAGGAGGATGTCTTCCCTGTAACGCACAGCATTGAGATTGCAGGCAATGACAACAAACTCAGTCTGATGATGCTGTGACACACCGCCCCAGACCCTCCACATCGATCCCGCTCCAGAGTACAAGCCTCGGTGTAACACCCATTCCTTCGACGATAAACGCAAATCCGACCATCACCCCTGGTGAGACAAAATCGCGACATGTCAGTGAAGAGCACTTTTTTGGACCAGCAACGGTGGGTTTGTGCCCATAGGCGACGTTGTTGCCTGGTGAGGACCTGCCTTACAACAGGCCTACAAGCACTCAGCCCAGCCTCTCTTAGCCTATTGCGGACAGTCTGAGCACTAAATGGAAGGATTGTGTGTTCCTGGAGTAACTCGAGCAGTTGTTGCCACCCTGTACCTGTCCCGCAGGTGTGATGTTCGGATGTACCGATCCTGTGCAGGTGTTGTTACACGTAGTCTGCCACTGCGAGGACGATCAGCTGTCCGTCCTGTCTCCCAGAAGTGCCGTCTTAGACATTGTAATTTATTGCCCTGGCCACATGTAGTCTTCATGCCCATTTGCAGCATGCCTAAGGCACGTTTACGCAGATGAGCAGGGACCCTGGGCATCTTTTGAGTCAGAAAGTAGAAGAGGCCTCTTCAGTGTCCTAAGAAGTTATTTGGATTTTTATGAATTATCTTTGAAAGACAGAGTCCTGAAAAGGTGACGTTTCTTTTTTTTACTGATATATTATATATATTAATAGGGTTAGACACACACACACACACACACACACACACACACACAAACCAATGACAGCTTCCTGGACAGCTAAAAACAGAAGAATACGCACATCGGTACTCAAGGTACAAAGACAGCAGTCTATGATACCTGCTGGTTTCACCATCCAAGACTTTGGCACCAAAACATTTTCATGGGATATTTATTAATTTGTAAGAGGTTCCTTAGGTTCTCAAAATATTGGTACTTTGGTAAAACTAAAGTCAACAGGAAAAACGCACTGTGGTAGATGCATTGTAAGACTTGATCCTGACAATCATTTTGAGTAAGTTGAAAAGCGTTTTACGTAAAGCTTAAAAATCCTTAAATCTGTCTCCTCCCCTTCATCTACACTGATTGAAGTGGATTTAAGAAGTGACATCAATAAGGGATCGTAGCTTTAACCTGGTCTGTCTGTCATGGAAAGAGCAGTTAATGTTTGTTTTTTTTTTACACTCGGTATACATCTAGTATCACATGCCAAACAACTTGAGAAGATTAAAATACCCAGTGCAGTAAAACATGTGATTTTTCTGTGTTTTATATACGTTTCCACACCATTCGGTCGGAATAATACTTAAAAATCATGAAAATAATTAATGCCCTTTTCGTGTAAGAGCCGTTTGAAAAGACTTCCTGAAATGTCATCCTGTTTTGGGGGGTTGGAGCTTAAGCCTTTCTATTGTGACATCACCATGCGGTAAATTAGTTAATAGACCAATAACGAGTTCCAAACCTCTCCACCAATAACAGCTAGTTCAGTTTTTCCCTCCCCACTCAGACCACTCCCAGACAGTCCTAGCAAGTCTTCGCTAAGAAGCTATTTTATTATTTTTGACCATTTTAATTGAAAACAATCACAATGAGGTACTTAATTATTATCCAGAAACGATTTGATAGAGATTGGCTTAAAACAGGTTTTAAAACAGGATTCCTAGGACCTTTTCTGAGGTGCTTTGTGGATACAGGCCATCTGCTAATAGCCCAGCGCCACTCCATTGAGAGTATGTTCAGCATATCCACATGGGCAGTGATATCGACTGAAATGAAAGCCAAAATCAAACTTCCAAAAAATTTAAGATTTTATAAAACTTCCATTTCAAAAACAAAGACCTGGATACATTTCTACTTTTCAAATGAACATTTCTAACTACAAAGAACAACAAAAAAAACCACAGTAAGGAAAAACAAAAAACAACTATCATAATCAACTCCCTTTGGTAAAAACTGTCTTGCATTTTTATTTTTCATATACGTACTAACTTCAGCCACCTCTCACAAGTCCACAGTAAGCTTAGAAAGTATTACTAGCACAACAACGCAGTTCTTAGTCATAAAAAAGGTCTGACACTATGTACAGTTTATTTACAGTGTGTGGATAGTCCATCCATAATGATCTCGGTTCATGTGTACAAGCTGGTGTATTGGCGTAGTAGGGCATTGCCAGCAACTTCAAAAGGTTGAATATCAGGGTTGGCCAGGATTAGTTGTGTTTATATACTTATAATAAATATATACACACACACACAATACATTTCACAATCTGACATTCACAAGCTATACAATTTTACAGTCAGACACGGCAGAGTTGTGTGGCTAATCTACTTGTCTTTTTACATTAAACACAACAGTGCTTTTCACCCCACAACGCTGCTTGGGACTCAGGCCTCGTTCTCTTAATGCACCCGTGTGTTTGAAAAGGAAAGGTGACCAATAAGAAACATCGTGTTCTCGTTTTGAAGTGATGTGTTATTGTGATTTGTCCCCAGCACAGGGACGTGGCTGTGCCAGATCGTTTCAACTAAAGTCCGCTTTGAGCTCCATGCACCCTTGAAACCGTGGCAACTCAAACTCAGCCCCATCCAATTCATAGTTAAGTGCACTTATCCCCCAAAACTATTTTCCACGGATACCGCAGTTACACCGTCACAAGTAATCTTTGACAAGAGAATCCTTATTCTGATGGCTTCATATATTACTGTCTGTCAATAACAAACAACCAAACCCCAGCCTACTGACTGAGCGCAAGTGAGGCTGTAACCTAGCAGGCACCTCTAGGGAGCACACAGGGCAAGTCCCAAAAGCCTTTTATTAAAGCCCCGAAGACCATGATTTGTGATGTGGTTTGGTCTGCTGGTAAGAGCTCAGGTCAGTGACTGTGGCTAGATTTCAACCAACAGAACAACTCCCTACATTTTGGCACCGAAGGCCCTGCAAAAGTGTGCACAGCTAAAACCGCTGGTTAAAAACAGTGATCCAGTCGCCCCCGGTAAGACCTAGTTGTGTGTTGTGCTCCCATATCAGCCTTAGAAAGTTGTTGATATGCCCCCTCCTCCTCACCCATCCTAGTATATAATCCCAAACCCCCCTTCCAATCCTGGTGGGTTATGGTGCTTTGAAGGGTGAGCCGTATTGGACACGGTACTTGTTGATGTTCATGAAGTGGAGGATCTCCAGCTCGCGGGTGGTGGTGCACGGCACCAGGCCGTCACGCCCCTCTCCCATCAGCCACTGGTTGGTCTCAGCGGCCATGTCGCGAGTGACATGCTCCTTCACCCAGAAGTCGACCCAGGCCTGGAAGCGCTTGTGCAACCGAGTGCTCACTCTCTCATGTGACTGCAGGTGGAAAGGAGAGAGGGACACCGTGGTCATGATACTACTGCGTTAAAAGAAACAGAACTCTCAACACAGCAAATATAGGTTTCTACGGTATCGCTCACACAATTGGTGGTCCTTTAGAGCAGTGGTTCCCAAACTGAGGCACGCGAGGGTTTGGCGGAGGGGGCACTCAGAACTCAGTCCGGCTTTCAACGTACTCTTGAAAGTTGTAATAGTAGAATGCACAAGGTGCAATTTCAAAAATGGGTAGTGCATCAGTTTTCCTTGTCATGTCAGTCATTGCATAGCTCATGTCACGTTCACAAACTAGTCGGTTGTAGTTATACATGCCGCGCTCAATGAATCAGCAAGTCTGAAATGCTTGAGTTTCCTAGTTCCGATTTGCATGTGAACGCGGCATAAGAGAGCTATTTATGACCTCTCAGAAATGTCCAGATCAACTAATCCATGTCAGCGAATGTTTTTTAGCCATATATTTTGTTGTATTGTTTGAGTCACTTGATTAACACATGAAAACACAATTGACATGGAAAAACATATAAAATTGTAAGAAAACGAGATGTAGAACCTGCAAGTTCTCTGCAACATGTGACAAAACGTGTAGAATTGCTGGAATTAAGCTTTAAAGCTGAGAAACGTTCTCTCCACCAACAAGAAGGTTGTGAACAGTCAGAAATATACATTGCACATGCAGGAGGGGGCACAGAATGTTCCCCAATGCTTGAAGGGGAGCCTGAGTGAAAGTTTGGAAACCACTGATTTAGAGGATGGTTACTAATTTAACCGACTAGAATAACAAGTCACAAATAGGATTGTGCCCATTAAAAGGACGAGGCCACAAAGGGTAATATGTACAGCTCCACTACACTGAGACGGTAGTGGGAGTAGGTGAATACCTGGTGAGCTCGCAGCAAGGCAGTGCGTCGGTACATGTAGTCCTCAGACTTGAAGACATAAACCATCTTGTAGGAGTTGAGCTTGAACATACATTCCATTTTAAGGTTCTCCGCATTCTCCGTGGACTTGTTCTCCCCCTCGCTGGCCTCCTTCTCTAGCTGCTCCCTACCCCTTTGGTACTTACGTATCCGACGGAGGTTCCTGATGACAAAAGGGTCCAGGTTAGGCTAGTCAAAGCTAACTCTCGTTTGAGGCATTTTGCACCACTTCTCCCTTGAAAAGGGAGAATAAAGAATGCATATTCAAATAGAGTGACACTAACCTGGGAAGGAAGACAGGTTTCTGAGCAAGGTGTTCCCGCAACTCTGGAGAGGTAGAGTCAGAATTCAGGTAGCGACCCACGTAATCTGACCAGCGCTAGAAAACACAAAACAACTCAATACACAGACCAGCTGCCAAAATAAAAGGTTAGCAGTGATAACACACATCTACTGTTTACCACAACACTAAAAACAACCTTCAACGAGGTGTGTTCACAGATTGACAACAATCTTCGCCATTGGTCAAATACAGGTGCTCTAATTAAGTGGCGGAAAGCTGAGAGGTGCCTGGGTTCACACAGGAGAAAATAAAAGCATATATTTGTGCTGTGCTGTCTATTACCTCTGTCTCCATGGGTTCATCGGAGTTCTCCTCCTCGGTGTCCAGAAGCTCCACTGTCAGTTGAACATGGCCTCTGTTCTTTAGAAACATAAGCTGTGGTGAGAGCGAGGGAAGAAAGGCAGGAGATGAGAGAGAGAAAGATTACATTAGAGTTTTTATTTATAGATGTGTACGATAGTCAGAAACAGACATCACAGGAAAAAAAAACTATTTCCCGACAGTGGTCGATCTACCTTGAAGCAATTCTCGTCGGACATGATCTGTTCCGCCTTGCGCTGGTAGCATCCCTCTGTGGAAGCTCTGGATGTCTGGGTGGGAAGGGGACCTCCGGTGGCCCCGTTGGTGCCCTCTGCTAAGTACAGGTCTGTCACCTGCACGCAGATCTCGTCACTCACTATGTGCTGGAGCTGCAGACACAGAAAAGAAGAAGAGCTGAGTGGAGAAAGGTGCACAAGGTCTAGACCAGCAGAAACAACCTATATAAAAAAAAATGCTTCAACAAAAACCTGACAGCTCAAAAAGCTAGCTATGCTACTAGCCCAAACCTAGTGTAAAAGAATAGCAGTATGAGGGGCTACTGACCTGCCTGGCGATGCTCTGGATGAGTTTGTCCATGGTGAAGGCGGTGTAGGCATGGATGGTGAACATCTCCCGGAGGGAGTCCTCGTACTGAGCCGGCTCCATGTTGCCATCCAGAAGGTTCCGCACCATCTCCAGGAAGGCAGAGTAGTAGTCCTCCACCTCTATATCCACTGCAGGTGGGGAAGAAAGATGATCAGAAACTGATCATGGCACTATGCATCAGTTCAACCAATGTACAGATGACATTTAAATAGAGGACTGCATTCCCATGGGATAACTGCAGGACCTGAGGATCCCGACAGATCAGTGGGGCCGTCAGCATTTTTCATGCTGCGGGTGGGAGTGGACGGTTAGACAGACTTCTTTGGAATTAAAATATTTGTTGTCCTACGGAGTTAGAAATGGTGGTCTTTGCGCTTTGTATGGGTTAGCCTACCCATTGTATTAAAAGCATGTCACATTACTCACAAACTCAGAATTCGCTACTTCAACTTCAGTAGTCTACCTCTACTCTTCCAGTTGGGCATGTAAGATCAAGTGCGCCGAGTATACAGTACCAGTCAAAAGCTCAAACAACAACTCATTCTTAATTTTGACTATTTCCTACATTGTCGCATAATAGTGAAGACATCAACACTATGAAATAACATATACGGAATCATGTAGTAGCCAAAAATAAGTGTAAAAAAAAAATATATATATATTTTAGTTTCTTCTAAGTAGCCACCCTTTGCCTTGATTACAGCTTTGCACACTATTGGCATTATCTCAACCAGCTTCACGAGGGAGTCATTTGGAATGCTTTTCCAACAATGTTGAAGGAGTTCCCACATATGCTGAGCACTTATTGGCTGCTTTTGCTTCACTCTGCGGTCCAACTCATCCCAAACCATCTCAATTGGGTTGAGATCGGGTGATTGTGGAGGCCAGGTCATCTGATGCAGCGCTCCATCACTCTCCTTCTTGGTCAAATAGCCCTTACACAGCCTGGATGCGTGTTGGGTCATGGTCCTGTTGAAAAACAAATAATAGTGGGAATAAGCCCAAACCAGATGGGATGGCGTATCGCTGCAGAATGCTGTGGTAGCCATGCTGGTTAAGTGTGCCTCGAATAAAAAAAAACAAAAAAAACAAAACATCGCTGACAGTGTAACCAGAAAAGCACCCCCACATCATCACCCCTCCTCCTCCATGCTTCACTGTGGGAACCACTCATGCGGAGATCATCTGTTCACTCACATTGCGTCTCACAAAGACACGGTGGCTGAACCCAAAATCTCAAATTTGGACTCATCAGACCAAAGGACAGATTTCCACCAGTCTAATGTCCATTGCTCTTGTTTCTTGGCCCAATCAAGTCTCTTCTTCTTATTGGTGTCCTTTAGTGGTTGTTTCTTTGCAGCAATTTGACCATGAAGGCCTGATTCACGCGGTCTCCTCTGAACAGTTGATTTTGAGATTTTTCTGTTACTTGAACTCTGAAGCATTTATTTGGGCTGCAATTTTTGAGTCTGGTAACTCTAATGAACTTATCCTCTGCAGCAGAGGTAACTCTGGGTCTTCCTTTCCTGTGGCAGTCCTCATGAGAGCCAGTTTCATCATAGCGCTTGATGGTTTTTGCAACCACACTTGAAATTTCCCAGAGATTGACTGACCTTTACGTCTTGACGTAATGATGGACTATCGTTTCTCCTTGCTGATTTGAGCTATATTTGCCATATTAATAGGCTTTTTTTTTTTACCAGATAGGGCTATCTTCTGTATACCACAGGAAATGTTTGAGCTATATACCTACATTGTCACAACACAACTGATTGGCTCAAACACATTAAGGAAAGAAGGCACACCTGTTAATTGAAATGCATTCCAGTTGACTACCTCATGAAGCTGGTTGAGAGAATGCCAAGAGTGCGCAAAGACGTCATCAAGGCAAAGGGTGGCTACTTTGAAGAACCTAAAATATATTTTGCATTGTTAAAACGTTTTTGGGATACTATATGATTCCATGTGTGTAATTTCATAGTTTTAATGTCTTCACTATTATTCTAAAATGTAGAAAATAATAAAAATGCTACCTGCCCAAATGCATAGTGCCAAAAAAGTTTAGTGAAGGAGGAATAATGGTCTGGGTCTATTTCTCATGGCGTGGGCTAGGCCCCTTATTTCTAGTGAAAGGAAATCTTAATGCTACAGCATTCAACGACATTCTAGATGATTCTGTGCTTCCAACTTTGTGGCAACAGTTTTGGGAAGGACATTTCCTGTTTCAGCATGATAATTCCTAGTGTACAAAGTGGGGTCCAGAAATGGTTTGTCGAGATCAGTGTGGCAGAGCCCTGACCTCAACCCCAATGAACACTTTTGGGATGAATTGGAACACCAACTGCGAGCTTAATTGTTCAACATCAGTGCCCGACCTCACTAATGCTTGTGTCTGAATAGAAGCAAGACCCTGCAGCAATTTTCCAACATCTAGTGGAAAGCCTTCCCAGAAGAGTGGAAGCTGTTAGCGGCAAAGGGGGGACCAACTCCATACTAATACCCATGATTTTGGAATGAGATGTTCACCGAGCAAGTGTCCCGAGTGGCGCAGAGGTCTAAGGCACTGCATCGCAGTGCTAGAGGCGTCACTACAGACCCTGATGAGATCATGGGCTGTATCGCAACCAGCCGTGATCGGGAGTCCAACAGGGCAGTGCACAATTGGCACAGCGTAGTCCAGGTTAGGGGAAGGTTTGGCCGGGGTAGGCCATCATTGTAAATAAGAATTTGTTCTTAACCAACTTGCCTAATTAAATAAAGGTTCAATTTATTGTGGTGTATCTTTCCAAGGAACTATACTTCCTAAATATGATTAAGGCTATAGTTTACAACATTGCCTAGGAATAAATGCTGATTAACCATATTTGCCTCAGTCTGAAAAGAGTCCCACTCCGAATGTAGGCTATAAAAATAGCTCAAGAGAAAGTCTCTCCAACTCGGCTCTCTTCAAACTACTGCACAATGACCGATAAACCCAGTAATATCGATAGCTTAATATAATGGGCCACGTGAAAATTTACTTAAACCTAAAATAACATTGCAGGACTGCGGTTGGGTTGAGGACCAGTTTTTGCAGTAACAGGTGGGAGTCCGCTGGCAGGATGAAAAAAATAAGTGCCAAGCAGACCTCTATACTTATACACATCATTCAATGCACAATCTGAATAGCAAATGATTTACTGTGGAAATTTGCACATTCTGTGTATCTCCAAGGGCTATGATTACCCAATCTCCAGCTTGCTCAATGCTTCACAGATCCACGTAGCCCCCCATTATCACAGTGCTGATGCACTGTGTGTCTATGAGACTTACCAATCAAAGTGATGAAAACCCTGAGTGTTTGAGTGTGAAAAGGCTGTGTGGAATTAACAGTTTTGTGCTATGAACTCACTGGGCTCTTTCAGTCTCAGCTGGATGGCAGGGCTGTCATTCTTGTCTCGCTTGAGGCCCAGCACCTCTCTCTCCCAGTCACGCTCCCGTATGTCCTCCTCTATTTGTCTCTCCGCCTGCCCGTAGATCCGCATCAGCCGCGAGCACAGTGTCTGGTGCAGCCGCAGGAAGATGTACCAGTTATTGTTGACGTAAAATAGATTGTAGGCCTCGGTGCAACTTCGCAGCTTCTGGGCACCCGTGTTGCAGAAGAGGAGCTTGGAGGACTTGTTGGGGCTTCCACCTTGCGTGACGCCATTGTGCTTCTTGGCCACGGCCTCATCCAGCTCCATCTCCTCTTCCTCTTCTTCCTCCAGGTCCGAGAGCTCGCCGCGCTGGGCAAACAGCATGTCTGGGATCAAGTGGTGAATGATTTGTTTGATCTTGTACTTATCCTCCTTCTGGATGCCCGTCTGCCGCTTGACGTGGTGGATGATGAGGGCGGCAGCATCCTCCAGGATCTGGCTGTCCTTGTAGGTCAAAGTCAGGTGGGGGCCGCTGGGCATCGCGGTGTTCTCCTCCGACGCCTGTTCCTGTCGCTACACCGCAACACAAAAGCACACACTTTTCACCTACTTGCTGTTGAATGAACAGAAACATAAACATCCCACAATTTAAGACTCTATCCATTTTAACTTATTGAAATTCAAGAAAACTCACCTCGTCGTAGATGCTCTCAATCTCATTGAGCAGTGTCTTGGATCGTAGCACCTTGGTGTCGTTCTGTTTGAAGTTGATACCTTGGTGGTCGAGAGACTTCAAGTAGTACTTCTCATTCTGCTCCCTCCAGATCTTGTTGAAGCCCCTCTGGGCTTCCCGCCACTCCTCCTCCTTGGTCTTTAACCTGAGGACAACATGGGAATGAGGAGACTTGCAGGAGAAAACCTCAAGATGTGACTAAGTGAAAATATTAATAGTTTTCAGATGTAAGAATAGGCATATGAGCATGCATGAAAGAATGTAGACACCCACAAAAGCCCCGTAAACAAATATATAAAAATGTAATCAACAGTTTAGAGAAACTAGGGATAGTTCATCCAAATGACATGCGCAATAAAAAAATACTCCTTTCCTGGTACAGTTTGAGTTTTGGCTTGACACTCACCTCTTCAGCACAATGGGAACAGAAATGGCAGGGTTCTTCTTGAGCCCATCGATGATGTCAGGGGCCTTGTCACCGTATATCCTCTGGATGGCCTTGCGATGGATGACTTCCGAGGAACCTCCCAGCGTGTTGTCCAGGCGGAACTTAGCCTGCTCCTCGGCAGACATACGGGACAGTTTTCTTTGTACGGTCTCCAGCATGCGGATGGTGGCCAGGTTGGTCTCCAGCACCACGTCCAGCTGGAGGCAAATACAAATGAAAATAAGGGAGCGGTACATGACAAGCACAACATGGGCAAGACAACATAATAGCATAGATCAGGGATGGGCAAACGGGAGCAATTTCAAAATTTGGCATCAGATACTTAATTAGCCCATGTCAGTAAAAATGTTTTCGACTGGTTTAGATAGCTGGCCGCTAGACTAATTTACTTGTAGTGAATCTGGTGAAGTACTGACAGGGGTGGGGCCCATTGGACATTAGTTATATTAAAAACTGCAAAAGTGTACCTCCACCCAATGGCAAAATGTGCAAATTTGCAGGGAACGTAAAAAAAAATATTAGATGTCACGAGGGGGGCTGAAAATTTTTTGTTAGCAAGGGGATGCCTCATGACACGAGTTCTGTTTTTTTGTGCTCCCCACCCCATAAAAGTTGCCCATCCCTGGCATAGATGGATGTATTTGTCCATGAAACAGATCGAAACTGTTCTTATTAATTTGGTTTACAGTTTTGGGCTAACTCACCTCGAAGCGTTCATCCTCACATCTGTAGATGTGCTCCTCATACTGGGTCTTTTTGGAGCTCACAAAGGTGGAGTCTTCAGACCAGGAAGGGAAGGACACCCAGGTGTCATTGAGGACCTGGATGAAGCAAGGACACACTAAACATCGTGTACATACTTTACACATATAAAAAGGTGTAAAAGAAAAAGACTGCCTCACAGCTTTGCACCACACAACGCAATACAGCTCTGGTAATAATACAGCTCTGATTTCACCAAGTAAACCTATAGAAACATGGTTCCGACATGAACATCCACTACATTCAGAAAACAGTACACACAGTGAGAAATTATTTGTGTGAACAGCTGACAGGTAGGTGTGGTTAATGGCTGGTGAAAAAGGTTCCCTTGAGGGCCTGTTGAATGGCTGTAGTTCTTTAGATTGCCTTCGAGGGGCAGTGTTGCACTTACCTCTTTGCACAGTGGCGTTCTCCCGGTGCACTTGGGCTGCGTGTAGCTCTTCGGCAGTGCTCTGTAGCTCGAGCCCAGTCTCTTGCAGGAAGCATAGTCGATCTCCATGGCAATGCCCTCCAAGGCACGCTCCTTGGGATAGCGCTCAGTGTGGGACATTTCCCGGTATCCTAGGAAGTTCTTGAACCAATTGAACAGTTCGGGGAATCTCCTGTCAACGACAGTGGCCATTTTGGTTAAAAAATGTTTTTGCTTCAGCCACACTTAAAGCTTTACTGAATGGATCAAATGAATGCATAATCAGTCAAACATGTCAATGATGTGAAACAAGCCACGACCAATGAAAAGTGGATGAATAGTCGGTCACTGAGTGAGTGAGGCAGTTTCCCAACTTCCGTACTCACCCCAGGAAAGGCAGCACCAGTTGCACCAGCTCAGCCCTGGAGATGACCTCTTGGTTGAAGATAACCAAACAACGCAGGAAGTTGTCATAGGCCTCTGCACTCCGCAAGGCCTTCCGCACCTGCAAAAAATATATATAAACACCTGGATGAGACGTCAAGTAAAGACAGATTCAAAAAGTTTAAAAATAATTTAAAAAATAGCATGTTCCCTTTAAGATTAACTACACTGCTCACAAAAAAGGGAACACTAAAATAACACATCCTAGATCTGAATGAAATATTTTTATTAAATATTTTTTTCTTTACATAGTTGAATGTGCTGACAACAAAATCACACAAATTATCAATGGAAATCAAATGTATCAACCCATGGAGGTCTGGATTTGGAGTCACACTCAAAATTTAAGTGGAAAACCACACTACAGGCTGATCCAACTTTGATGTAATGTCCTTAAAACAAGTCAAAATGAGGCACTGTAGTGTATGTGGCCTCCACGTGTCTGTATGACCTCCCTACAACGCCTGGGCATGCTCCTGATGAGGTGGCGGATGGTCTCCTGAGGGATCTCCTCCCAGACCTGGACTAAAGCATCCGCCAACTCCTGCACAGTCTGTGGTGCAACGTGGCGTTGGTGGATGGAGCAAGACATCTTGTCCCAGTTGTGCTCAATTGGATTCAGGTCTGGGGAACGGGCGGGCCAGTCCATAGCATCAATGCCTTCCTCTTGCAGGAACTGCTGACACACTCCAGCCACATGAGGTCTAGCATTGTCTTGCATTAGGAGGAACCCAGGGCCAACCGCACCAGCATATGGTCTCACAAGGGGTCTGAGGATCTCATCTCGGTACCTAATGGCAGTCAGGCTACCTCTGGCGTGCACATGGAGGGCTGTGCGGCCCCCCAAATAAATGCCAACACACACCATGACTGACTCACCGCCAAACCTGTCATGCTGGAGGATGTTGCAAGCAGCAGAACGTTCTCCACGGCGTCTCCAGACTCTCACGTCTGTCACATGTGCTCAGTGTGAACCTGCTTTCATCTGTGAAGAGCACAGTTCGCCAGTGGCGAATTTGCCAATCTTGGTGTTCTCTGGCAAATGCCAAACGTCCTGCACGGTGTTGGGCTGTAAGCACAACCCCCACCTGTGGACGTCAGGCCCTCATACCACCCTCATGGAGTCGGTTTCTGACCGTTTGAACAGACACATGCACATTTGTGGCCTGCTAGAGGTCATTTTGCAGGGCTCTGGCAGTGCTCCTCCTTGCACAAAGGCGGAGGTAGCGGTCCTGCTGCTGGGTTGTTGCCCTCCTACGGCCTCCTCCACATCTCCTGATGTACTGGCCTGTCTCCTGGTAGCGCCCCCATGCTCTGGACACTACGCTGACAGACACAGCAAACCTTCTTGCCACAGGTCGCATTGATGTACCATCCTGGATGAACTGCACTACCTGAGCCACTTGTGTGGGTTGTAGACTCCATCTCATGCTACCACTAGAGTGAAAGCACCGCCAGCATTCAAAAGTGACCAAAACATCAGCCAGGAAGCATAGGAACTGAGAAGTGGTCTGTGGTCCCCACCTGCAGAACCACTCCTTTATTGGGGGGTGTCTTGCTAATTGCCTATAATTTCCGCCTGTTGTTTATTCCATTTGCACAACAGCATGTGAAACTTTTGTCAGTGTTGCTTCCTAAGTGGACAGTTTGATTTCACAGAAGTGTGATTGACTTGAGTTACATTGTGTTGTTTAAGCGTTCCCTTTATTTTTTTGAGCAGTGTATATCATACTGCACCTTCAAGCTTTATGGGGGGTATGCCGCCTGGGGTGGCAGGTAGCCTAGCGGTTAGAGCATTGGACTAGTAACTGAAAGGTTGCAAGATCGAATCCCCGAACTGACAAGGTACAAATCTGTCGTTCTGCCCCTGAACATGGCAGTTAACCCACTGTTCATAGGCCGTCATTGAAAATAAGAATTTATTCTTAACTGACTCGCCTAGTTCAATAAAGGTAAAATAAAAATCTAAACATTTAGTTCATTATATCAGGAAATAAGCAACGTTTACTCTAATATTTAATTACATTTAGTTAAAAACATTGACCTATCAGGTTATTTAATACCGTAGCTAATGAAACTAAATTGGGCAGAAAGCCAAGCTCAAACTCACCTTCTCAAAGAACAGAGATTCTGTGCCATCTCCATGTTTGCTGGCTTCTACCAGGGACGAGTCTTTCAAATTCAGTAACTTGGGCTTCTTCTTCAAGATAGCAAAGATGTGAACAAAAGAGCATGAATTCTCAACTGTGATGTAAAAAATATATCAGTTTATATTTATAAATAATTCAACACAAGCTGTAAAATAGTAGAGCATGCTGGAAAGCAGTCAGAGGGTAATGCATTTTCATATCTACAGTGTGCAGATAGAAGGGGTGTGTACCTTGACAGGGGGTGTGGCAACCGTCCCAGAGAGCATGCGGATCTGGCAACCGTTCTGATTGGGCCTCTGTTTGTTGTTGAGCTGCAGCTTCTTCGCTGTGCCTCCGTGGTCATTCCGCACAGACTCCGCTTTTTCTGCTGTCGTCTTGCTTAACAGCTAGGGAGGATAAGGGACACGACATTGGCAGATAGCTCAGAGGTCGTTGCATCACAATATTACCTCAGGTACTCATTTGAAAACCTGCTATCGAAATGTTACGTCAACCACTGAATTTTATGTCTGATATGGACTTTTAGGGACAAATACTTCTGAATACAAATTAATACTCAGTGGATACTATAAAGTCTGTTCAGAGTATAGCAAACATTAGATATCACCTTCCTAATATTGAGTTAAACCCCTCCACCCCCTTTTCCCTCAGAACAGCCTCAATTCACTGGGGCAAGGACTCTACAAAGTGTTGAAAGCGTTCCACAGGGATGCTGGCCCATGTTGACACCAAAGCTTCCCACAGTTGTGTAAAGTTGGCTGGATATCCTTTGGGTGGTGGACCTTTCTTGATACACATGGGAAACTGTAGAGTGTGAAAAACCCAAGAGCATTGCAGTTCTTGACACAGACTGTTTTGCCCTGCACCTACTACCATAACCCCTTCAAAAGGCACTTAAATATTTTGCCTTGCCTATTCACCCTGAACAGCACACGAACACAATCCATGTCTCAAGGCTAAAAATATTTCTTTAACCTGTCTCCTGCACTTCAATTACACTGATTGAAGGAGATTTAAGAAGTGACAATAAGGGATCATAGCTTTCACCTGGTCAGTCTATGTCAAGGAAAGAGCCGGTGTTGTTAATGTTTTGTATACTCAGTTTAGATTCTCAGGGCACAGATAAATGCTTTGTGCTCTACTCACCACCGAGCTGTTGGCATCTGGTAAGAACTGGCCAAACTCAGAGAGAAGGTCCTCCTGGTTCTTGAAGAGCTGGGCCACCTGGGCATAGACCTCCTGCTCTGTCAGGGCTGGGGTGTAGTTCCCTCCTGCCTCCTTAGCATTCCGCTGCTCCTTCTAGAGTTGACAAAGAAAAACATTGCTATTATGAATGCTCCAGTTGGAATATTATGTGATAGGTGGTCTAAGAGGAAAATGTGGTTTGGCTGCTGACCTGGTAGGTGTGCAGGATCTCCAGGAAGGCTTTGTAGATGTCCGGCTGACCCTGGAAACGGTTCTTGATCTTATTGACGTAGTTGATGGCATGATTGAACTCCACAGGCTGGTTGTTCTGCAGCGGAGGGGCATTGGGCGTGCCACTGATCGGTGTGTGGGTCTGCAGGGTTGGGGATTGGGGGGAGGCATAGGCGGGAATGGACGGATTGGGCTGGCTGCTTGGCGTGAGGACTGGAGATTGCGGTGGCTGCTAGACAAAGACAAAACAAATATGTATATGAAATCATGCTGGGGAAAAACTAACATATTTAACATTTTGGACTAGCCGACTGAGAAAACAGAGTGGTAAACATAATACAGGCAAATAATGTGTAATATTTATATTTTCACCCACTCACCTTGCTCATCTTGGTAGGGGTTGGCTGTGTGGGAGGGGATGGTGCAGAGGTGGTGGTGGGGGCTGGCACCTGGGGCTGGTGCGGGGTGGGTGGTCCCGACAGGGGGATTTGTGAGACAGAAATGCCGTGAGGGGTGATGTGGTGGATCTGACCCGGCGTGGTTACATTGACCAGGTCGTTGGTCGCAACCTCGATCTTGTAGCCCGGTGGCAGGAAGGTGTTGAATCCCATAATGAGGTCGGGGTGGCCTTTGAAGAGCTGGGATACCCTGCTTATCACCCCTGGAGTGTCAATACTGTGACGAAACAGAGAAACATATTTGCTTGAAAGGCAGTTAACTTTTGTCATGCTAGAGTAAGAGAGAAGCAAAACTTTAAATGTCAATTGTGAATGACCTCACCTTTGAGACTTGAACTCCTTCATGATGTCCAGGAAGTCATTGTAGACTTGAGGTTGGTTGCCAAACTGGAGTTTCACTTGGTCCAGGTAAGACAAAGCATCTTCCACCTGAGAGACAGAAAGATATCCATCACTAAGTCTGATTTATTATTTGATTATATTTCAGAATAAAATCTAAATTGCTCTCATTAGGCTGGCCTGGAAAGCACCAAATGGGGGGCCCAGGAGGTTCTCACCTTGAGCCTCTGGAATTGCTGCTGGCCCTGGGCTGAGGCAGGGGGGTGAGCGTGGCACTGCATCACAGGGGGCCCGTGGGGCTGGACCGCTGGGCTGTGGTGGTGTACAGTTGGGCTAGGGGTGTGCACATGACTACTCGAGTTCTGTGGCACTGTGGGGACCTGTAGGGGGGACACAGAGTCAAATTGGTTTTATTTGTACTATTTTCTACATTGTAGAATAATAGTGAAGACATCAAAACATGTGGAAGCATGTGGTAACCCAAACAAGTATTAAACAAATAAAAATATTTTAAAATATATATTAGATTCTTTAAAATAGCCACCCGTTGCCTTGATGACAGCTTTGCACACTCTTGGCATTGTCTCAACCAGCTTCACCTGGAATGCTTTTCCAACCGTGTTGAAGGAGTTCACACATATACTGAGCACTTGTTGGCTGCTTTTCCTTCACTCTGTGGTCCAACTCATCCCAAACCATCTCAATTGGGTTGAGGTCGGGGTATTGTGGAGGCCAGGTCATCTGATGCAGCACTCCATCACTCTCCGTCTTGGTCAAATAGCCCTTACATAGCCTGGAGGTTTTGGGCCATTGTCCTGTTGAAAAACAAATGATAGTCCCACTAAGAGCAAACCAGATGGGATGGCGTAACGCTGCAGAATGCTGTGGTAGCCATGCTGGTTAAGTGTGCCTTGAACTCTAAATAAATCACTGACAGTGTCACCAGCAAAGCACCTGCATACCATCACACCTCCTCCATGCTTCACGGTGGGAACCACATCCGTTCACTCACATTGCGTCTCACAAAGACACGGAGGGTGGAACCCCCAAAAAATGTCAAATTTGGACTCCAGAACAAATTTCCACAGGTCTAATGTCCATTGCTCATGTTTATTGGCACAAGCAAGCCTCTTCTTATTGGCATCCTTTAGTAGTGGTTTCTTTGTAGCAATTCGATCGTGAAGGCCTGATTCACGCAGCCTCCTCTGAACAGTTGATGTTGAGATGCATCTGCTACTTGAATTCAGTGAAGCATTTATTAGAGCTGCAATTTCTGAGGCTGGTAACTCTAATGAACTTATCCTCTGCAGCAGTGGTAACTCTGGGTCTTCCTTTCCTGTGGCGGTCCTCATGAGAGCCAGTTTCATCATAGCGCTTGATGGTTTTTGCGACTGCACTTAAAAAGAAACTGAGTTATTTACATTTTCCGGATTGACTGACCTTCATGTCTTCTGGTAATGATGGACTGTCATTTCTCTTTGCTTATTTGAGCTGTTCTTGCCATAATATGGAGAATGCCAAGAGTGTGCAGAACTGTCATCAAGGCAAAGGGTGGCTATTTTAAGAATCAAAAATATAAAATATATTTTGATTTGTTTAACACTTTTTGGTTATTACATGATTCCATATGTGTAATTTCATAATTTGTACGTCTTCAGTATTATTATACAATGTAGAAAATAGTAATAAATAAATAAAAAACCTTGAATGAATAGGTGTTCTAAAACTTTTGATCAGTAGTGCAAATGCATATAAGGCATTTATTTTGGGGGGAGGAAATTACTAATTGTTTGGTTGTTTTCTGAATGCAGTTCTGGAATTGATTGATCAATTGTTAAATCATTCCAAAGTGTACATTGCAACAGAATATCACAATTAGGGAAGTTACTGCTCATTTATGATTAAAAATTGCAGTTAAACCTATGAACCCGTAGAACTTGGTTGCGTGTGTAGCCAT
Source organism: Oncorhynchus masou masou (assembly GCF_036934945.1). Taxonomy (NCBI): domain Eukaryota; kingdom Metazoa; phylum Chordata; class Actinopteri; order Salmoniformes; family Salmonidae; genus Oncorhynchus; species Oncorhynchus masou. Next base: position 51,600,489 of record NC_088233.1, read on the forward strand.
GCGTACCTGGTAGCCCTGTGGGACAGAATACTGAATGTTGCCTGCGGTAGGCTGCATGCTGTCGCCCACCGCCTCGTATGCGGCAGGCGCTGGGGCCAGGACACGGTGCTGGAAAGCCTCCGTGCTGCAGGTGAGGCGCCGCTGTTGGGACGCAAATACCGGTTCCTGTTCCTCCAAGCGCCGTTTCATTTTGAACTCATGCTCGAGGGGGCTGAAAGACCTGCGGACGAAACAACTTCAGCATGGCGTCTGGGTAGTCATGTATTTACCGGGCCGTTTTTTGGTCATACTCGCGCAAAAGTTGTGTTAACCTTTTCACTCAAGAATATATGTACTTTCAGGTAGGAAGGTATACATTTTTTTATGTAAGCCTAAACTTAATACACAAACAGGATGTATTTATTTCAAACATCCATGCTGGGAAGAAAGTATGAGTGTGTCATTTGAATCTGAAGCTATACATGGACATGAAAATACGAGTGGCACGTGTTGCAATACTATGTAGACTGAAAACAACCAAGCAGCCAAGGCATGCTGCAGAACTCCGAGTTGCCAATCGAAGCGACGTCACAGTACTGGGGTGTATTCAAAACATTACGCCGATTTACTTTGCAGAACAGAAACCGTTTATTCCTAACGGAAAATGTTTTGCAATAAAAACGAGTTTACTGGACACCTTCAGGAGGGTTCGTCCCCATTCGTTTGCTTCTTATACGGTTTCCGTTCGAAGAGGTAAATGAATACACCCATGATTGAATGTGACTAGCTTGCTACATTCCATTCATGATCTAGCTACCGTGGTAGTGATTTATTTCCTGCATTTTCGTATGACAAAACAATAATCAATATGAGATTTCTACTTTCTTAGTGTAATGAAAGGTTCCAATAAATATTCTTATGTAATAAAATATCTAGCGAGCAGCTGGTTAACATTTCGGACAGGCTCCTTCCTGTAAGTTACACAATGCTACATTTATGCTTAGAAATGGCAACCTTGCTAGCAAAAGTTGAGTCAACGTTAGCTATATTGAATTAATATGCCAATACATCTGTGGCTAGCCGACACACGTGGTAGGTGCCACCTACCTCGACAACCTCGGCTGGCCGACTCGCTAACTAGCCAACATGTCGTTAACTTAGCAAGCGTCTTCAATCAGGTAGTTAACTAACTGCCAACACACTAACGTCACAAATTAGTTTGTTAACCACTTATGCTGTGTATCTTGATCGTAGCCACATGACTAGCTTGCAAACAAACCACCAGGGTTTCCCCAAATAAAGGCATTGTGAGTTAAGTATAAAGGAGAACGGCTCATGTGCAAGTGTATTGGCCACAATAATAGCTTCGGCCTTATTTTCAAGTTGAAAGTAATGGCCAGTCCCCTCTACCCTCCCCCTCCGCTTTGCGGCCTGTCACCATTTCAGAACACCGACCGCGAGTAGCCGAGTTACAAGACGAAGCGATCCAGTGCCCGCCTTTGGATAACGACTCAAGTATTGAGTGCTTTAGAGAAAACATACTAACGTCAACTAGTTAGTTTTCAAATGCCATAGATAAGACCACCACAACAATATATGACATTAACGGTGCCTTTTAAAAATTCGCAAACTACCAATTTGTGTCCATTGCAAAGGTAGGTAGGTGTGTTAGTTAGCTAAGCTGTCTTGCTAGCATACAACATAAACAACACATTGAGAATCGATTCGAGTGGCGCACGGCAGACTATCTACAATAAGTTAGCGGTGCAAAATATTCACATGGTAGCCAATTTACCACCCCTTTTCCTCAAATCTGTGCTAAAGAGTACTTCAGCAGTGACTGAAAGTACGGTTCCACACGCCAGTTTCCCTTTAGTGCTAGCTATATCAAAGTTGCTATCGGGAAATAGCTAAATTCAAACTAAACAATGATTGTTTTTTCAATTCTTGACAAATGAACTCACCCCCTGCCCTGGTAACAGACTTGAACAGGCACGTTAAAGTTGCAGTCAATTCGTGGGTATAAACTTAAACCTTTGAAAGCCGAAAAGACTAACAGGAGCATGCATATACTTTTGTAAATAAAATAATTTAAACAGCTATAAGTATTTGAACAATCACCGCCCCGGACCGCAATAGGAAAATTATCCTCGAGAGAAAACAACCTCCGCTCGGTTCTTAAACAAGAGGCGTGGCCACGATTGTGTATTTCTCTTTCCCACCCACTGAACAATGTTATTGGTCGGGACTCGAAAGAAGCGGCAAAGTGGGATGGTATTGTAGTTATTATTGGCAGTTTGAGAAGTCCCTCAAATATTAACTGGAAAGGGGCTGTACTTTCACCCGCAACCCTCGCGCACACAACATTCGAAAATGAGACTGAACAAAATGCTCGCAAATGTTTGTAAACAAAGCCTTTCTGGTAGTTCCGGGTTGCGAGCGTCGGAAAGCTGCATTCGAGAATGCAAATAAAACCACATGCAGATCACCGCCGTAATAACTAGACGAATTAATAATGTATATACTAAGTTTAACATTTCTATAAAATCCTCAACACTATTCTTGTTATCAAGCCTCCATTTTTCTAGGTTGTTAGATAGCATTTCCTCCATTAACAAAGCAAGTTAGCCAACTACAAAAATTGCCTTGGTTTCAGCTGACCTTGCTGTATGCTAGTCAGAGCCATGTATCTGTATGTCATTTTTTTGGGGAAATGTATTACCAGCTAACTCCAATTGTACTGCTGGATAGGTCGCTAATCTGTTCCATTTATGAAAACCGCCTGAATTGACTTTAATCTTCACCCACTAGCATTGTGCAGAATGAATGTATGCAAAGCCGGTAACTACCCAACGTTAGCTAGCCCCAACTACCGGAGTTAAATTTTTCTCCTTTTTCAGCTATCTTGTTTGAACACCGAATGACCGACCACAAGCTGCCTGCCAGTGGGTGCACTAGCTGGTTAGCTAAATATTCCTGCCTCAGGCATTGCATTGGCTATCTTGTCAGCACGCAAGGATGAATGCAGATGTCCGTCATGTCACGTTAACAAAGAAAACCATTGTTTTCAATTAATAAGCTGGTTTGGTATCTACAACTGTACACACATATTTCCTTACCCAATGCCGATGGTTCCATAGCCTGCCATACGTGAGTTGCTTAGCTGGGTTATGAGAAAGTTTTTGTCGACATGTAACGTTAATCATTGCAATTTGAGCTAATGTTATACACAAATAACTGTTTAAAATACCTGATTGTTTGACTGATATCCTTCATCTGATGAGTGCAGGGCCATAACCAGGGTTGGAGTTTTAGTGAAGTTGAAGGATATCTCAAAGTTGAAGCTCATTTACTGCATTTCTATACAATTAAAAAAACAATACTATTTGGAGAACAGCAAAAATGACCCCAGCCATGATTATCCTTGGCTGCTGTAGGTTCATTCACCTGTTGATCTACAAACACCGCATATTAGCTATACAACTAATGTAATACCCCTGAAATATCTGAAATTATTCACATTGACACATTGTCATTTATGACAAAATCTCCCCACTCTCCTGTAACATGGCAGAAACTCGCACTTGAGCCTTTTACTCTTGGTTTTAGTCCAACTATGGTACAATGATTTCCTACACTATTCAGTGCATCGTTTCTCATAGATAAGTTTCACATTTTTGCAACCAGGAATATACTGTGATTTCTACATTGGCCACTTGACCCTATTTTCACTAGATAAACACAGCCACAGTCGTCTTCTCTGGTATTATGATAGCCTGCAAACAAAGGTTAAAGGTGTATGCTGCCACACTATACGGGTAATGAACAAGGGGGAAAAAATAAACTACGAGAAAGTGGAAAAAAATACAATACAAAATTAAATCCTAAAACCAATCCCACTCCTTCAGTCATAGTCCAAATCACATCCCTACAGGATGGAACATTCAGCAACAGGATTCCTTGTAATGCCAAAAAACATTAAGCCACAACACTGCCTATTTTCTTAGATTTCCCAATACGTTTGCACTTTTTTAACATGCAACATGTCAGGATCCTGTTGGCGAGTAGCATTTACTAATTTCTCTAATCCAAATACCATGGTTTCTTAAACTTTACTGCCGCCTTCCACTCTTCTCGCCACCTCTGTCTGCTTCACCCTAACAGGGCACTTCCTGCATTCGGGCGCATGCTCGCCACCACAATTGCAGCATTTCGCCTCAAATGGCATATAATACTCCTCCCGTCAACATACACTTCACATATTTACATTTATCACACTGCATGAGTTTGAGCACAAAGCCTCTTACAGGTTAGCTCGCATAGCCTAAATATAAAGAACCAGTCAAAAGTTGACACCTACTCATTCAAGGGTGTTTCTTAATTGTTTTACTATTTCCTATATTGTAGAATAATAGTGAAGACATCAAAACTATGAAATAACACATGGAATCACTTAGTAGACTTTTTTTTTTTTTTTTTTTTTTACAAATCAAAATATATTTTACATTTGAGGTTCTTCAAAGTAGCCACCCTTTACCTTGATGACAGCTTTGCACACTTGGCATTCTCCCAACCAGCTTCATCTGGAATGCTTTTCCAAACATGTTGAACAGGTTCCCACATATGCTGAGCACTTGTTGGCTGCCTTTCCTTCACTCTGTGGTCCAACTCATCCCAAACCATCTCAATTGGGTTGAGGTCGGGGGATTGTGGAGGTCATCTGATGCAGCACTCCATCACTCTACTTCTTTGTTAAATAGCCCTTACACAGCCTGGAGGTGTGTTGGGTCATGGTCCTGTTGAAACGTAACGTAACGCAATCAACACTGCTAGCTAGCCAGCTAGCCCCCGAATAGCAGCACTGTAGAAACTATTACAGTACAACGGTTTGATTTGTTTGATCGTAGCTAGCTAGCTACATAGCCGTCTTTGTATCTAGACAATTGTGTAGTCTAGAGCGATTTTCTAGGTTAGCTAGCCAGCTATTGTCGGGATGGGGAGTTCTTTTACAGCCTGGAGGTGTGTTGGGTAACGTAACGTAACGCAATCAACACTGCTAGCTAGCCAGCTAGCCCCGAATAGCAGCACTGTAGAAACTATTACACTCGCACGGAACGACTTGATTAGTGTAGTGTCAACATCGCAGCCACTGCCAGCTAGCCTACAAAGTCAACAACGCAGCCACTGCCAGCTAGCCTACTCCAGCAGTACTGTATCATTTCAATCATTTTAGTCAATAAGATTCTTGCTACGTAAGCTTAACTTTCTGAACATTCGAGACGTGTAGTCCACTTGTCATTCCAATCTCCTTTGCATTAGCGTAGCCTCTTCTGTAGCCTGTCAACTATGTGTCTATCTATCCCTGTTCTCTCCTCTCTGCACAGACCATACAAACGCTCCACACCGCGTGGCCGCGGCCACCCTAATCTGGTGGTCCCAGCGCGCACGACCCACGTGGAGTTCCAGGTCTCCGGTAGCCTCTGGAACTGCCGATCTGCGGCCAACAAGGCAGAGTTCATCTCAGCCTATGCCTCCCTCCAGTCCCTCGACTTCTTGGCACTGACGGAAACATGGATCACCACAGATAACACTGCTACTCCTACTGCTCTCTCTTCGTCCGCCCACGTGTTCTCGCACACCCCGAGAGCTTCTGGTCAGCGGGGTGGTGGCACCGGGATCCTCATCTCTCCCAAGTGGTCATTCTCTCTTTCTCCCCTTACCCATCTGTCTATCGCCTCCTTTGAATTCCATGCTGTCACAGTTACCAGCCCTTTCAAGCTTAACATCCTTATCATTTATCGCCCTCCAGGTTCCTCGGAGAGTTCATCAATGAGCTTGATGCCTTGATAAGCTCCTTTCCTGAGGACGGCTCACCTCTCACAGTCCTGGGCGACTTTAACCTCCCCACGTCTACCTTTGACTCATTCCTCTCTGCCTCCTTCTTTCCACTCCTCTCCTCTTTTGACCTCACCCTCTCACCTTCCCCCCTACTCACAAGGCAGGCAATACGCTCGACCTCATCTTTACTAGATGCTGTTCTTCCACTAACCTCATTGCAACTCCCCTCCAAGTCTCCGACCACTACCTTGTATCCTTTTCCCTCTCGCTCTCATCCAACACTTCCCACACTGCCCCTACTCGGATGGTATCGCGCCGTCCCAACCTTCGCTCTCTCTCCCCCGCTACTCTCTCCTCTTCCATCCTATCATCTCTTCCCTCTGCTCATACCTTCTCCAACCTATCTCCTGATTCTGCCTCCTCAACCCTCCTCTCTTCCCTTTCTGCATCCTTTGACTCTCTATGTCCCCTATCCTCCAGGCCGGCTCGGTCCTCCCCTCCGCTCCGTGGCTCGACGACTCATTGCGAGCTCACAGAACAGAGCTCCGGGCAGCCGAGCGGAAATGGAGGAAAACTCGCCTCCCTGCGGACCTGGCATCCTTTCACTCCCTCCTCTCTACATTTTCCTCCTCTGTCTCTGCTGCTAAAGCCACTTTCTACCACTCTAAATTCCAAGCATCTGCCTCTAACCCTAGGAAGCTCTTTGCCACCTTCTCCTCCCTCCTGAATCCTCCTCCCCCTCCCCCCTCCTCCCTCTCTGCAGATGTCAAACATTTTGAAAAGAAGGTCGACGACATCCGATCCTCGTTTGCTAAGTCAAACGACACCGCTGGTTCTGCTCACACTGCCCTACCCTGTGCTCTGACCTCTTTCTCCCCTCTCTCTCCAGATGAAATCTCGCTTCTTGTGACGGCCGGCCGCCCAACAACCTGCCCGCTTGACCCTATCCCCTCCTCTCTTCTCCAGACCATTTCCGGAGACCTTCTCCCTTACCTCACCTCGCTCATCAACTCATCCCTGACCGCTGGCTACGTCCCTTCCGTCTTCAAGAGAGCGAGAGTTGCACCCCTTCTGAAAAAACCTACACTCGATCCCTCCGATGTCAACAACTACAGACCAGTATCCCTTCTTTCTTTTCTCTCCAAAACTCTTGAACGTGCCGTCCTTGGCCAGCTCTCCCGCTATCTCTCTCAGAATGACCTTCTTGATCCAAATCAGTCAGGTTTCAAGACTAGTCATTCAACTGAGACTGCTCTTCTCTGTATCACGGAGGCGCTCCGCACTGCTAAAGCTAACTCTCTCTCCTCTGCTCTCATCCTTCTAGACCTATCGGCTGCCTTCGATACTGTGAACCATCAGATCCTCCTCTCCACCCTCTCCGAGTTGGGCATCTCCGGTGCGGCCCACGCTTGGATTGCGTCCTACCTGACAGGTCGCTCCTACCAGGTGGCGTGGCGAGAATCTGTCTCCCGCCACGCGCTCTCACCACTGGTGTCCCCCAGGGCTCTGTTCTAGGCCCTCTCCTATTCTCGCTATACACCAAGTCACTTGGCTCTGTCATAACCTCACATGGTCTCTCCTATCATTGCTATGCAGACTACACACAATTAATCTTCTCCTTTCCCCCTTCTGATGACCAGGTGGCGAATCGCATCTCTGCATGCCTGGCAGACATATCAGTGTGGATGACGGATCACCACCTCAAGCTGAACCTCGGCAAGACGGAGCTGCTCTTCCTCCCGGGGAAGGACTGCCCGTTCCATGATCTCGCCATCACGGTTGACAACTCCATTGTGTCCTCCTCCCAGAGCTCTAAGAACCTTGGCGTGATCCTGGACAACACCCTGTCGTTCTCAACCAACATCATGGCGGTGGCCCGTTCCTGTAGGTTCATGCTCTACAACATCCGCAGAGTACGACCCTGCCTCACACAGGAAGCGGCGCAGGTCCTAATCCAGGCACTTGTCATCTCCCGTCTGGATTACTGCAACTCGCTGTTGGCTGGGCTCCCTGCCTGTGCCATTAAACCCCTACAACTCATCCAGAACGCCGCAGCCCGTCTGGTGTTCAACCTTCCCAAGTTCTCTCACGTCACCCCGCTCCTCCGCTCTCTCCACTGGCTTCCAGTTGAAGCTCACATCCGCTACAAGACCATGGTGCTTGCCTACGGAGCTGTGAGGGGAACGGCACCGCAGTACCTCCAGGCTCTGATCAGGCCCTACACCCAAACAAGGGCATTGCGTTCATCCACCTCTGGCCTGCTCGCCTCCCTACCACTGAGGAAGTACAGTTCCCGCTCAGCCCAGTCAAAACTGTTCGCTGCTCTGGCCCCCCAATGGTGGATCAAACTCCCTCACGACGCCAGGACAGCGGAGTCAATCACCACCTTCCGGAGACACCTGAAACCCCACCTCTTCAAGGAATACCTAGGATAGGATAAGTAATCCTTCTCACCCCCCCCTTAAATGATTTAGATGCACTATTGTAAAGTGGCTGTTCCACTGGATGTCAGAAGGTGAATTCACCAATTTGTAAGTCGCTCTGGATAAGAGCGTCTGCTAAATGACTTAAATGTAAATGTATGTAAATGTAAAAAATAATAATAGTGGGACTAAGCTCAAACCAGATGGGATGGCGTATTGCTGCAGAATGCTGTGGTAGCCATGCTGGTTAAGTGTGTCTGGAATTCTAAATAAATCACTGAGTGTGACTAGCAAAGCACCATCACACCTCCTCCATGCTTCACGGTGGGAACCACAACTGCAGAGATCATCCGTTCTCACCTACTCTGCGTCTCACAAAGACACAGCGGTTGGAACCAAAAATCTCAAATTTGGACTCAGACTAAAGGACATATTTCCACCGGTCTAATGTCCATTGCTCGTGTTTCTTGGCCCAAGCAAGCCTTCTTCTTATTGGTGTCTTAGTGGTTGTATTAGTGGTTTCTTTGCAGCAATTAGACCATTAAGGCCTCATTCACACAGCTTCCTCTGAATAGTTGATGTTGAGATGCGTCTGTTACTTGAACTCTTTTTATTTTATTTTTTTATTTCACCTTTATTTAACCAGGTAGGCTAGTTGAGAACAAGTTCTAATTTACAACTGCGACCTGGCCAAGATAAAGCATAGCAGTGTGAACAGACAACACAGAGTTACACATGGAGTAAACAACTAACAAGTCAATAACACAGTAGAAAAAAAAGGGGAGTCTATATACAATGTGTGCAAAAGGCATGAGGAGGTAGGCGAATAATTACAATATTGCAGATTAACACTGGAGTGATAAATGATCAGATGATCATGTACAGGTAGAGATATTGGTGTGCAAAAGAGCAGAAAAGTAAATAAATAAAAACTGTGGGGATGAGGTAGGTGAAAATGGGTGGGCTATTTACCAATAGATTATGTACAGCTGCAGCGATCGGTTAGCTGCTCAGATAGCTGATGTTTGAAGTTGGTGAGGGAGATAAAGGTCTCCAACTTCAGCGATTTTTGCAATTCGTTCCAATCACAGGCAGCAGAGTACTGGAACGAAAGGCGGCCGAATGAGGTGTTGGCTTTAGGGATGATCAGTGAGATACACCTGTTGGAGCGCGTGCTACGGATGGGTGTTGCCATCGTGACCAGTGAACTGAGATAAGGCGGAGCTTTACCTAGCATGGCCTTGTAGAAGACCTGGAGCCAGTGGGTCTTGCGACGAATATGTAGCGAGGGCCAGCCGACTAGAGCATACAAGTCGCAGTGGTGGGTAGTATAAGGTGCTTTAGTGACAAAACGGATGGCACTGTGATAGACTGCATCCAGTTTGCTGAGAAGAGTGTTGGAAGCAATTTTGTAGATGACATCGCCGAAGTCGAGGATCGGTAGGATAGTCAGTTTTACTAGGGTAAGCTTGGCAGCGTGAGTGAAGGAGGCTTTGTTACGGAATAGAAAGCCGACTCATGATTTGATTTTCGATTGGAGATGTTTGATATGGGTCTGGAAGGAGAGTTTGCAGTCTAGCCAGACACCTAGGTACTTATAGGTGTCCACATATTCAAGGTCGGAACCATCCAGTGTGGTGATGCTAGTCGGGCATGCAGGTGCAGGCAGCGATCGGTTGAAAAGCATGCATTTGGTTTTACTAGCGTTTAAGAGCAGTTGGAGGCCACGGAAGGAGTGTTGTATGGCATTGAAGCTCGTTTGGAGGTTAGATAGCACAGTGTCCAATGACGGGCCGAAAGTATATAGAATGGTGTCGTCTGCGTAGAGGTGGATCAAGGAATCGCCCGCAGCAAGAGCAACATCATTGATATATACAGAGAAAAGAGTCGGCCCGAGAATTGAACCCTGTGGCACCCCCATAGAGACTGCCAGAGGACCGGACAGCATGCCCTCCGATTTGACACACTGAACTCTGTCTGCAAAGTAATTGGTGAACCAGGCAAGGCAGTCATCCGAAAAACCGAGGCTACTGAGTCTGCCGATAAGAATATGGTGATTGACAGAGTCGAAAGCCTTGGCAAGGTCGATGAAGACGGCTGCACAGTACTGTCTTTTATCGATGGCGGTTATGATGTCGTTTAGTACCTTGAGTGTGGCTGAGGTGCACCCGTGACCGGCTCGGAAACCAGATTGCATAGCGGAGAAGGTACGGTGGGATTCGAGATGGTCAGTGACCTGTTTGTTGACTTGGCTTTCGAAGACCTTAGATAGGCAAGGCAGAATGGATATAGGTCTGTAACAGTTTGGGTCCAGGATGTCACCCCCTTTGAAGAGGGGGATGACTGCGGCAGCTTTCCAATCCTTGGGGATCTCAGACGATATGAAAGAGAGGTTGAACAGGCTGGTAATAGGGGTTGCGACAATGGCGGCGGATAGTTTCAGAAATAGAGGGTCCAGATTGTCAAGCCCAGCTGATTTATACGGGTCCAGGTTTTGCAGCTCTTTCAGAACATCTGCTATCTGGATTTGGGTAAAGGAGAACCTGGAGAGGCTTGGTCGAGGAGCTGCGGGGGGGCCCGGAGCCGTTGGCCGAGGTTGGAGTAGCCAGGCGGAAGGCATGGCCAGCCATTGAGAAATGCTTGTTGAAGTTTTCAATAATCATGGATTTGTCGGTGGTGACCGTGTTCCCTAGCCTCAGTGCAGTGGGCAGCTGGGAGGAGGTGCTCTTGTTCTCCATGGACTTCACAGTGTCCCAGAACTTTTTGGAGTTGGAGCTACAGGATGCAAACTTCTGCCTGAAGAAGCTGGCCTTAGCTTTCCTGACTGACTGCGTGTATTGGTTCCTGACTTCCCTGAACAGTTGCATATCGCGGGGACTGTTCGATGCTATTGCAGTCCGCCACAGGATGTTTTTGTGCTGGTCGAGGGCAGTCAGGTCTGGAGTGAACCAAGGGCTGTATCTGTTCTTAGTTCTGTTTTTTGAACGGAGCATGCTTATCTAAAATGGTGAGGAAGTTACTCTTAAAGAATGACCAGGCATCCTCAACTGACGGGATGAGGTCAATGTCCTTCCAGGGTACCCGGGCCAGGTCGATTAGAAAGGCCTGCTCATAGAAGTGTTTTAGGGAGCGTTTGACAGTGATGAGGGGTGGTCGTTTGACTGCGGCACCGTAGCGGATACAGGCAATGAGGCAGTGGTCGCTGAGATCCTGATTGAAGACAGCGGAGGTGTATTTGGAGGGCCAGTTGGTCAGGATGACGTCTATGAGGGTGCCCTTGCTTACAGAGTTAGGGTTGTACCTGGTGGGTTCCTTGATGATTTGTGTGAGATTGAGGGCATCTAGTTTAGATTGTAGGACTGCCGGGGTGTTAAGCATATCCCAGTTTAGGTCACCTAACAGAACAAACTCTGAAGCAAGATGGGGGGCAATCAATTCACAAATGGTGTCCAGGGCACAGCTGGGAGCTGAGGGGGGTCGGTAGCAGGCGGCAACAGTGAGCGACTTATTTCTGGAGAGAGTAATTTTCAGAATTAGTAGTTCGAACTGTTTGGGTATGGACCTGGAAAGTATGACATTACTTTGCAGGCTATCTCTGCAGTAGACTGCAACTCCTCCCCCTTTGGCAGTTCTATCTTGACGGAAGATGTTATAGTTGGGTATGGAAATCTCTGAATTTTTGGTGGCCTTCCTGAGCCAGGATTCAGACACGGCAAGGACATCAGGGTTAGCAGAGTGTGCTAAAGCAGTGAGTAAAACAAACTTAGGGAGAAGGCTTCTGATGTTGACATGCATGAAACCAAGGCTCTGAAGCATTTATTAGATCTGCAATTTTTGAGGCTGGTAACTCGAACCTATCCTCTGCAGCAGAGGTAACTCTGGGTCTTCCTTTCCTGTGGCGGTCCTCATGAGAGCCAGTTTCATCATAGCGGTTGATGGTTTTTGCGACTGCACTTGAAGAAACTTTCAGTTCTTGAAATTTTCCAGAATTACTGACCTTCATGTCTTAAAGTAATGGTGGACTGTCATTTCTTTAAATCAAATCAAATTTTATTTGTCACATACACATGGTTAGCAGATGTTAATGCGAGTGTAGCGAAATGCTTGTGCTTCTAGTTTCGACAATGCAGTAATAACCAACGAGTAATCTAGCTAACAATTCCAAAACTACTACCTTATACACAAGTGTAAAGGGATAAAGAATATGTACATAAAGATATGAATGAGTGATGGTACAGAGCGGCATAGGCAAGATGCAGTAGATGGTATCGAGTACAGTATATACATATGAGATGAGTATGTAAACAAAGTGGCATAGTTTAAAGTGGCTAGTGATACATGTATTACATAAAGATGCAGTAGATGATATAGAGTACAGTATATACGTATACATATGAGAAATAATGTAGGGTATGTAAACATATTAAGTAGCATTGTTTAAAGTGGCAAGTGATATTTTACATCAATTCCCATTATTAAAGTGGCTGGAGTTGAGTCAGTGTGTTGGCAGCAGCCACTCAATGTTAGTGGTGGCTGCTTAACAGTCTGATGGCCTTGAGATAGAAGCTGTTTTTCAGTCTCTCGGTTCCAGCTTTGATGCACCTGTACTGACCTCGCCTTCTGGACGATAGCGGGGTGAACAGGCAGTGGCTCGGGTGGTTGTTGTCCTTGATGATCTTTATGACCTTCCTGTGACATCGGGTGGTGTAGGTGTCCTGGAGGGCAGGTAGTTTGCCCCCAGTGATGCATTGTGCAGACCTCACTACCCTCTGGAGAGCCTTATGGTTGTGGGCGGAGCAGTTGCCGTACCAGGCGGTGATACAGCCCGACAGGATGCTCTCGATTGTGCAGAAGTTTGTGAGTGCTTTTGTTGACAAGCCAAATTTCTTCAGCCTCCTGAGGTTGAAGAGGCGCTGCTGCGCCTTCTTCACGATGCTGTCTGTGTGAGTGGACCAATTCAGTTTGTCTGTGATGTGTACGCAGAGGAACTTAAAACTTACTACCCTCTCCACTACTGTTCCATCGATGTGGATAGGGGGGTGTTCCCTCTGCTGTTTCCTGAAGTCCACAATCATCTCCTTAGTTTTGTTGACGTTGAGTGTGAGGTTATTTTCCTGACACCACACTCCGAGGGCCCTCACCTCCTCCCTGTAGGCCGTTTCGTCGTTGTTGGTAATCAAGCATACCACTGTTGTGTCGTCCGCAAACTTGATGATTGAGTTGGAGGCGTGCGTGGCCACGCAGTCATGGGTGAACAGGGAGTACACAGGAGAGGGCTCAGAACGCACCCTTGTGGGGCCCCAGTGTTGAGGATCAGCGGGGTGGAGATGTTGTTACCTACCCTCACCACCTGGGGGCGGCCCGTCAGGAAGTCCAGTACCCAGTTTCACAGGGCGAGGTCGAGACCCAGGGTCTAGAGCTTGATGACGAGTTTGGAGGGTACTATGGTGTTAAATGCTGAGCTGTAGTCGATGAACAGCATTCTCACATAGGTATTCCTCTTGTCCAGATGGGTTAGGGCAGTGTGCAGTGTGGTTGAGATTGCATCGTCTGTGGACCTATTTGGGCGGTAAGCAAATTGGAGTGGGTTTAGGGTGTTAGGTAGGGTGGAGGTGATATGGTCCTTGACTAGTCTCTCAAAGCACTTCATGATGACGGAAGTGAGTGCTACGGGGCGGTAGTCATTTAGCTCAGTTTCTCTTTGCTTATTTGAGCTGTTCTTGCCATAATATGGACTTGGTCTTTTACCAAACCATGTCACAACACAACTGATTGGCTCAAACTCATTAAGGAGGAAAGAAATTCCACAAATTAACTTCAGGCACACCTGTTAATTGAAATGTATTTCAGGTGACTCCCTCATGAAGCTGGCTGAGAGAATGCCAAGAGTGTGCAAAGTTGTCATCAAGGCAAAGGGTGGCTATTTGAAGAATCTCAAATATAAAATATATTTTGATTTGTTTTAACACGTTTTTGGTCATGGCTCTCTGTTATTTCATAGTTTTGATGTCTTCACGATTATCTTACAATGTAGAATTATTACAAATAGAGAAAAACCCTTGAATGAGTAGCTGTGTCCAAACTTTTGACTGGTACTGTATACACAAAGGAAGAGACTCTTCTTCAAATACAAAATAATGGATGGAGTGGTCTTCCTTACTCCATCCACCATACAGGACAGTCGGTGTGCATCAACTACTGCATCTACTTTTTCAGTTACATCCCTTGCACACACTTCTAGCGCCACTCCAGAGATAACCCCCTTGATAGGTGCCCTGCTACACAGATCCACACACGCAACACATTCCAATTCAATATATTTTTCAGTTGCAAAGTCCCTTCTGTTCTTCGGACACACAAAAAAAATCAAGATAAGCCCACTTCTTGTTATCAACCTTATCCAACGCATCTATGATATTCGAGATGTCAAACGGATCTCCCAGATCACGCCCTCGGTCCAAAAGTAAGAGCAAGGCTTTACTAGATTCCATGACAATACTTTTCTTATTTCCCTTCTTGTTTGCCACTGCAATGCATTTCTTCTCACTCATCTCCACTCAACGCTCCATCAGTTTCAAAAGAAACATCCGCCTCCCATCTTCTCCTTCTATCTGATGTGCTTTCTGGTGTGCGTTTCCAGCACAGACACAAAATCAAAACTATCTATTTTGACAATCGATGCCGCCCTGCTGGGGGAAATCATTAGACGAATATCTCAGTGAATCACAGTAATACTGTGAAACAGTCATTCCACATTCCACTTACTGCATATATGTACATTTTCTGTAATTACACAATGCAAAATTAAATAAGAAGTACTATGTGTAGTGCCACTATTCAACAAGGAACCAGCATTCGCATTCTGAACGACTGGGAGTGAATGGTAGCAGCAAGAAGTTCGCCATCAAAGTGAATCATAAAATTAATTGTAGTGAATTTCAGTAAACTACTTAGCAGTCACACATACCATAACTGCTTTACTGTCAATCTGTTCATTTAGATGTTGTTTTTTTTTTTTTTAAATAGCATTGTCTTTCTTACCATCTTCAACCTAGACTTCTGGCTATTCGGTGTGGAAGAATGGGAAATTGTGGGGACCAGGTGTCCAAGGATGTGTTCGTAAATTCACTGGCTATCTCCTCCGATTTCAGAGCACTCTCGTCTGAGTGTGACAGAGGACAGAATAACTGATGAATTTATGAACACGTAACACCTGTACAATATGACCGGTGTCAGTAAACATCTGCATATTTTTTTTATTAAATTATTGCTAGCAGCACAGTCAGTCACCAGCAATCTAAATAACATGTAAAACAGCATAACAAGCTCTGCTAGGGCAAGTACAATGATCAGATTGAGGGGATTGCTAATTTGTGTCTGGAAGTAGCTAGCAAGCAAGCCAACTTTAGTCAGTTAACTTGGGTGCTTGACTGCGGAAGTTAGAGTTGAGGTAAGAATGTCAGAATGCGCGGATCAACCCTACTCCTTGGCCAATGTCCAGTGTGCGCTCTTGAACACACATAGCGAAACACTCAAACGCTCTGTATTTACTACTTGTACAGTTGAAGTCGGAAGTTTACATACACTTAGGTTGGTGTCATTAAAACTTGTTTTTCAACCGCTCCACAAATGTCTTGTTAAACTATAGTTTTGGCAAGTCTGTTAGGACATCTACACAAGTAATTTTTCCAACAATTTTTTACAGACAGATTATGCAGAAGTTCACATACACTAATTTGACTGTGCCTTTAAACAGCTTGGAAAATTCCAGAAAATGATGTCATGGCTTTAGATGCTTCTGACTGATGCTAATTGACATCATTTGAGTCAAATGGAATGTATTTCAAAGCTTACCTTCAAACTCAGTGCCTCTTTGCTTGACATCATGGGAAAATCAAAAGAAATCAGCCAAGACCTCAGAAAATAAATTGTAGACCTCCACAAGGCTGGTTCATCCTTGGGAGCAATTTCTAAATGTCTGAAGGTACCACTCATCTGTACAAACTTTATAACGCAAGTATAAACACCATGGGACCACTCAGCCGTCATACCGCTCAGGAAGGAGACGCGTTCTGTCTCCTAGAGATGAACGCACTTTGGTGTGAAAAGTGCAAATCAATCCCAGAACAACAGCACAGGACCTTGTGAAGATGCTGGAGGAAACAGATACAAAAGTATCTGTGCTGTTTATGACTTCAAGCCTATCAACTCCCGAGATTAGGCTGGCAATACTAAAGTACCTATTAGAACATCCAATAGTCAAAGTTATATGACCATACTAGAGGTCGACCGATCATGATTTTTCAACGCAGATAACGATTAATGGAGGACCAAAAAAAGCTGACACCAATTAAAAATATGTATAAATATATACAATTTTGAAATAATGACAATTACAACAACTGAATGGACACTTATTTTATCTTAATACACTGCTCAAAAAAATAAAGGGAACACTTAGACAACACACTGTAACTCCAAGTCAATCACACTTCTGTGAAATCAAACTGTCCACTTAGGAAGCAACACTGATTGACAAATTTCACATGCTGTTGTGCAAATGGAATAGACAACAGGTGGAAATTATAGGCAATTAGCAAGACACCCCCAATAAAGGAGTGGTTCTGCAGGTGGTGACCACAGACCACTTCTCAGTTCCTATGCTTCCTGGCTGATGTTTTGGACGGAGTCTACTACCCACACAAGTGGCTCAGGTAGTGCAGCTCATCCAGGATGGTACATCAATGCGAGCTGTGGCAAGAAGGTTTGCTGTGTCTGTCAGCGTAGTGTCCAGAGCATGGAGGCGCTACCAGGAGACAGGCCAGTACATCAGGAGATGTGGAGGAGGCCGTTGGAGGGCAACAACCCAGCAGCAGGACCGCTACCTCCGCCTTTGTGCAAGGAGGAGCAGGAGGAGCACTGCCAGAGCCCTGCAAAACAACCTCCAGCAGGCCACAAATGTGCATGTGTCTGTTCAAACGGTCAGAAACAGACTCCATGAGGGTGGTATAAGGGCCTGATGTCCACAGGTGGGGGTTGTGCTTACAGCCCAACACCGTGCAGGACGTTTGGCATTTGCCAGAGAACACCAAGATTGGCAAATTCACCACTGGCGCCCGGTGCTCTTCACAGATGAAAGCAGGTTCACACTGAGCACATGTGACAGACGTGACAGAGTCTGGAGACGCCGTGGAGAACGTTCTGCTGCCTGCAACATCCTCCAGCATGACCGGCTTGGCGGTGGGTCAGTCATGGAGTGGGGTGGCATTTATTTGGGGGGGGTCGCACAGCCCTCCATGTGCTTGCCAGAGGTAGCCTGACTACCATTAGGTACCGAGATGAGATCCTCAGACCCCTTGTGAGACCATATACTGGTGCGGTTGGCCCTGGGTTCCTCCTAATGCAAGACAATGCTAGACCTCATGTGGCTGGAGTGTGTCAGCAGTTCCTGCAAGAGGAAGGCATTGATGCTATGGACTGGCCCGCCCGTTCCCCAGACCTGAATCCAATTGAGCACATCTGGGACATCATGTCTCGCTCCATCCACCACAGACTGTCCAGACTGTCCTCATCAGGAGCATGCCCAGGCATTGTAGGGAGGTCATACAGGCACATGGAGGCCACACACACTACTGAGCCTAATTTTGACTTGTTTTAAGGACATTACATCAAAGTTGGATCAACCTGTAGTGTGGTTTTCCACTTTAATTTTGAGTGACTCCAAATCCAGACCTCCATAGGTTGATAAATTTGATTTCCATTGATAATTTCTGTGTGATTTTGTTGTCAGCACATTCAACTATGTAAAGAAAAAAGTATTTAATAAGAATATTTCATTCATTCAGATCTAGGATGTGTTATTTTAGTGTTCCCTTTGTTTTTTTTGAGCAGTGTATAATACATCAATAATCAATTTAGTCTCAAATAAATAATTTAACATGTTTAATTTGGTTTAAATAATGCAAAAACAAAGTGTTGGAGAAGAAAGTAAAAGTGCAATATGTGCCATGTAAAATAGCGAACGTTTAAGTTCCTTGCTCAGAACATATGAAAGCTGGTGGTTCCTTTTAACATGAGTCTTCAATATTCCCAGGTAAGAAGTTTTAGGTTGTAGTTATTATAGGACTATTTGTCTCTACACCATTTGTATTTCATATACCTTTGACTATTGGATGTCCTAATAGGTACTTTAGTATTGCCAGCCTAATCTCGGGAGTTGATAGGCTTGAAGTCATAAACAGCACAATGCTTGAAGCACAGCAAAGAGCTGCTGGCAAATGCAGGAAAGTGCTGTTTGAATGAATGCTTACGAGCCTGCTGCTGCCTACCACCGCTCAGAATGCTCAAATCATAGACCTAATTATATTATAATAACACCAAAATACGAGCCTTAGGTTATAAATATGGTCAAACAAAATGTTTATTCTTTCAGTGAAATACAGAACCGTTCCATATTATATCTAAAGGGTGGCATCCCTAAGTCTAAATATTGCTGTTACATTGCACAACCATCAATGTTATGTCATAATTATGTAAACGGCTGCATATACCGTGACTCTGCTTGCACAGAACGCAAGAGAAGTGACACAATTTCCCTAGTTAAAAGAAATTCATGTTAGCAGGCAATATTAACTAAATATGCAGGTTTAAAAAGATATACTTGTGTATTGATTTTAAGAAAGGCATTGTTGTTTATGGTTAAGTACACATTGGTGAAACGACAGTGCTTTTTTTCACGAAAGCGCTTGTTAAACCACCCGTTTGGCGAAGTAGGCTGTGATTCAATGATAAATTAACAGGCACCGCATCAATTATATGCAACACAGGACAAGCTAGATAAACTAGTAATATCAACCATGTGTAGTTAACGAGTGATTATGTTAAGATTGATTGTTTTTTTATAAGGTAAGTTTAATGCTAGCTAGCACCTTACCGTGGCTCCTTGCTGCACTCGCATAACAGTGCAATGTAATCGGCCATAATCGGTGTCCAAAAATGTCAATTACCGATTGTTATGAAAACTTGAAATCGGCCAGTCCGATTAGATCGGTCGACCTCTAATATCCACAGTAAAATGAGTCCTATATCAACATAACCTGAATGGCCGCTCAGCAAGTAAGAAGCCACTGCTCTAAAACCGCCATAAAAAAGCCAGACTATGGTTTGCAATTGCACATGGGGACAAAGATAGTAGTTTTGGGAGAAATGTCCTCTGGTCTGATGAAACATAAATAGAACTGTTTGGCCATAATGACCATCGTTATGTTTGGAGGAAAAAGGGGGAGGCTCGCAAGCCAAAACACAGTATCCCAACCGTGAAGCACGGGGGTGGCAGCATCATGTTGTGGGGGTGCTTTGATGCAGGAGGGACTGGTGCACTTCACAAAATAGATGGCATCAGGAGGCAGGAAACTTATGTGGATATACTGAAGCAACATCTCAAGACATCTGTCAGGAAGTTAAAGCTTGGTCGCAAATGGGTCTTCCAAATGGACAATGACCCCAAGCATACTTCCAAAGTTGTGACAAAATGGCTTTTGTGACAAAGTCAAGGTATTGGAGTGGCCATCACAAAGCCATGACCTCAATCCCATACAATATTTGTGGGCAGAACTGAAAAAAGCATTTGCGAGCATGGATCCCTACAAACCTAACTCAGTTACACCAGCTCTGTCAGGAGGAATGGGCCAGAATTCACCCAACTTATTGTGGGAAACTTGTGGAAGGCTACATAAAACGTTTGACCCAAGTTAAACAATTTAAAGGCAATGCTTCCAAATACTAATTGAGTGTAAGTAAACTTCTGACACACTGGGAATGTGATTAAAGAAATAAAAGCTTAAATAAATCACTACTATTATTCTGACACATTCTTGAAATAACGTGGTGATCCAAATTGACCTAAAACAGGGAATTTTTGCTTGGATTAAAATGTCAGGAATTGTGAAAAACTTAAGTTTAAATGTATTTGGTTTAGGTGCATGTAAACTTCCGACTTCAACTGTACCCAATGGTGGAACAAACTCCCTCACGACGCCAGGGCAGCAGAGTCAATCACCACCTTCCGGAGACACCTGAAACCCCACCTCTTCAAGGAATACCTAGGATAGGATAAGTAATCCTTCTCACCCCCCCCCCCCCATAAATGATTTAGATGCACTATTGTAAAGTGGCTGTTCCACTGGATGTCAGAAGGTGAATTCACCAATTTGTAAGTCGCTCTGGATAAGAGTCTGCTAAATGACTTAAATGTAAATGTAATGTAAATGTACTTTATAGTGTTATTGGCTATTCTATCTTCTGGTTGGTAGCTAACGTTACCACTCCAGTGGCCAACGTTGGCACTGTCATGAAAATGGGCATCTGGGAAGCCCTACAATATTACATTTTTCTAAGTAGTGCGAACGCTTGGGAGCAGGCAATGTTGAAAAGTAATCTTTACATGTTGTACTTTTCTTAAATGTAGGTAATTTGTCAATTATAAACAAGCTGACAAGAAAATTGCATTTGAAGAAGGTGCAGTCTTTGTTGGGGAGAGGCTTTACGTTCACGCAGGATGCCGAAATGGGTCACTTATGTCGCGTAGCTGAGAGTAGAATGTATTCGGTTCAGTCAGTTGTTCCAATAAACCCTTCCCAGCTAACGTAGATTATGCTGGCTAGCTGGCAACTGCATGGCGCTAGTTAAAACTTGTAAAAGTCAGTGATGTTATGTAGATGAACAAGGGATAAATAATTTGCAGTATTGATCATTGATTCCCTTAACTGCGCACCACCACCGGGACTGCCACGAAGAAGAAATGCTGAGCAGAGACAAGAGATTAAACTTCACTGAGTTCACCCCATTAGTTTTCACTATATAGATCAACGTTTTTTCTGTGATCAAATCAACATTATATAATCCCCTTTTCAATTAAAGAAAACAAATCTAACTTTGCAAGATTGAGTCTGATTTTGTTGTAGCAGAGCCAATACAATTGTTATTAGCAGGGTTATCCATTGAGCGGTCTTTCAATCGCCCGCGAGTGAATGCACTTTTTTAGAACAGTTCAGAGCCGCGAGTGTGCACGCATTTGTTCGTATTCTTTGCTAGTTAGCGAGCAATTTGCCCAGTTATAGACAAGTATAGGTCAGCAATGGGAAGTTATTGCTTCCTACAAGAGTACAAAACGTGTAGGCTACATTTCAAGTTGTCTTTGAAAAGCCAGTCAGATAAAAAGCTTGTCTTAATTAAAAGGGGCAGCAGGTAGATCGAATCCCGGAGCTGACAAGGTAAACGTCTTCGTTCTGCCCCTGAACAGTTAACCCACTGTTCCTAGGCCGTCATTGTAAATAAGAATGTGTTCTTAACTGACTAGCCTAGTTAAATAATGGTTCAATAAAAAAGGGTGAGTCTTGCATTTGGAGACAGGCTTGACAATTCAAATAAGCCAACAAACAGAGGGGTAGCCTACATTGTCTGTATGGTAATAATAATAAATTGTATATTGTTAGTGGTTTCTTGCATCACACAACAATACAATTTACAGTTACCTATTTGGCCCATGGCATTACAGACCAAGTCAAAATGTATGAATTCATGGCAAGCCCTTCATATAATATAAAAACATTTTTAAAAGTAGCATGTAATGTAGGCCTGCATTGAACACCACATAGGCTATTTCATAGAAATCAAGAGCTATTTCCATGTAAAAAATGTTTTGTTGGTAGGCCTACATTATGCTCAAATAGCCACAATAGCATATTGGCTACAGTCTAAAATTGTAACTGCTGCCCCTAACTATAAAACGCACACCGGAAGTTGCACAAAATTCTCACAATGTTCAAGTTTCTGCTCACAACACCAACAATTTGCTCAGGGCCCCCAAAATTTAAAGGGAACATTGGTGGTCACAATCTCCAATTTGTTCCATCCCACTTGATTTTATTTTGTATTAGGATAGCAGCCCACATGAGAAATAACTTTAATATTGATACCATCTGGATCACGTGATAGTCTTCACTGCTCAATGGGGATGTACAATATTATGTTTCAAATTCTCACTGAAGTTTCTAGCCAAATTGGATATTGTGGCTAGAAACTTCAGTGAGAATTTAAAACTTAATATTGTGATCCAGATGGTATCAATATCAAAATGTATTCCTCATCAGGACGACTGACTGAACGCGTTAGTCTCCACTCAACTCTCGCTGCACGGAAAACATCATCAATTTGGTCACCAGGCATGTCTGTATAGCCTCTTTCAGAGGTGTGAGGAGGATCTCTGCGGACCCTTCATGTCGGGGGAAGTAATTTGGCCATTGGCGATTTGTAGAGTTCTGTCAATTAACTTAATTCTAGCATTACACATTATACTAATTATGTCCGATTTAATCAACAAATATGATAGTCAGTTTAAATAAGGTTAAGGGTACAAGACTGTGTACATATCTGGCTGTGTTGGCAGAAATCACTACATATCCCATAGAGCCAAGCGGGGAGAGAGTGCCCATTGTTACTGTTCCAAGACCAGTCAGAGGCAGTGCTTGACTGGCAGGAGCTCACTAGAGCGGAGTACCGGTGTTGTGCCGAAAAGCTCCCCCTGCCAGAATTCTCCATCCCCTTCGCATGAACGCGCACACACACAAATATTAATTGCTGCGACTTGCTTGCTAGTTAACATTTCTGATCACGTTAGGCTGCATTTCAATTTTTTTTTATGTTGGTTTGATCACGGGGGAGGCACTAGTAATGTCTGTAGTTTTCAGGTTTGGTTATGTTTCAAATGTATTCTATAAATACATCTATTTGCTAAAATTCATCATCTCTCCCATGTCTTATTTGACTAGTAGTTGTTCTGTAATGTTTATTGCTTGCCTACATTTGACTCCATCCTATGTTTAATATAACACACATATATTAATAATTAATTTTGGTTGCCTATCCCGAAGTGAAGTTTGTGCTAGAGAAAGTATTTGACGAGCCACAAAATTTAAAAAAATGAGGGAGGGGATTTCGGCAAGGCCATTTTCTTGCCAGACGAAATTCTTACCCCTTTCCATCTTGGGACTGCAAGGCCTGGCACACTTCAGAATAATTTTGGTAGCTCATGTTAACCAGTAGTGTGTGCCACGGGAAGTATTTGACTCCAGCCACAAAATTAAGGAAATTTGAAGGGGGGGACGACGACGACAACAACAACGATTTCAGCAGGCAAGAAAATGAACTTGCCAAAATCACCCCTCACCCTCAATTTACTTCATTTTCTGTCATGGGGGAGCTTTTCGGCCCCAGACCGGCACCTAAAATGTTCTACTGCTTAAACTCCTGTTGCTCGTATAGAATATTAGCTCAAAAGTACTGTGGCGATCCTGCACCTAAATATCAACCGTCCTGGCACTCAACATGAGTACCGGCCCCTACTTCAGTCCAAGTCAGAAGCATCCAGCAAACCCTATGCCAATGACGCGGGTGTATCTCTAAACTGAATTTGGATGCACGTTAAGTAGTGCAATGATATCCTTCGCCACCTCATTTAATGAATATGCATAGTCATCTCGAGACAACTACTATAACGTGATTTTTCTCTAAGTTGGCGGCATGTCATTTATACTACTTATCAGTACACACGTAACAACTGAAGCATTACAAAACTTATATTCGATCAAATAAACCTCACGTAGGAAAAGAAAGAAGTGTTGACCAAATGTAACACTCATTGACCTCCATACAAAAACTCATTGATTTGTGGGCGAAACAACGTCACCTGCTGGAGGGGACCAGATTATCCACCGAGTTGTCTCGCGCATTACTGCGCATATGCAGGCTGTCAAAGGCACTCCGACAAAAGTTGTTTTTGACAAATGAAAACGTGTCAGTTTGGCACTTCTACGAGGTCGGAGTAATAACATATTCAGCAAGACATTGGCCTGACATTCATTAATATATTGGCTCAAATCTAGGTAGTGCCTTTAGATTTCGATCAAATTAATTTTGCAATAACATTTCACTCCTCAAACCCTGGCCTGTTTCGCAAGCGTTCCCAGAAGTCTCGCGATATTGCGCCTCTGGGTTTAGAAACTGTGGTGGAACTTCCAAAATAAACCATCGCCCACGGGAGGCGGAGCTGAAACACAGCCAGGGATTTCTCCCTCCTCCACCCGAGGAGTTACAGCAGCGATTGTATGACAACCGTGCCAGTGTACAGATTACGAGACATTGACGAGTACGCACATTTTAATTCGTTCTGAATCGGGTTTTGGCATGCTTCTGCTGAATACAGCCAAACAGGCGCCTCAACTGGATTCGCCTATGTGACTTATTCAGGCTCGGAAATAACACAGCTAACCATTTCGACCGACGTAGGCACCAGATCTAGAATGTTGTCAAACACAAAAAGCCATATGGTTATTGCTCGAGCGGAAACATTTTAAGCATGTAGCCAGCATTAAAGCTAACCAGCTAGGACAGAGGAAGGACATTTCTTCAAGTTTTATAGGATTGATGGCAGACAAGTCTCGGTCTCCCTCGATATAGCTAGCAGATTGTAACTGGAGCGTCACATTAGCCCTGCAAAATCCCAAATGCTAGCTGGTTCGATATGCCCCTCTTACTTTTTCTACCGAAAATTAACAGGAACGATTGAAATGCTGCGTTCGAAAGTAATACAGGAAACATAGCAAATTATATTATTTCCTCGGTTGCAGCAGGTTTGTGCGTAGATTTGGCACTCGCAACGAGGACAATGGTTGAAACCTGATATACAAGACAACAATTTAGATTTCGTTTGAAACATGCAAGTCAGTTGCCCTCCACATTCAATGCCAAAGTCAAATAGGAACTATGAAACATTTTGTAAGCGTCATTACAATTGAAGTTACAGGCAATTCCGTGTCAAAAGCAGTTGTAAATGTCTTAGTTTGACCGTCTTGATTAAATTCTGTGTTTACTTTGATACTCGGGAGTAAAATGTCCTATTCACCACAATAACTCCCTCCCCCTGCCGATCCATTTACTAACTGTAGCCTATACATCGAGGTCTGCAAGATACTACATAGTATTTTTTTTTTTACTTCTCTGGAAGTGTAAACAATTTATATATAACACCATTTACAGTTAATTCGTGTTCTTTCAGCAGCAGAAACGCATACTAGGGGGAAATTTGGCTTGCAACCATGTCCTTATTTTGGCCGTTCCTTTAGCATTATCGCGTAAACACCAATACATTTGCAAGAACAAGATTCATAGCCTATATGCCCTTAACCTTCCCAATCTTTATGAACGTCATATGGTTCGAAATATGAAAGCAGAAACATTTATGTTTGCTTTACCAGCTGTTACATACCTAGGAAAAATGGTCTTCTCACTCCGGATTCGTGTTTGTAACAAAATAGTTGGAAACGCCCCCCCCTCCTCTTGCATTGGCGTACACTTCTTCTTACGTCATTTGAGTTTAAATATTACCCGCCAAACTGTTACCTATAGGCCTACTTTTTTTTTGCTGGTCTAGTCTAAGAAATGTAATAGTTTTAAACAAATAATGATTTGGTATGAACTTTGATTCATATATATATATATTTTTTTTAAATTGTAGGTATGTTCTTGTCAGTAGATTCTATCCAGATGTATAAGCTATGGCAGAAGACTCACCTGGTGACAACAGAGTAAACAGCAAAAGAGGAAGACCTTGATGGTTGAAATGTTACCAATCTTTATTAAATAGCCTTTGGGAGCAACTAATGTGAGCAGATTTCTTTGTAATGCATCTTATACCATAGAATTAAAAAAAATGGTACATAATGTAATATCTATTCTCGATTAGGCGACCTTCACTTTCAGTTGGATTCCACCAAGTTTCCTCCAAATTAAGAGCATCTTGATTCAAGCAAGCCTAAATTATAACCATGGAGTCAAGACATGAGGCATGACACTTAAAAAAGAAAAGCCTCTGCTACTTTTAACTTCTATGATATCTTAGATGCATGTAGACTGAGAAGTGACACTTGGCCATAGGCTACTGCTGTGTTGGAGCAAAAAACAAAACCTGTGAGTTGAGTCTGTGCAGTAAATGCAATTGTATTCACATTTGTCCAACAATACTAAGAACATTGAAGTAAGATGTAAGGATAGTATGAAGGCTCATTTGGGGCGACAACTTCCCTGTGGTGATATTAGGGCATCCTATCAGATGTCCAAACCACTACTACTGGACACAAACCTTTAAAAAGGTAAACCGCAGATAACCGTTATCACAGGGAAGATGGAATACTAAAGTTGGAGTTGAAAAGATCTTAGCTCCCCCTTCTGGAATTTATGGAGCTTTTGGCCACCTCAGAAAGCTGCACAACAATCCTGGAGCCAAGACGAGCCATTTATAGATGCTAAGAAATGTAATCAAGTCACAGAAAAATAATTACAGCCAAATTAATCATTTTCTTCAAACTTAGATTTTTTTCAGAATTATGATTAGTCTAGACAAACCAGATTCAAATATGACAAAAGCACACAATCAATTGGGAATCACCATTTTTCATTTAATATGCTGAATACATTGTTTTGGTCGTCCTTTGAAAGGTTATTGGACATATCCCAATCTCCTTTGATTGGAAAACATAATACTTGGCAAAACAAAAATTGGATAATAAGACAGAACCATTTCAAAATGCACATGTGTAGACAAATGTTGGCTTTTCATACAGCATAGTTTGAGTCAGTTGTCCTCAATCATACTAATAACAAGTAATGTTACAACTGAGAATATAATTTAAAAGTAGATACTTTTAAAGTCTGAATACTTGTAAGAAAAAGTTGAATACAATAGAAAAATAATATTGGTCACACTTTGTGTCCGTCATTGAAAGTAATAATTCTAAAATAATTAAGAGTGCACGAGGATGGCGGATTTAAATGAGGCTCCCACTTCAAGCAAATTCAATATGAATTCAGTTGCAAAGAACACATTATTTCATCCAACTATAAGATGCCATATAATGATGCACAGGCACTGTACAGCAATGGGAACGGTAATATTCTATGTGTAATCATGACAAGATGTCAGGTTCAGATGGATTATATTGGTAAACTATTCAGACCCCTTCACTTTTTCCACATTGTTACGTTACAGCCTTATTCAAAATTTCATTAAATCACCCCCCCAAATCTAAACACAATACACCAGTGACAAAGCAAAAACAGGTTTAGCCATTTTTGCAAATTTATACAAAAGTGAAATATCACATTTACTTAAGTATTCAGAACCTTTACTAAATACTTTGTTGAAGCGCCATTGGCAGCGATTACAGCAGAGTCTTCTTGGGTATGACACCTGTATTTGGGGAGTTTCTCCCATTATTTTCTGCAGATCCTCTCAAGCTCTGTCAGGTTGGATGGGGAGTGTCGCTTCACAGCTATTTCCAGGTCTCTCCAGAGATGTTCGATCGGGTCAAGTCCAGGCTCTTGCTGGGCCACTCAAGGACATTGAGTGTCCACAAGCCACTCCTTTGTCTTGGGGTCTTTGTGCTGTTGCAAGGTAAACCTTACCCTGCTCCAGAGCGTTTGGGACCTCAGACTGGGGCCCCAAACGCTCTGGAGCAGGTTTTCATCAAGGATCTTCTGTACTTTGTTCCATTAATCTTTCCCTTGATCCTGCCTTGTCTCCTTTTACTGAGGAGTGGCTTCCATCTGCCCACTACCGTAAAGGCCTGCTTGGTAGAGTTCTGCAGAGATGGAAGCTTCTCCCATCTCCACAGAAGAACACTGGAGCTCTGTCAGAGTGACCATAAGGTTCTTGGTCACCTCCCTGACCAAGGCCCTTCTTCCTGGATTGCTCAGTTTGGCTAGGCGGCCAGCTCTAGGAAGAGTCTTCGTGGTTCCAAACTTCAATTTAAGAATGATGAGGCCACTGTGTTCTTGGAGAACTTCAATGCTGCAGAAATGTTTTGGTACCCTTTCTCTAGATCTGTGCCTCGACACAATCCTGTCTAGAGCTCTACGGACAATTCCTTTGACCTCATTGCTTGATTTTTGCTCTGACATGCACTGTCAACTGTGGGACTTTATACAAGTGAACCTTACCAAATCATGTCCAACCCAGTTGTAGAAACATCAAGGATAATCAATGGAAATAGGATGCACCTGAGCTAATTTTCAAGACTCATAGCAAAGGGTCTGAATACTTATGTAAATAAGGTATTTAAAAAAATCATTTGTAAAAATGGTCTAAAATCCTGTTTTTGCTTTGTCATAATGGGGTATTGTGTGTAGATTGAGGATTTAATTTTGTTTTTATATATTTCAGAAAAGCTAACAAAATGAGGAAAAAGGGGTCTGAATACTTTGAAAGTCAAATGTCCAATCAACAGTAATCAAGTTATATTGTACCTACAGTGCCTTCAGAGAGTTCACACCCCTTTACCTTTTCCACATTTTGTTACAGCCTAAAAAAATGGATTCAATTAAGATGTGTTACTGATCTACACCCCAATGTCAGTGGAATTTTGGTTGTGGAAACATTTAACGCTGAAATGTCTTGAGTCAATAAGTATTTAACACCTTTGTTGTGGCCTAAATAAGTTCAGGAGTAAAATGTGCTACAAATCACAAGTTGCATGGAATCATTCAGTGTTCAATAATAGTGGTTAACATTAGTTTTGAATGAGTACCCCATCTTTGTACCCCACACGTAGATAATACATTGTAAGGTCCTTCAATTGAGTAGTGAATTTCAAGCACAAAGACCAGGCAGATTTTTCAATGCTTTGCAAAGGGCAGTGATTGGTAGATGTGTCAAAATATAAAAAGCAGACACTGAATATCCTTCTGAGCATGGTGAAGTTATTAGGCTTTGGACGGTGTATCAATACACCCAGTCATTAAAGATAAAGGCGTCCTTCCTAATTCAATTGCTGGAGAGGAAGGAAAATGCTCAGGGATTTGACCATGAGGCCAAAGGTGGTTTTAAAACAGTTAGAATTTAATGGTTGTAATATGAGAATGGAACATTGTAGTTACTCCACAATGAAGACACATTTCAGTTGTACAACTGACTAGGTATCCCCCTTTCCCAATACTAACCTAATGACAGAGTGAAAAGGAAGCCCGTACAGGATACGCAAATTCCAAAACATGCACCTTGTTTGCAACAAGGCACTTAAAGTAATGTGGCAAAGAAATTCACTTTTTCCCTGAATACAAAACTTTGTGTTTGGGGCAAATCCAACATCAATGAGTACCACTTCATATTTTCAAGCATGGTGGTGGCTGCATCATGTTATGGGTAAGCTTGTCATTGGCAAGGGCGAGGGAGTTTGGGGCTAAAAAGAAACAGAATACAGCTATAAGCAAAAAAAAAAAATCCTATAGAAAAACCTGGTTCACTCTGCTTTCCAACAGACACTGGTAGACAAATTCACCTTTCAGCAAGACAATTACCTAAAACATAAGGCCAAATCTACACTGGAGTTGCTTACCAAGATTGTAAATTCCAGGTGTGCAAAGCGCTTAAACTTACCCAAGAAAACATAAAGCTGTAATCACCGCCAAAGATGCTTCTACAAAGTATTGACTCAGGGGTGTGAATACTTATGTAAATCTGATTTCTGTATTTAATTTTCAATAAATGTAATAAAAAAACATGGTTTTCACTTTGTCATTATGAGGTATTGTGTGTAGATGGCTGAGAAAAAAAATCTATTTAATTCAGGCTGTAACAAAATGTGGAATAAGTAAATAAGTGTGAATACTTTCTGAAGGCACTGTATATCACACGTATACAATCTCCTATAATTGTGATTTCACCTTAAATGCTCTTTACCAACACAAGAACTGTAATCTCTAAAAGCACAAAGTGCTTCAACATGGCTGTGTATAAAAGTCTATTGCACTTTACTGAGGTGAGGTCTAGGACTGGTGTCTTAAAGCGGAAGCAGGGTTATGGCCGTCCTACACCAGGTCCATCGCAGCATAGGCGGCTCAATAGACGTACATGACACAACTGAAGCATACGGAACAACTACAGAGTGAAAGCCGCGGCGACCAAACATTTAATGTCACGATCACTACAAGATTTTCACGAGGAACGTTTGAACAGCCAATGTGAATGACTTACAATAACAGAGTGAAGGCAGATGGTTCATGTGTTGTCAGGAGGCCAGCTCTTAATTATTAGATCTGCAGGAAATGCATTGAGAGACCAACTTTATCAGCTGCTCACAAAAACATTAATGTGTTTAGTATTACTTAAAGTTGAACTTAAGGTCATCTATGCATTTTAACTCAATGGTTGAGGCTTGGATTGGGGGTAGGGTAAGATGAGAAGTCCACATGCATCTCAGGGGCAACTTCTACATGTAGCCATTCAAGTCAATGTCCCAGGAGGGGTTCAATGCTTGTATGCCAAGTATAGTTGTATCGCTAAGGTCACAACGACAATACCAAGAGGCAAAAGACCATTGAAAAAAACAAACTATTCTTACTTTCTTCTCCAATACCATTCTTCTCTGCTCTCACAGGTAGAGGATGGAGAGAGGAAGAGAAAAGGCCTTCTCAAAGACCACTGAACTGGCCACAGATGTGGTAGGTTCTTAAAACAGGAAGATGAACGCAAAGTTCATGTCATCGGTTACTGCTAAGTATCTGGATCACACAAGACACCAAAGCGAATGATGTGTCACAACACTAACGACAGGCTCGCATAGACACAGATAACAGCCACATAATGATTCAAAATCTTCCTCAGAAGACACAAAAGACAACATTTGTTGCCAGGTTGCTGTGTCTTGTATGTTATGTCTTACTATCTAACATTTTTCATCACAACTGTGGCTCTGTCAGAAGTGGCAGAGTTAGGAGGAATGAGTTGGTCTTAAAGGCCTCTTAAAAAGGGAAGTGATGGCATTTGCTAGAAGTGGGCATGCTGATTGGCTACAAAGTGTCCCCTGGATTCACAGATTGGCTGCGAGAAGGGTCACTGATAGGCTACGACAACACCCAGGGCATCACAGATTGGCCGTGAGAACTATGAGGCGACCTCCAGGCATCACTGATTGGCTGAGAGCAGGCCCTGTCTCTGAGCGTGCTCCAGGATGGCGTTGTGGCAGAAGTAGTACTGGTCTGGGGTCTGGATGGTGAAGGCCCTCTGCGTTCTCATCCGCCGCACCGTCTGACACACGTTGAGCGTCCCCACATCCTGAAGCTGGGACAGACAGATGTCCAGGGCACAGAAGGTACCTGGGGAGAGGAGAGGGAAGGCGGGAGACATCATTATCAACAAATGTGTTGTGGGGAAAATACAGGAATAACATTAGTTCACTATGGCCCTCCATACATTATAGCCAAGGTGAACAGGTGCCTTAGAAATAGAATCCCTATTAGAGAAATTGAGGTGACACCTATGACTGTCCATAGAGATTCTATGCCATTCTGTGCTTTACACCGATCTTACCACGGGGCTTATTTTTGACAGGAAAGAAGATAATTAAGTTCGATATAAGCCTGTATGAACCTTTATGATATGTTTTATGAGTCTTTATTTGGGACTCAAGGACTAGAATGAGTCTGACATGCATAGACTAAAAGAGTGGTGGTCGTCAATGAGAATTAATAATTCACCTGTTCTGCCGATGCCAGCACTGCAGTGAACCACCATGGGGGGTCCCAAGGGGTGGCCCCTCCACTGGGGCCCCATGGTCTTTACTGACCGCCTCTGCTGCCTCTTGACAGCCCCCAGAAAGTCAATGAGCGTCACGGCCGAGGTGGGGACGCCGTAGTCGGGCCAGCTCAGGTACTGGAAGTGGGTCACCTGCCTCTGCTCACAATTCTGGAACACACACACGAGATGTAGCTTCAAAAATGGGTGAACAACCACCAATGTTTTGCAATTGTTCAAACTCGATAGAAGTTTTGATATTAGCCAACAGTCTAAGAAGAGATGGTAGTGTATGCTATAGCTAGATAATCTCAGATTTTTGTCCTTGGAAAAACAAAAACAAATTCATCAATGGGAAGGCATGCGTTCTCCTTGGGTAAAGGGAGCAGAGGTCACTTGAGACCTGTAGCTTGCTACTGTACCTCCATGTTGTGCAGCTCCAGGGTGGTCTGGTTGTAGTGGGAGTGATTGTCCACCCTCTGGTTGACCACAGCCATGTGACCATACACCTCCTGGCCGCCTTCCTCCAGAGGCCAGTACTGACCACACTTCTTCCGACCTCCCTCGTCCGCTCTGCAATACACAGATCGATTATCTCCATGAGGGTATTGACGATCTTTCTTGAACCTCTAGGAAGTGCCCCATTGTAACCTACAGTATTTGGGTCTGGTTCACAACAGTCATTTCCAAATGTCAATGACTCATTTAACAACAATTCTCTACATCATGCCCACTGGGTAAAACAAATATGCAAGATGAGCTACCTTGTTGTCATGACAATGACTAGCACGTTTTGCTCCCAGACCATCCTCCAGAAATCCCCATAGGTTTTCTCCAGTGGTCCTATGGACAGCAGAGGGTAGAATGAAGAGAATTAACTACTTTTAATAAAGACATCATAAAGCAGGGGTGTGCATACGGCCTGTGTATGTTTGACACTGAGTCCAGTTTATTAGATACATCGATCTAGTACCAGGTTGGAACCCCTTTGCCTCCAGAACAGCCTAAATTCTTAGGGGGGTAGAAACGTTGCGCAATTGGCACGAAGGGACCAAATGTGCCAGGACAACATTCCCCACATCATTGCAACACCAGCCTATACAGTGACACCGGGGCAGGATGGGGCTATGGACTCATGCTGCTTATGCCAATTCCTGAACTCAATATACTTTAAAAAGGACAAAAAACAAATGGAAACTGTGTAGAAATGATAATGACATACATTTATACTGTTTCTTGACTGTGTCCCGCTCGCAAGTAATCACCCCCCAAAAAATATGCTTATGGCAGCGTTTGGAACTGCCGAGCAAGAACGCAGAGTTCATCTCAGCCTATGCTGCCCTTCAGTCCCTTGACTTTTTGGCCCTGACGGAGACATGGAACACCACTGCTCTCTTTTCATCTGAGTATGTTCTCTCTCATAGTCCGAGAGCATCTGGACATCGCGGTTATGGCACAGGGCTACTCATTTCTCCTAAGTGGAGATTCTGCTTCCTCCCTCCCGACGTCTGCCTTCGATTACTTCTTTCCCCTCCTTTTGACCTCACTCTTTCCCAGTCCTCTCCCACTCACAAGGCAAGCAATACGCTTGACTAGAGGCTGTTCACCTACTCATCTCAGTGCAACCCCCTTCCAGGTCTCTGATCAAACTACCTTGTCCTCCAAACCTAGCCACTCAACCCCTGCAGCTTATCCAGAACACTGCAGCCCGCCTGGTGTTTAACCTTCCCAAGTTCTCCCATGCCACCCACTCTTCCGCACACGCCACTGGCTTCCATTTGAAGCTTGCACCACAACAAAACAATGGTACTTGCCTACAGAGCTGCAAGAGGAACTGCCCCTCCCTACCTTCAAGCTATGCTCAAACCCTACACCCCAACCTCCAACCTGACCACTCCCTTCTGCCACCTCTGGTCTCTTCCACACCTATTGGAGGGCAGCTTGTGCTCAGCCCAATCCAAGCACAATGGTGGCAACAGAATCCCCCCCCCCCTACTTTGAGGAAAAATTTACTTTGACTGATATGTGGTTGTCCCACCTAGCTAACTAAGTCGCTCTGGATAAGAGCGTCTGCTAAATTACAAAAATGTTAATGTAAAGCTAGGGAGTCTGAAAAGTAAAGAAACTAGGATAGAGGACTAGTGAGGAAATAACTCATTTCAACATCCCTAACAATAGAGAGAATTTTATATATATTTTTTTTTTTTACACTGGGCATTTAAAATGAGTCTTTATGTATCACATTTTCAACTGACTCAAAATTATTTTGTCAATCATCAGGGGGCTAGAAATGCTTCTGACAAGTCTTACAACGCATCCACCACATTGCATTTTACCTGCCAACTTCAGGGTTACCAAAATACCAATAGTTTGAGACCCAAAGGAACCTCTTACAAATGAAGAAATATCCCATGAAAAAAAATGTATTCGTGCAAAAGTATCTGATGGTGAAAATAGCAGGTATCATAGACTGACGACTTTGTACCTTGAGTACCGATGTACGCATTCTTCTGTTTGTAGCCGTCCATGAAGCTGGCATTGATGTAATCTGATCTCTGTGGGAAAAAATAGGACTTTGTCACAGCGAATGATAGAATAGGGGTCTTGTAACATCAGAGCTGTACAGTAGCAATTCAGATACCATTATAGAAACAAGTTCTGGGAACCACATGTAAACAGTAGGCATAGGTGCGTTTACAATGACAGACATACTTACAGCAAGTCTTCTAATGCACTTTGTGCTTGATGAAAGGCAATGCCTTCAGAAAGTATTCCGAGCCTTTGACTAATTCCACATTTTGTTGCGTTGCAGCATGAATTCAAAATTGATTTAAAAAAAAAAAAAAAAAAAAGTGTTCTCTTCTCACCCACCTACACACAATACGCCATAATGACAAAGTGAAAACATGTTTAGACATTTTTGCATTTGAAAATGAAATACAGAAATATCTAAAATTTACATAAGTAGTCACACCCCCTTGCTATGACACTCCATTTCCCTTTGATCATCCTTGAGCTAGCGCAACATGATTGAAGTCCACCTGTGGCAAATTCAATTGTTTGGACATTTATACACTGAACCCCTTCCTAATATTGAGTTGCACCCCCTTGTGCCCTCAGAACAGCCTCAATACATCGGGCATGGACTCTACAAGGTGTCGAAAGCGTTCCACAGGGATGCTGACCCATGTTGACTCCAATGCATCCCACAGTTGTGTCAAGTTGGCTGGATGTCCTTTGGGTGGTGGACCTTTGTTACACACAGGAAACTGTTGAGTGTGAAAAGAACTGCAATGCTACAGAGTTTGACATAAAAACAGTGCACCTGACACCTACTACTATACCCCTTTCAAAGGCACTTAAATCTTTGGTCTTAACCATTCACCCTCTGAATGGCACACATACACAATCCATGTCTCAAGGCATAAAAATCCTTCTTTAACCGGTCTCCTTCCCTTCATCTACACAGATTGAAATGGATTTAACAATAAGGGATCATTGCGCCTAATGTTTTGTACAATCAAGTGTATAAGGCTCCACAGTTGACAGTGCATATTCAGAGCAGAAACTATACCATGCGGACCAAGGAGCTGTCCGTAGATCTCCGAAATAGAATTGTGATGGGACATATATCCGGGCAAGGGCATAAAACAATTTCCAGAGTGTTTAAAGTATCCAAGAGCACAGTGGTCTCCATCATTTGGAAATTGCCAGATTTTGTCTGTCTGACCAAACTGGGCAAGAAGAACCTAGGTCAGGGAGGTGACCAAGAACTCAATGGCCACTGACAGAATTACAGTTCCTTGGCTGCAATAGGAGAACAGGCTCTGCAGTACTTTACCAATCTGGGCTTTATGGGAGAGTGGCAGACCGAAGCCACTCCGATGGAAAAGGGACATGACAGCACGCCTGGATTTGACAAAAATCCCACAAATGACTCAAAGCATAAGGCAAAGGATTCTGTGGTCTAATGCGACAAACTGAACTCTTTGGCCTGAATGCAAAGCGCTATGTCTGGAGAAAAACAGGCACAGCTCACCCGTATATCACCATCCCTACTGTAAGCATGGTGGTGGCAGCATCATGCTATGGGGATGCTGGGAGACTGGTAAGGAGAGGGAACAATGAATGGAGCCAAACACAGGCAAATCCTCAATGAAAACTTGCTTCAGAACGCAAACAACCTTTGACTAGAGAAGATTTACATTCCAACAGGACAATAACCCCAAGCACACAGCCAAAGCAATGTTGGAATGGCTTCAGATCAAAAATGTGAGTCCTTGAGTGGCCTAGCCAAAGCCCAAACTTGAATCCCATTGAAAATCTGTGGAAAGACTTGAAGATTGCTGCTCCCTCCCCATCTAACTTAACAGAGCTTGAGAAAATCTGCAAGGAAGAATGGGAGAAATCCCCAGATCCAGATGTTCAAAGCTGATACGGACATATCCAAGACAACTCAAACCTGTAATTGCCACCAAAGTGGCTTGGTGGGGGTGTGAATAGTTAGTGGGGCAAAAAGGTATTTAATCAGCCACCAATTGCGCAAGTTCTCCCACTTAAAAAGATGAGGCCTGTAATTTTCATCATGGGTACACTTCAACTATGACAGACAAAATGAGAAAATCACATTGTAGGATTTTTTTAAATTTATTTATTTGCAAACTATGGTGGAAAATAAGTATTTGGTCAATAACAAAAGTTTCTCAATACTTATGTTATATACCCTTTGTTGGCAATGACAGAGGTCAAACGTTTTCTGTAAGTCTTCACAAGGGTTTCACACACTGTTGCTGGTATATTGGCCCATTCCTCCATGCAGATCTCTTCTAGAGCAGTGATGTTTTGGGGCTGTTGCTGGGCAACACAGACTTTCAACTCCCTCCAAAGATTTTCTATGGGGTTGAGATCTGGAGACTGGCTAGGCCACTCCAGGACCTTGAAATGCTTCTTACGAAGCCACTCCTTCGTTGCCCGGGTGGTGTGTTTGGGATCATTGTCATGCTGAAAGACCCAGACAAGTTTCATCTTCAATGCCCTTGCTGATGAAAGGGCGGCAGGGTAGTGGTTAGAGCGTTGGACTAGTAACTGGAAGGTTGCAAGTTCAAATCCCCAAGCTGACAAGGTACAAATCTGTCTTTCTGCCCCTGAACAGGCAGTTAACCCACTGTTCCTAGGCCGTCATTGAAAATAAGAATTTGTTCTTAACTGACTTGCCTAGTTAAATAAAAGGTTAAAAAAAAGATGGGAGGTTTTCACTCAAAAACTCACGATACATGGCCCCATTCATTCTTTCCTTTACACGGATCAGTCGTCCTGGTCCCTTTGCAGAAAAACAGCCCCAAAGCATGATGTTTCCACCCCCATGCTTCACAGTAGGTATGGTGTTCTTTGGATGCAACACAGCATTCTTTGTCCTCCAAACAGGACGAGTTGAGTTTACCAAAAAGTTATATTTTGGTTTCATCTGACCATATGACATTCTCCCAATCTTCTTCTGGATCATCCAAATGCTCTCTAGCAAACTTCAGACGAGCCTGGACATGTACTGGCTAAAGCAGGGGCACACGTCTGGCACTGCAGGATTTGAGTCCCTGGCGGCGTAGTGTGTTACTGATGGTAGGCTTTGTTACTTTGGTCCCAGCTCTCTGCAGGTCATTCACTAGGTCCCGTATGGTTCTGGGATTTTTGCGATCATTTTGACCCCACGGGGTGAGATCTTGTGTGGAGCCCCAGATTGAGGGAGATTATCAGTGGTCTTGTATGTCTTCCAGTTCCTAATAATTGCTCCCACAGTTGATTTCTTCAAACCAAGCTTCCTACCTATTGCAGAGTCAGTCTTCCGAGCCTGGATTTTTTTTCTCATTTTGTCTGTCATAGTTGGAAGTGTACCTATGATGAAAATTACAGGTCTCTCATCTTTTTAAGTAGGAGAACTTGCACAATTGGTGGCTGACTAAATACTTTTTTGCCCCACTGTATGTAAATGAGATATCTGTATTTAATTTTCAATAAATGTGCAAACATTTCAAAAAATATATTTTCACTTCGTCATTATGGGGTATTGTGTGTAGATGGACAATTTGTTTATTTAATACATTTTGAATTCAGGCTGTAACAAAATGTGGAATAAGTCAAGGGGTATGATGAATACTTGGTGAAGGCACTGTATGCACAGGTGGTTCCTAGAAAGTGTTACGGATATCTCGTATTATGATTCTGTAAACTTTAACTACATTTAACGTCATTTAACTTTTGAGAAGTACACACCTCGTTTCTTCTGGTTTTCAGGTGAACTCTTGTTTGGTCAAGACACAGGACATCCCCATAGCGATTCCTCTCCTGGTTGTATGCAGTACTGGAGAGATTGACAGACAAATTGTGATGGTGATTTATGAATATCATAAAACAATACATCAAGTTCCTACTGGTGCAAAGTTTTGCCACCCAGTTTGACACTTTACTTATTTCCTTGGAAGTTTAATTGATAAACCTACAGTCTCCTCTCATTTGTAACCCAGTGAGGGTTCAGGGGCCTCAAATAATCAGAGCAGGAGTGCTGGTATTTGATCAGTTTTGCCTCAGATCATAAAGAATACAATTACACAGACAGGAGAGATTTATCCTAGATCAGCTCCTAGTCAGACGCTTTGTGAATATTGGCCCGGAACTCGAGGCTTCTCCCCGTCCAGCTCAAAAGCCTGGAAATGTAGACTGACCCAAAGCTAAACCTTTATAAGTGCTTCTATCCATCTACTCACAGGGCACAATGGAATGTCCCAGGTGGTTGCTCCTTGCGGATTTCCTCATACTCCAGGTGGATGCCTGAGCGCTGGAGCCTGCCCAGGTGGGCCATGAACTCAGGCAGACGCATGGCCTCAGGCCCAGGGTTGTGGACCGACGAGTCCTCCAGGGGGATGCCAACCAGCTCATCCACGGGGTCCACACGGCCGTTCTGCCCAGCCAGAAGCTGCTGGTTCCAGCCGTGGGCATCCAGGGGCAGCAGCCCCCCCAGGTGCTCAGGGAGACAGTCCCGTGGGAGGTGCTGGCTGAGGTCAGACATTCTGACCATCTGGACCTGGGAAGGATGTAGGAAAGAGTGAGGGCTTCACCTACCACAGTCAAATAACTTCCTTGCTCCGTTTCACCACATGTCAATAGAAGTCTGGAATCCTTTTCAGGACATCCTGATTCGTAAGCTGTAGGTGTCAGCCTTCAGGATGTTCTCAATGGATTCTGTACAATAGAGGATTAGGTTGATTTCATTCCCATTCAATGCATCATGGGACAAGACATCAGATTGAAAATGTGACTCGATTAAAAAAAAAAAAAAGAGTAAGTCGATAAATAAAACCAGAGTTTCAAAAACTAATTTCTGGGGCCTCCCCTGGGTGCACATTTTGTTTCCTTCCCTAGCACTACACAGCCGATTCAAATAATCAAAGCGTGATGAGCCGATTATTTGAATCAGCAGTGTTATCAGCCGGGGGGGGCAGGACTGAGTTTGGGAAACTCAGTCCTGAGTGTGTGCTTTTAATTTATGCTCCCATGACCCGTTCAATAAATTAATTCCAGTTCTGATGTTGCATATTAAAGCCATTCTACAAATGTCAATGAAAAACGTGATTGTGGTGATAACACCAAGCACCCAATCTCATGACCTCCTCCAGTTCATCAAAAGATGCAGGTTAAAGTTAAAACGAGATCAATGACTAACTCAAGTTGTCTTTCTAGTTCTGTTGAGGCAAATCAAATCACTCTTCTGCCTTTAACTAATCTGCTTTAAGAGATGTACACCATACAGCATGTACTGTATCTATAAGAGGCACGCAAAAGATATGTCATACCATTTAGTGAAATGGCACTGTCTTCCAAATAGAGGGCACTACTTTTGACTAGGGTCCATAGGCTCTGATCAAAAGTAGTGCCCTATATAGGGCGTAGGGTGCCATTTTGGACGCTGCAGTGGTGATTCCTGATCCCAAACATTGGCATTCCCTGAGGGGAGTGACTTCCTGTGTAGAGGTCACAGTGGAGACACCTTGCATCCATCAATCATGACAGCTGAGGAAGTGCCTTGTGTACCAATGACATGCAGGGGTGGACAGCGTCAGGTTTTATACACTGGAAGGGATCTTAACGATCATCCCCAGGTCCCAGGAGTGTTTATCTGCTCCTTACTAGGAGATGTTCCTAAACTACGGCAGGGACTGAAAGGGGTTACTGGTGTAATGTCTTGAGACACAGGGGCCATGCGTCGCTCTACACTGTGAGGCTAAGCCTATGATAGTGCACCATGCCAGAACATATCTCCATCATGCTGCATCTGAAAAACCACTGTTTTAAATGGAAACTGATGGCACAGCTTGCATGGCGCTAGCAACACCAGGGTTGTGTGATTCCTGCATTGGCCGCATGTACTTAGGAAGTAGGTTTGGAACATCAGTCACTGTCACACATTCTTGATAGTTAAAGTTGGACTTGGTGCTCTTTTCTGAAGATATTATTCTCACTATGGGCAGAATCATACCACTGCACTCACCCTCTCCCTGAGTTTCTCCTTAAGCAGCAGGCTCAGCAGGTTGTAGGGCACGCGGAACCAGACAGGGGCACCCACTATCAACACTTTCTTCAGCCTGGCAGGGAACGCCCCCTGGTGGAGAGCAGAGCTGCAATTTTGGAACGGTTTTGCAATCCAGGCCACTTTTTCATAAACATACATTTTCTGTCAACATATTACCCTGGTGAACAGATATTGATACACTACTACAATATGCTGGCTCAGTACTTTCTAACCTTGAGTAAGTTGAGGATCTTCTTGCTCAGGTCCAGCTCAAAGTTGGTGTAGTTGGAGCCCGCCATGTCGTAAATGAACACCAGGCCGTTTCTTTGAGTTTCAAAGCTGGAGGGAAAGAGAGTATGCAAAGCTGTCATCAAGGCAAAGGGTGGCTACTTGAAGAATCTCAAATATATTGGTTTGTTTAACACTTTTTGGTTAACACATATGGAATCATGTATTTCATAGTTTTGATGTCTTCACTATTATTCTACAATGTAGAAAATAGTAAAAAATGAATAAAAACCTTTAAGTAGGTGTCCAAACGTTTGACTGGTACTGTATGATGGTAATACCTTCTTAATACATTTATAATTCCGTGTGCTATGCATAATGTACTATAATGAATGCCATTGATGCACATAATTAGTGGTGTGTAATATATATATATATGATATATATATATGCCTGCCAGGTCACACACCAACATGTCTCATATTGGGTACAATTTGTCTGGTTTTTTTTACCCAATGGTCAAGATTTTCAATGAAAGGAAATTGATCATGTCATTTAAGCCGGATCTTATCCACATAACTGAACAGATAATACTGGTCCTCCGTAGCTTAGTTGGTAGAACATGGCGCTTGGAACACCATGATAGTGGGTGAGAGTCCCAGGACCACCAATACGTAAAAACATGTCTTTGGATAAAAGTGTCTGCTATATGACACACACACACAGCTCAAAAAATAAAGGGAACACTAAAATAACACATCCTAGATCTGAATTAATGAAATATTCTTATTAAATACTTTTTTCATTACATAGTTGAATGTGCTGACAACAAAAATCATGCAAAAATTATCAATGGAAATTAAATGTATCAACCCATGGAGGTCTGGATTTGGAGTCACACTCAAAATTAAAAGTGGAAAACCACACTAAAGGCTGATCGAACGTTGATGTAATGTCTTTAAAACAAGTCAAGCGTCTGCTAAATGACTTAAATGTAATGTAAATGTAAAATGAGGCTCAGTAGTGTGTGTGGCCTCCACGTGCCTGTATGACCTCCCTACAACGGCTGGGCATGCTCCTGATGAGGTGGCAGATGGTCTCCTGAGGGATCTCCTCCCAGACCTGGACGAAAGCATCCACCAACTCCTGGACAGTCTGTGGTGAAACGTGGCATTGGTGGATGGAGCAAGACATCTTGTCCCAGATGTGCTCAATTGGATTCAGGTCTGGGGAACGGGCAGGCCAGTCCATAGCATCAATACCGTCCTCTTGCAGGAACTGCTGACACACTTCAGCCACATGAGGTCTTGCATTGTCTTGCATTAGGAGGAACCCAGGGCCAACCGCACCAGCATATGGTCTCACAAGGGGTCTGAGGATCTCATCTCGGTACCTAATGGCAGTCAGGCTACTTCTGGCGAGCACATGGAGGGCTGTGCGGCACCCCAAAGAAATGCCACCCCACACCATGACTGACCCACCGCCAAACCGGTCA
The DNA here is from genome assembly GCF_036934945.1 of Oncorhynchus masou masou. Classification (NCBI taxonomy): domain Eukaryota; kingdom Metazoa; phylum Chordata; class Actinopteri; order Salmoniformes; family Salmonidae; genus Oncorhynchus; species Oncorhynchus masou. The sequence continues at coordinate 51,642,635 of NC_088233.1, forward strand.
TGCTGGAGGATGTTGCAGGTGGCATAACGTTCTCCACGACGTCTCCAGACTGTCACGTCTGTCACATGTGCTCAGTGTGAACCGGCTTTCATCTGTGAAGAGCACCGGGCGCCAGTGGCGAATTTACCAATTTTGGTGTTCTCTGGCAAATGCCAAACGTCCTGCACGGTGTTGGGCTGTAAACCCTACCCCCACCTGTGGACATCGGGCCCTCATACCACCCTCATGGAGTCTGTTTCTGACCATTTGAGTTGACACATGCACATTTGTGGCCTGCTAGAGGTCATTTTGCAGGGCTCTGGCAGTGCTCGTCCTTGCACAAAGGCCGAGGTAGCGGTCCTGCTGCTGGGTTGTTGCCCTCCTATGGCCTCCTCGACATCTCCTGATGTACTGGACGGTCTCCTGGTGGCGCCTCCATGCTCTGGACACTACGCTGACAGACACAGCAAACCTTCTTGCCACAGCTCGCATTGATGTGCCATCCTGGATGAGCTGCACTACCAAATCAAATCAAATTTTATACCTGAGACACTTGTGGGTTGTAGACTCCGCCTCATGCTACCACTAGAGTGAAAGCACCGCCAGCATTCAAAAGTGACCAAAACATCAGCCAGGAAGCATAGGAACTGAGAAGTGGTCTGTGGTCACTACCTGCAGAACCACTCCTTTATTGGGGGATGTCTTGCTAATAGCCTATAATTTCCACCTGTTGTCTATTCCATTTGCACAACAGCATGTGAAATGTATTGTCAGTGTTGCTTCCTAAGTGGACAGTTTGATTTCACAGAAGTGTGATTGACTTGGAGTTACATTGTGTTGTTTAAGTGTTCCCTTTATTTTTTTGAGCAGTGTATATAAAATCTCTGTTCTCACCTCTCCACAGCCTGGTCCAGGAGGTAGAAAAGAGCTTGCAGGACAACATGGTTGCCTGTCTTGTTGGGGTGGTGGAGTTTGGCCGTGTACAAGGCTATGGAGGCGCCTGATGGGTCTCGCACACTCTGGTAGAACAGAACAGACAGGGGTCAAAGTAAGGAGCGATTAGGGTGTGCATCTTAGCTGCACTGCGGGGCACAGATGCCAACATCCTAATATTCAAATAAGATTCTATACAGTACCTTAGTTGAGCAAAGGAAGATAATAAGCAGCACATCACAAACCAGAAGTCTTAAAACCGTGTTAAAAAGTGAACGCAAATTTAATTTAGTATTAACGTAAATGTTCTGTTGATCTAAACACACAGGGAATTGTAAGTGGTATTCTGGACAGGTGCATAAAGGTGACAGTATAAGTACATACAGGACTAGTTGCACACTGGATCCAACATGCAATCATCAAATACATGGGAAAGAGCAGCAGCGTGCAGGTCCAAGTATCTAAGATGGGGTCTGGGTTCAGGTTGACCACAAGGTGGCAGAGTAGACATGACCATGAGAAGCAATGAGAGCTTTGGCCACGTGGAAGCACCTGGGTTCACAGTCAGATTTAAAATGGGCGCCGCCTCATCTCTGAAGGAGTGACTTGTATGAAACAACCAGTATGAAAGGGGACATTGCACTTAAGCGGAAACAATTGTTAAAACAAGGGTCCCATTCAATTAAAACAAGTTACCAGGTTACTGGAGTATCAACAGTGAAGAGCATACAATACATTGCCACAATTTACACTCACCCCAACATCCAAAAAGCAGATTGACTATTTTGACAAATTTATTTACCCCTTTATCAGGGCCCACATACATAAAGTGTCTTCGAGTGAGAGTGCTGAATAAGATGTTTGACATTTTAGATTAGAATGAATAAGATTACGTGGAAGACATGATCCTAGATCAGCCCTCCGAGGCGCATAATGAATACGGGCCCTGGACACTCCTGTTATTTGAGGGCAAAATAGTCTTACAACTAAAAATACCTGACAGGATACAGACAGAAGGCCAGTGCTGAAGTGGTGGAAGTGTTTTCTGTGAGGAAGGAGGTGGTCTCAAATTGATGCAGCAGACTGGCAGTGGCGTGACAATGGGAAGGGAGGGGGGAGAGAAGAGGGATCGGTAACAATCAGCTGTCATAGCTCTAGCCCTGCTGACTGACTCAGATTTCCAGGCAAGGAGGGCAGGGAGAGAGGGAGGGACCCTTCACTGCCACACTTGATCCCAGTCCAAGACAAACTACATGGAAGGACCCTGACTTCTCTATTTGAACGATTGTTGCAATGGGTTCATAACTCAGTCTTCTAAAGACTACCAACATGATATCTTACCCCCCCCCCCCCACAACATTCTTGCTGAAACTCTACGCAGCTTACCATTAACAGTCACAATTATGAATTACTATAAAATACCATTTTGAATTCAACATACAATTTATATTACTAGTAGTACTACTACTAGCAGCCTTTTACACGCATACCCGTACATGGGTTGAAAATGTCAAATTTGCACACTGATAAGTGCCTAAATTGAAACCAGTGGCTGTACAGTAACATGATCTCAGGGACTCTATGTCACAGCGCTAAGAATTTTGACAGCCGTTCTGACTTAGACCACCACACACGACTAGAAGTTTCCCCCATCCTCCCACTAATTTGGCAGCTTTTGCACATTTTTTCATTGCTTAAGTGAGGGAAATGCTGTAACTTACAAGGACTGTGTTTTGAAAGATGAGACGTTGATGATTATAATACCACATTGATGTCATACAAGCAAGCCAAACACCCATGAGTCCAAATGTGCACCTCACATTTCCATTTCATAAAACTATTGTAATATACACTGAGTGTAAATTACCAGCTGACCAGGTGAAAGCTATGATCCCTTATTGAAGTAACTTGTTAAATCCTCTGGCTCAGAATACATGGATAACTACAAATACCTAGGTGTCTGGCTAGACTAAACTCTCCTTCCAGACTCACATTAAGCATCTCCAATCAAATTAAATCTAGAATCCGCTTCCTATTTCGCAACAAAGCTTCCTTCACTCATGCTGCCAAACATACCCTTGTAAAACTGACCATCCTACCGATCCTCGACTTTGGCGATGTCATCTATAAAATAGCCTCCAACACTACTCAGCAAACTGGATGTAGTCTATCACAGTGCCATCTGTTTTTCCACCAAAGCTCCATACACTACTCACCACTGCGACCTATATGCTCTCGTTGGCTGGCCCTCGCTTCATACTCGTCGCCAAACCCACTGGCTACAGGTTATCTACAAGTCTCTGTTAGGTAAAGCCCCACCCTATCTCAGCTCGCTGGTCACCATAGCAGCACCCACTCGTAGCACACGCTCCAGCAGGTACATCTCACTGGTCACCCCCAAAGCCAATTCCTCCTTTGGTCGCCTTTCCTTCCAGTTCTAGAGAAGCTAGAGATTCCCATCTCCCTCACTAGCGTTAAGAACCAGCTGTCAGAGCAGCTCACAGATCACTGCACCTGTTCATAGCCCAGCTATCTACCTCATCCCCATACGGTATTTATTTATTTTGCACCACAGTATCTCTACATGCACAGCCATCTTTTGCACATCTACCATTCCAGTGTTTAATTGCCATATTGTAATTACTTCGCCACCATGGCCTATTTATTGCTTAACTCCCTTATTTGCCATCACTGTATATAGACTTTGTTTTCTACTGAATTATTGACTATGTTTTGTTCATTCCATGTGTAACTGTTGTTGTGTGTCGAACTGCTATGCTTTATCTTGGCCAGGTCGCAGTTGCAAATGAGAACTTGTTCTCAACTAGCTTACCTAGTTAAATAAAAGGTGAAATATTTTTGGGGGAAGAAATCCACTTCAAATCAGTGTAGATGAATAGGGGATAGTGAATGGGCAAGACAATATTTAAGCGCCTTTGAACAGAGTATGGTAGTAGGTGCCAGGTGCACTGTTGTGTCAAGAACTGCAATACTGCTGGGTTAACAAAGAAACAAATCCGACTATATGCTTCAAGTTAGTTATTTATGCAACTTTAGTTGCGATACAAACATTTGGCTATATGTTTTGATTTTTAATACATTTTAAGGGTGCATGATGCGACTAATGATAAGGCTGCATACAGGCTGCATACACTCCAGTCTCTCCTTCACAATTTGACAAGCACTTAATATTCTAACCAGACCTTATATTTCCCGGTGGCATCCTCCTTGTGTGGCTATAGAGCCCCCTAAAAAATTCCATCACTTTTGCAACCCAAAGTGTATTGTGCTCTTGGGCTGAATATTATAATTAGAATTCCCTTCTCCCGGCTACCATACGCCGAAGCACCTCTCACTCAAAAGGCTCTCTCAGATCTCAATTAAGCGATCGGGTCCTTCTCACAGGCATCTCAGCGAAGTAGTATACTACAAGTGAAGAACGACATGTCGGGGACGCAACTGCGCAAATTCCTCATCGAATTTGGAGGCGCATATTTAAAGATATAACTGTCCACATGTTGCCTACTTTGTCTGCCAACAAAATGAGTAGGCCTAACGAACACCTACGTCAACCTACTATCCCCATAGTTCTAAAGTTAAACCTATTCTATTGGTCAACCTCTCCTTTCCTTCTGTGCTATAAATAAACATTCCAAACATACTCTGGGACATTTGTGGGATGTGAGACCCCAAATTAATACAAAACACACGCATCAAAAAACTGTTTAAGAGCAAATTAGGCTGACAAAAAAAAATTGTTGATAAACTATTAGGCTATTTCTTCACATAAGTGCAGCAATGCACACTGCAGTAGGCTAGGGAGAAAACTTCTCAAAAGTGACTGCAAATGGAATAAAGCATAACGCTTTATTATGAATGTGCAATTATGGTGAAAATTCTTAACCAAACTTGAAACTCACATGCCACCTATGTATGCCACTTAGGCTCTACAATGGTTGTAAAGCGGATTAAACGTAAACGTATTTGGCCACTTTGTGATACAAAAACATAAAGGCCTATGGGCTAGGCTACATGAGGTGAGCGACTGATTTTTTAAATAGTCACAGAAAAAGGCATGCACTGTTTGCCTTACTGCACATGCTGGGCATCATTCACAAGTGAAAATACAGTTGAAATGGTACATTTATATACACTCAGGTTGGAGTCATTAAAACGTGTTGAAAAACACCACACATTTCTTGTTAACAAACTATAGTTTTGGCAAGTCGGTTAGGACATCTACTTTGTGCATGACAAGTAATTTTTCTAATAATTGTTTACAGACAGATTATTTCACTGTATCACAATTCTAGTGGGTCAGAAGTTTACATACACTAAGTTGACTGTGCCTTTAAACAGCTTGGGAAATTCCAGAAAATGCCATGGCTTTGACATACTTTGAGTTGATTGGAGGTGTCCCTGTGGATGTATTTCAAGGCCTACCTTCAAACTCAGTACCTCTTTTCTTGACATCATGGGAAAATAAAAAGAAATCCGCCAAGACCGCAGAAAAAAAAAGATGGAGACATCCACAAGTCTGGTTCATCCTTGGGAGCAATTTCCATACACCTGAAGGTACAATGTTCATCTGTACAAACAATAGTACGCAAGTATAAATACCATAGGACCAAGCAGCCGACAAACTGCTCAGGAAGGAGACGCGTTCTGTCCCCTAGAGATTAACGTACTGATGCAAAAAGGGAAAATCAATGCCAGAACAACAGCCAAGGACCATGTGAAGATGCTGGGGGAAACAGGTACCAAAGTATCTATATCCACAGTAAAACTAGTTATATAATCGACATAACCTGAAAGGCCGCTCAGCAAGGAAGAAACCACTGCTCCAAAACCGCCATAAAAAAAGCCAGACTACGATATGCAGCTGCATATGGGGACAAAGATCATAATTTTTGGAGAAATGTCCTCTGGTCTGATGAAACAAAATTAGAATTGTTTGGTCATAATGCTAATCGTTATGTTTGGAGGAAAAAGGGGGACGCAAGCAAGCCGAAGAACACCATCCCAAACGTGAAGCACGGGTGTGGCAGCATCATGTTGTGGGGGTGCTTTGCTGCAGGAGGGACTGGTGCACTTCAAAATAGATGGCATCATGAGGAAGGAAAATAAGGGGGATATATTGAAGCAACATCTGAAGACATCAGTCAGGAAGTTAAAGCTGGGTTGCAAATGTGTCTTCCAAATGGACAATGACCCCAAGCATACTTCCAAAGTTCTGGCAAAATGGCTTAAGGACAACAAATTCAAGGTATTGGAGTGGCCATCACAAAGCCCTGACCTCAAGTTTTCCCACAAATGTTCTATAGGATTAAGGTGTGTGCGAGCAAGGAGGCCTACAAACCTGACTCAGTTACACCAACTCTGTCATGAGGAATGGGCCAAAATTCACAACTTATTGTGGGAAGCTTGTGGAAGGCTACTAGAAATGTTTGACCCAAGTTACAATTAGTATTTGGTAGGATTGCCTTTAAATTGTTTATGTAAACTTCTGACCCACTGGGAATGTGATGAAAGAAATAAATCAATTCTCTACTATTATTCTGAAATTTCACATTCTTAAAATAGTGTCCTAAGACCGGGAATTCTTACTAGGATTAAAACGTCAGGAATTGTGAAAAACTGAGTTTAAATGCACTTGGCTAAGGTGTATGTAAACTTCAATTGTACATAAGTTCAAGAGTAAAAATGTGCTTAACAATACACATACGTTGCATGGACTAATAGTAATAGTGTTTACAATAGTTTTTTTTATGACTACCTCATCTCTGTACCCGACACATACAGATAATTGTAAGGTCTCGCAGTCGAGCAATGAATTTCAAAACAAGATCCAACCACAAAGACCTGGGAGGTTTTCCAATGCCTCAAAGAAGGGAACCTATTGGTAGATGATTAAAAATAAAATAAAAAGCATGGTGAAGTTAATAATTACATTTTGGATGGTGTATCAGTACACCCAGTCACTAAAGATACAGGCGTCCTTCCTAACGCAGTTGCCGGAGAGGAAGGAAATTGCTCAGGGATTTCACCATGAGGACAATGGTGACTTTAAAAAAAAATGTGAGAAGGAATATAAAAATATTCCAAACATTCATCCTGTCTGCAATAACACACTAAAGTAAAACTGCAAAAAAATGTAACAAAGAAATTAACCATGTCCTGAATAAAGTGTCTGGGGCAAATCAAACACTCAGTACCACTCCTCATATTTTCAAACATAGTTGTGGCTGCATCATAGGTATGCTTGTCATCGTCAAGGATTAGGGAGGTTTCTTTGGATAAAAAGAAACAGATATGCACATGCAGCTGCATATGGGGACAAAGAAAAACCTTGTTCAGTCTGCTTTCCAATAGATACTGGGAGACAAATTCACCTTTCAGCTGGACAATAACATAACACTGGAGTTGCTTACCAAGACGACATTGAAGGTTTCTGAGTTATCCAATTACAGTTGACTTAAAAATCTTAAATCTATGGCAAGACTTGAAAATGTCTGTCTAGCAATGATCAACAACCAAATTGACAAAGCTTAAAGAATGTTAAAATATTGTACAATTCAGGTATGTAAAGCTATTAGAGACTCACAGCTGTAATTGATTCTAACATGTATTGTCTCAGGGGGTTGAATTCTTATCTAATCAAGATACTTTTGGTCATGTCGTGTATGTGGACACCTGCTCCTCAAACATCTCATTCCAAAATCATGGGCATTAATATGGTCCCTACTTTGCTTCTATAACAGCCTCCACGCTTCTGGGAAGGCTTACCACTAGATGTTGGACCATTGCTGCTGAGACTTGCTTCCATTCAGCCACAAGAGCATTAGGGAGGTTGGGCATTGATTTTTGGCGATTAGGCCTGGCTTGCAGTCAGCATTCCAATTCATCCCAAAGGTGTAAGTTGGGGTTGAGGTCAGGGCTCTGCACGCCAGTCAATATTTTACACACCGATCGACAAACCATTTCTGTATGGACCCCACTTTGTGCACGGGAGCATTGTCATGCTGAAACAGGAAAGGGCCTTCCCCAAATTGTTGCCACAAAGTTGGAAGCACAGAATCATCTAGCACATCATTGTATGCTGTAGCGTTAATTTCCCTTCACTGGAACAAGGGGACTAGCACGAACCATATCACAGCCCTAGACTATTATTGCTCCTCCACCAAACTTTACATTTGGCACTAAGCAGCTTTCTCCTGGCATCTACCAAACCCAGATTAGTCCATCGGACTGGACTGCCAGATGGTGAAGCGTGATTCGTCACTCCAGAGAATGTGTTTCCACTGCTCCAGACTCAAATGGTGGAGAACGTTACACCACTCCAGTTGACGCTTGGCATAGTGATCTTAGGCGTGTGCGGCTGCTCGGCCATGGAAACCCATTTCATGAAGCTCCCGACAAACAATTATTGTGCCGACATTGCTTCCAGGGGCAGTTTGAAACTTGGTAGTGAGTGTTGCAACCGAGGACAGACTATTTTTATACGCTACAGCACTCGGCGGTCTTGTTCTGTGAGCTTGTGTGGCCTACCACTTCTCAGCTGAGCCGTTGTTGCTCCTATACGTTTCCACTTCACAATAACAGCACTCAGTTAACCGGGGCAGCAATTTGACAAACTGACTTGTTGGAATGGTGGCATCCTATGACGGTGCCACTTTGAAAGTCACAGAGCGCTTCAGTAAGGCCAAGCTACTGCAAATGTCCATATACTTTTGTATATTAGTTTTACACAAATTGAAAAAAAACAACATTTAATCCCACTTTGTAACACCGAAATGTGGAGAAAGTGAAGGGGTGTAAATCATTTCTGAAGTCACTCCAGGATAAAGTGACCAGACGACAGGATAGACAGTAAACAGTAGCAACAGCATATGTGATGAGTTTGTCAATGCAGATAGTTAAATAGCTAACCAATAGCTACTATTTAGTAGTCTTATGGCTTGTGGGTAGAAGCTTTTCAGGAAACAAAAAAACCTTAGTTGACGGAGTCATAAAAGTGCATTGAAATTACTTAGGAACTGTGCACACTTTGGAGGTGTGTGGCCACTTGGAAGCACCAGTTATACCTCGCACTCAAACCCTTTTTTTTGTCTTGTTGCACCTACCCCAAATGTTCCAAGCATATTACCATACTACTGAATGTATCCAGAGTAATTTTAACAAATGCAGCAAAAATGTAAAACGCACATCAAATCAACAGTGTACCTATAGTCTAAGAATTTACCATAATCTCTAAACGGTTCCCTTTTAATTGCTACCATGGTTATGCATATGCCCCCCCAAGCTCATACAGCTCCAGATATCTCAAAGCTGTAAAATAAAAAAAGTTCAAGAGCATTTCCTCTGCCGGTCTCCCCATCCTGACGAGAGCTTCCTCCTAATGGGGAGTGAGTGACAGGAAGGGAAACATTTACTAGCTGCTCCATAGACAGAGGATAGCCAATTTAATGTCTCGTCCTGGAGTTGCTATAGTGTTCATCTTTTTCAGCATCTGGGCTGTGTTCAGTAGGTACGATGCAGGAGAAAACACAGGGTTGCCAAAGCTGGCATACAATCTTGGCACACACAATTGGTTAACAGGGATGTGTGCTTATTCCTCTCCTGTACTCCCTGTTCACCCACGACTGTGTGGCCACGCACAACTCCATCGATGAGCCTGCAGTGGAACGTGTTGAGAGCTTCAAGTTCCTCTGTGTCCAAATCACTAAGAACTTAATGCACACACAGTCGTGAAGAAGCCGCGACAGCGCCTCTTCCCACCCAGGAGGTTGAAAAGGCTTGGCATGGGCTCTCAAAATCCTCAAAAAGTTGTACAGCTGTACCATTGAGAGCACCTTGACTGGCTGCATCACTACTTGGTATGACAATAGCACTGTCCTTGATCGCATGGCACTACAGAGGTTGGTGCGGACAGTTAGGCGGTGTAAAAGGAAGGCCTAGAAAAATCATTAAAAAGACTCCAACCACCCAAGCCACAGATGTCAAGTCAGACACCAACAAGCACCTGAACAGCATTGATCCTCATGCCATAAGACCACTAAATAGCTAACAAAATATCGGCTTTGACCTTTATATTTTCTTATTTTTCACCGTCCCTATGCACACTCACAGGGCCCAACACACAGTTGCTACTCTGTTATTAATAATATATCCTGATGCCTAGTCACCTTACCCCTATCAATCCAGTATCCCTGCACATTGTAAATATGGTACTGGAACTGACCCTGTATGTAGTATGCTTAATTTGTGTTCTTATTTTTTTTTTTTAGATCTTGTGTGTTTGTTCTACCTTGTCATTTTTAGTATTAAAATGATTGATTACTGCATTTTGGGGGTTAGAGCTTGTAAGAAAGGCATTTAACTGTACATGTGACATTGAAACTATTTGACTCACCAGCACAGTGAACTTTCCACTGAGCAGTTCTGAGCGCAGAGGTTCCTCCTGGGGCTGTAATTTGACAATGCCCTCTTTCAGACGGGTCTCCTAGAAACATGAGAAAGAGTTAAAAGGGAACATCAGGCCTGTGAGGCCTACAGTACTACATCCATCCACTACACAGGTGTTCGGGTTGCAATGTGTGCATGCTTTTTGTTCCAGTCCAGCACTAAACACACTTGATTCAAATCCACCTACATCTTCAATGTAGGCCGCTACTATTAGTCCAATCAGGTGTGTTTGTGCCGAGCAAGAGCAAAAGTCTGCTTCTGTTCCAGCCCAGCACAACGAATTCAAATGATAAGCTAATCAGTCTTCAATTAAGACCTTGATTTGTTGAATTGCGTGTGTTGGTGCTAGGCAGGAGCAAAAGATTGGAGGATGCAAACAGAACTGCATTCCTCATCCCAGTGTCTCAGAACTCTTCAGTGACTGGCCTTTCCTTAATCTGTACCGATCAAAGGCTGGAAGGATGAAGGCAATAATATGGATAACGCCTACCAGCGAGTGTGCTTTCACTCGTCATGTGATTACAAGGAAGTTTAGATGAAAGGAAAGAGAAAGGAAAATAAACCATTTGACAGATGAGCTTCAGGATGTGTTGCTTCAGTGCTAGGATGTGTCATATTACAGAGATACCGTGATATAGAAGCAGATAAGCTATAAATACCTGTGGGAAGCTGTGAATGAAACCTTGTAGGCTACACTACAATAACAGTTCCAAAGAACTACCTGCCCAAGTGACTAGAGCGCCTTTACCTCGTCTCCCGCTTTGCTCCACGCGGATCAAGAGGCTTCAATGGACTACCGTGGAAAACAGTTGGATACCCGTGGACAAAGGACTATGACGTATTACATAACATGCTTAGTTATAAGAGGGGGTCACCATAGAATTAATGTGGGGGACAATATACTAGTGGCCCTACGGGGCAAAGTAGCATTCGATATTTAGTGAGAGTGCACACAAAGCGAGTACAAATGGGAGAAATGTATTTTTTCTTCAAATTGTTGTGGCCACCTTCAACTTTTTGTCCAGTTTAATTAACAATTTAATGTATTAGAGCCTTGAATTTGTCCTCTGGTGTGACAATGCTAATATAAAAAGGCTTAATGATTCTCAAATTGACAAGAAAATGTTTTGATTTCTTTGAAATTCCACATTTCTGATTGGATTTTTTTTTAAACAATAATTGAATTGTATAATGACAGTAACCAAGTGTCTCCACATTACATTTAGAGTAAAATTCACAGTAATTTCACAACCTTTCGTTTACTTGTATATTATGATGTTTCCTGCCTCAGATGTCCTGCAGTGATTTTTTTACTTTTACTGTTGAAAAGCAATATTCCAAGTACAAATACAGTAAAGTTCACACTCAAGGGTAAAAAAAAAAATATGTTGAGCAAAATACTGTTTTTTTTAGACAACTGCAAACTTCAAGGAGTAGGGCATTCAAGGAGTGGTTTCAATGGAAATTTAGTGAAGTCATCAGCCCCCCCTTGCTTGAGGAACAATAGACTAGCCAGAACCGCTTCAAAGCACCTTGGCTTAGATTCTACAAGTATCTGGAACTCAGAGGAATGTGACACCAATCCTCCACAAGAAATACCAGAACTTGGTGTTTTGCTGATGGAAACCACTGTTAAAAAAACACTGGAGAGGTGCCCAATTGGGTTGAGATCTGGCGACAGACTGCCATGGCATATGGTTTACATTGTTTTCATGATCAAAACATTGAATGACCACTCATGCCAAGTGGGTGAGGGCATTGTCATCCTATGGGGCCATAGACATGGCCTGCCCAGCATTTTTAGACATGACCCTAAGCATGATGGGATGTTAATTGGGGCGGCAGGTAGCCTAGTGGTTAGTGTTGGACTTGTAACCGAAAAGGTTGCAAGATCAAATCCCAGAGCTGACAAGGTAAAATCTGCCGTTCTGCCCCTGAACAAGGCAGTTAACCCACTGTTCCTAGGCCGTCATTGAAAATTTGAATTTGTTCTTAACTGTGTTTAGTCACTTGTGGACAAATGGCTCTGTTGAACATAAAATGGGACTTGTCCATTCCACCACAGAAAATGGAAAGTTCCCAAATGTCTTGTTCTCCCTCTAATTTCATGAATAGCAGCAGGATGTGGCTAGATTTTGCTGCTTGCATTAAGTCAGAGTTTTTTTTTAATGGTGGTTGATTTTTGATTTTTTTAGACAGGTAGAACCACACCTGTGTGGAACCACCGACTTTCAATATACTTTGTTTCCCTCATTTACTCAAGTGTTGCCATTATTTGGCAGGTACGTGTAGGTCACCATTTGAACCAAATGAAGTTATTTGCCTTTATGGACCACAAAAAAAAAAGGGCGTCACATAAACAAGTCAAATACAGCTCAACCTCAAACACTTTCATTCAAGCAGAGGTAAAACATGGGCATTTCAAACACCTTTCACACAAACTTATTCATACGAGGCAAGATTATTCAGTCCTTAAAAAAATAAATAAAATAAAAACCTCTGATTAAGTGACTTAATGCAAGCAGCAAAATCTAGCCACATCCTGCTGCTATTCAGGAAATTAGAGGGAGAACAAGACATTTGGGAACTTTTCATTTTCTGTGGTGGATTGGAATGGACAAGTCCCATTTTGTGTTCAACAGTTAGAGCCATTTGTCCACAAGTGACTAAACACAGCCCTGTCCAAATGGAGGATTAATTAAAGGTCAACTGCCCCTTAGACCCAACTTCTCTAGTTTTAACCTATATGGCGTCGATATGAGTCAAATAAATTAGTGTCCAAAATGTACTACAAACTGTAATAGGATCATTCTTGGTCATGAAGTCAGGTTCTCATCCAAAACTGAGTTGAGAGTTTGTCACGATTTACTGGAGAGATAGGTATGGATTACTGACATACCCACTTTTGCCAAATGTCTAAGTGCTCTGGAGCAGGTTTCTGTCAAGGATCTCTGTACTTTGCTCCGTTCATCCTTCCCTCAATCCTGACTAGTTTCCTAGTCCTCCCAAACCAAAGCCCTTCTACCCCGATTGCTTAGTTTGGCTGGGCAGACAGCTTTAGGAAGAGTCTTGATGGTTCCAAACGTCTTCCATTTAAGAATGGAGGCCACTGTTCTTGGGGACCTTCAATGCTGCAGACATTTTATGATACTCTTCTCCAGATCTGTGCCGTGACACAATCCTGTCTATGCGCTCCACGGACAATCCCGTCAACCTCGTGGCTTGGTTTTTGCTCTGATATGCATGGTCAACTGTGTGACCTCAGACAAGTGTGTGCCTTACCAAAATCTTGTCCAATCAATTGAATCTACTACAGGTGGAATCCAAATCAAGTTGTAGAAATATCTCATGGATAATCAATAAAAACAGGATGCACCAGAGCTCAAATTTAGCAAAGGCTCTGAATACTTACGTATTTTTTTTTTTTTACCTTTATTTAACTAGACAAGTCAGTTAAGAACAAATTCTTATTTTCAATGACGGCCTAGGAACAGTGGGTTAACTGCCTGTCCAGGGGCAGAACGACAGATTTGTACCTTGTCAGCTCGGGGATTTGAACTTGCAACCTTTTCGATTACTAGTCCAATGCTCTAACCACTAGGCTACCCTGCCGCCCCAATAAGGAATAATAATAATAATAAATATATTTATTTTTTTTACCCGTTTTCGCTTTGTCATTATGGGGTATTGTGTGTAGATTGCTGAGGATTTTTTAAATCAATTTTAGAATAAGGTACTAACAAAACGTTGAAAAAGGTCAAGGGATCCGAGTACTTTCCGAAGGCACTGTATAGGTTTACTACTAGGGATGCACAAAATATCGGTAAGCATACTTTGAGTGCACTGTATATGCAAATTAGCCCATAACACCACCTATACAAAATAGGCCTAGGACGATGCATCCTTTAAGCAGGGTTCCTACAGATATTGGCAAGTCAAATTCAAGGACTTTCTCAAGTACTTAATTGAAGGACTTCAGTGTTCTACAACTGTATAATTTTTTATAAAATGGTACATATAGGGCCTAATATACAGCAGAATCCCCCTCCCCCAAAAAGCATGTAGCATAAAAAAAAAAAAGTAGGCCATTACCACTAAGCATTTATATTTAAATTATGATTACATTCTAAAAGTACTGTATGTGAGAATAATGTGGACATTGTCTGACTAAAATAGACGGGATGCAAGGAGATTTTTCTGTAGCCTATGTGGCCGACGCAGGCATACATAAAGCTATGAATAGCTGAAGCATTAATCTCACCATATGTCACACCAGCTCTGTTTTTATAAAGAGAATGTGACAAAAACCAGGTTCCCCCCCTTTTTTTTTTTTTTTTAAATGGAAGACTTTGTTTGGAAACCCAAGTTGAAGCCAACATTTAACACCCTTCAACTGAAGTGGCAGGAAACAAAACGAGTTAAATGTAATGTAAATGAGTGGACACGTCGCTCACAAAAACATGTTTATGAAAACAGATAATTGTAGGAGAGCAGGACAACTTATAAATTGGCTCCAACAATTACCCAGACTTTTCAAACACCACACTGAGGAGATGTCTGATTGTCAAGGTAGGCAGCCCACTCCAAATTCTAATTCAAGCCCCTTGTATTGTTTAAAATTGCAGGTCTAACATGGAGTGTTTTCATTTTTTATTCATTAGCAGATCATATTGTGAATAAGCCCATTACGCTATGTAAGTTGTTAAAATTAATAGAAATAGCGTTGGTCGTTGCGCAATAGTCTATCCTACACATTTGCACACAGTAGCTCTAGTGGTTAGAGCATTGGTTCAGTATCTGAAAAGTTGCTAGATCGAATCAAGCTGACAAGGTAAAAATATGTCATTCTGCCCCTGAACAAGGCAGTTAACCCACTGTTCCTAGGCAGTCATTGTAAATGAGAATTTGTTCTTAACTGAACACTGCTTCTACAGTATTATGGAAAGTATGGTTTATTCTACATAAAACTGTTACACGGTTTAGAATATGTACATAGGTTCAACCATTGCACTCTTCTCAAATGACTCTGTAGGCTAGTGACCGATGCAAAGCTTCCTCAGTAGCCTACATCTCACATCTGCCTGTAGGTCTTGAACTCTACCTGCTCAGCACATGGGTTGAGGCAAACTCATGTCATCCACCTGTCCATAACCTGTAATACATTACATAGATGGAAAGGACTTCGTCACTTACCGGAGACTTTGCTAGTATAGTGCATATTGTAACACTCAACTTCACTTTTTCATGACACTATATTTACACCCGCTGTAACATATTGCATTATTTTATGGCTGGTTATGACACCTACATAAGTGTCAAAAATGTTTTCCTTCCGTTTGAAAGTTTGTTTCTTAAATTCTTCAATCATTTAAAAAAATAATTCTAATTTTAAATAACTTGTAGAAAATACGTTATGACACTGTCATGACCATCAATCATATAAGCCCAAATGTGTGCACGCCGACATATACACACAACCGGAAACATACACCTGCATGTGACCAGAGGAGGTTCTTCCAGGGAGGAAGAGGGGGATGTTCCCACTCAAATGTAGGAAAAAAAACATTTTAATTAAAATAAATCTTTCTAAAAAGTTTAGTTTAGCAACCACTGGCACGCCCCACCCACACACACCCTGTAGCTGTGGAAGAGCTCGATGGCCCGGAGCACGTCGAACTTGCGCGCCATGAGGAACTTGACTGCCACTTCCCAGGACAGGGGGGACACTCCATGCTGAGTGGTCCACTTGTTGATTTCCTCCAGAAACTCCTTGGTAGCCTAAAATGCACACAGAGAGAGATGGTCACACACAATGTACTCACTCCAGGGAGAAATGAAAGACTAGAATAAGTGAAACTCAAGTTTAACATGATACATCCTATGAGGAAGTGGTGCATGTATGACCTTTCTATGACATGACATGCTATCTCACAGGAGGCTACAGAGGGTAGGACAGCTCATAATAATGTCTGGAATGGCGTAAAGGTAATGGTATATAACATGGAAACCATTCCATTTATTCCGTTACAGACATTACCATGAGCCCTTCCTCCTCTTTAAAGTGCCACCATAGGTTTACTGAGGAAGGGGTGTTTGGTGGGGGTGGGGACTTAACTTGGCTGTGAAAAAAATGTTGCATCATTTTTTTAAATTCAAGGTATAGGTACAGTATTACTTTTTGCTTCCACATTTCTGTACTTCCAACAGTGGTCTATTCATCTAAATCAGAACAACTGGATTCCATAAGGTCTGACTATCAAACCTACCAACACAAGGGACGAGAGTGGCATTGCAAATGTACGGTCCCTTACTAGATGTCCGCGGGTGTTATTAAAATAGGCCGACGGCCTCAAGTCGTCCCCCAGGGCCCGGTTTTCCAGGAAGTCAAACTAAATGTCAGAGAGACTGATGTTTAAATTGACATTTTTCTGCTGTACAGGAAAATTCCACCAGATGGCGAGTAGCTGCTTATTGCAAATGGTCAAACCATTAAACGTACATGGCAGTTTCTCGTAAAATGGAAAAGACTTCGAAGACGAAACTCGTGAGCACAGGTTTGGCCCAATGTACTTTCAGCCCAGAAACAAGATGGCGTCGAGGCCTCAACGCTCTTTGAACGAATGCCCATTTTCTGGGATTAGAGATTGAAAACGGTAATATAGCACTAATTTGACCGCCTCAAGTCTAAGTACATAAAACTATGGTGTAAGGAAAAATAGAAACATCCATTCATCTATCGTAATTTACTAGAAATCGTACAACGTTTGGTGATGGTTAGGCAAATGTGTTTTTTTCTTCAAAAAAAGTTAGATCCAGTTGCGGCGTGTTAAAGCGAATCTGTTAAGGCGGGTTTCGAAGCGCTACGTGATTTTCTATACACACAGTCAATGTGGAGTGACACAGTGTGGGGTTTACATACACAGAGCCTGCAATAATTACCGGTGTTCAAACTATCAAAGAACCGTCAGACCTAGAGATATAAACCTGTTATGGAGCTTCAGTCGGTAATGCACGGTGAGTTGTGTGGCTCTAAAAAGATTCTCAGGCCGAGAAACACCGTAGTCCATTTGCAAAAACTCAATTCATTTTGAACGGTGCGAAAATGACAACACTTAGAAAAGTCCCAGAAATCACAAGACCAGGTGCATTGAAACCGCCTCGACCCAGAGACGGACCCTAAAGTTTGTCCGATAGCCATTTCAGCCCTATTTGAGCCCTAGGACCACCTGGCATGATGACTCCTTGCTGTCCCCAGTCCACCTGGCCGTGCTGCTGCTCCAGTTTCAACTGTTCTGCCTGCGACTAAGGAACCCCGACCTGTTCACCGGACATGCTACCTGTCCCAGACCTGTTGTTTTCAACTCTCTGGAGACAGCAGGAGCAGTAGAGATACTCCTAAATGAGCCGCTATGAAAAGCCAACTGATATTTACACCTGAGGTGCTGACTTGCTGCACCCTCGACAACTGTGATTATTATTTGACCATGCTGGTAATTTATGAAGATTTGAACAACTTGGCCATGGTCTGTTTATCTCCACCCAGCACAGCCAGAAGAGGACTGGCCACTCCTCATAGCCTGGTTCCACTCTAGGTTCTGGCCTTTCTAGGGAGTTTTCCTAGCCACCGTGCTTCTACACCTGCATTGCCTACCGTTTGGGGTTTTAGGCTGGGTTTCTGTACAGCACTTTGAGTTATCAGCTGATGTAAGAAGGGCTATATAAATAAATTTGATTCGATTCTAGAGCTTAAGTCGGTGAGTTGTGGCTCTAGGTTCTCAGGCCAAGAAACAGCCTCGTCCATTTGCAATAACTTCAATTAATTTTGAACGTTGTGAAAATGACGACATTTAAAAAGTCCCAAAATCACAAGACTTGGTGCATTGAAACCATCTCGGCCCATACAGACAGAGCCTTAAGTTTGTCCGATAGCCCTTTCATGGACCCCGTAGCAATGCCCGGAAAAAGCGAATTTTCAGCACTAATTAAGGTCGTTGCTGAACGACCTTAATCGAGCCGAAACTCATGGTCGCCTCAGCTAGGTCTACACAATGTCAGAAGAGGACTCGCAGCACGAATATAACCATGTTTTTGAAGGTTTATGGTTTCAACAGAAGGCACTATGAATTGTGGGCCAGCTCTGAAATATGTGAATCCTGGCAATTAAAAGAGTTGGACAAAGTGAGTTGTGTCAATATGATATCTTATTGACTGACTTGATGACAGTATAATATATTGGCATTGTACATTTTATATTGCAAATGGACAGTGTACATTTCCAATGTATTTACCATCACCAAATGGACAGGCTGAAATCAACACGAGCGATGGACAGGAACCACTATCACTGCTCGGCCATCCCGAGTTCAACGAGCCAGTCAATTGAGCATTTCTAGAGTATATTAGAGCATGTCCAATTCGTGTTGGTAAATGTCCATAAGACATTGCAAATGGACAGCCGTGCACCTGGCAATTGAACGAGTTACCAGGAGCATATTTTTAATATGGCTCTA
Source organism: Oncorhynchus masou masou (assembly GCF_036934945.1). Classification (NCBI taxonomy): domain Eukaryota; kingdom Metazoa; phylum Chordata; class Actinopteri; order Salmoniformes; family Salmonidae; genus Oncorhynchus; species Oncorhynchus masou. The sequence goes on from NC_088233.1 coordinate 51,661,522, forward strand.
AATGGTTTCAGGGGGGTACTAGGGGTCCATGGCCAGGTAGGGAGCACCCCCCACCCAGGTCGAACCAACAGGGGCCAACTTTGAAAAACATTTTAAACAAGGAGAATGTGTGCGCCTAAATTGAAAAAAGTACAAAGAAATTTGGGAACACAATTAAAAATATGGGGTAATAAAGCTGGAATCTATCAAATTTGTCTAGGCGCAAAATTCAAGGTCACACAGCAAAACATTTAGGCTATTTGTACTGTAGAGCCCTGTGGATGTAGATTTCACGCACAACCATGTACGCACACCAAACACAGACGCCTTGGCCACTAAGATGGTTAAGCAAAATGTACTTTAGATACATGAACACTGCCTGGGACTGTTTCCCCCCCCCTTGTTGATTTACCAATCACGTAACTGTGAACACAATTCCATTTCAGCACTCTGCTCAGTTATCTAAGCATTCATAAAAGAACTACAAGGTTGAGTAGAGATTTGAATCAACAATGTTTTTAAAAAAAGAGAAAAAGTGACGTGCATAAATGTTTTATAGAAGAATGCTATGAAAAATAACATTAGCTAGGCGCTATTGGAGCTGACGGGGCAATCGTCAAGGTGGACCATTAACTTCCGGTCCCTCATATCACGCCATCTTTCCCTCTAAACACCAGGCCTGAAGGAGCTAATTCAAAGCTTTAAACTTCCCCATTATCCATTCACTAAAATATTCAAAAGAAACACATTTGGACAGAAAGGGTTTCATAACACTATATATTCATTCTGTTCTGTATTGTCTATGATGTATTGTTTGTATATTGTTGTATTTTACCTTTGTAGGACAATCAGTGTTTTGTTACTTGCAATGGTTTGTGTTTTTTTGAGGACCCAAGGAAGAGTAGCTGCAAAATATAATGAAGATACAAATAAATAAAATCAGTAGTAAAACCTACAGTAGTGTGAAAAGGCACTAGAGACCCCCATTATATCATGTTTCAACTAGTAAAGAGACCAATCTAACCGTGCACGCCCTCTAGGTCCATGTCCTCCCTAAAGGCTTCCGGACATTCTCTTTGACGAGCCCAGCCAGGCAGCACCAGCAAGCTGTCACAGAAGCCAGAGGGGGGAAATGAAAGCTCAAAGCAAGAGTTCCACTTCTCCAGCCAGTGAGAGGGGGTAGTCAAGTCAGGCTCTTCAAGAATACAAAAAGCTACTGATGAGCAGAGCTAAAAAGGACAGGATGCCACCGTCCTCCTCTTGCAAAGCCCAGGCTTTCGAAGACAAACTGGTGAGTGTCAGGGGCTCCTGCACTATTAAAACAGCTAAAAGCTGAGGAGAATTCTTTTAACTGGTAAATCCATGAATGTCACGATATTGGCCCGGCTCTTTTAGAAATCTCACGTAAAAAGCATTTCCTCTGGTTGCAGGTGGTGTTTAAAAGGAGGTAGGCCTCAATATCGAAATCAGATTATCAGTACATTTTAAAGTGCTCTAAATAGTATGATCTTTTTTTGATCTTCCTAGATAAATATAAATTGTATAAAAACTGATACGATATAAAATATATATATATATGTCGGGTAAAAGACAACAAATGGGCCAATAATACCAGTCTGGCTCAACTCAAAATACCACCAGGAACCCTGGACTCCCAGAGAAGATGAAGGAATGCTATTATCATGATCCAAAAGAGCCCAACAACCAGGATTCAATAAAGGACCACTACAAATTGAGATACTCAAGGACTCTGAATATGCTCTCAGACTCACCCATAGGCCCATTAAATTACAATGTTATTGAGGGACTAAAAACAGGTGTTTGTGCATGGATAAACTATTCAAATGTAACCTACCTCTAGAATACCTATCTGGTTCACCAAAACTTAACCTTCACAGTTCACACTTGAACATGCACCAAGAGTTGGACCCATTACTGACCTGTTACATCAAGATAGGTACCTTTTCTAATTCAGGTGAACTAAGTGCATGAATGGATTCCTAAAAAAGTATTCTATGGACCCTGTGTGTTACCAACCCAAAATGTTCTACTTCGAAGAAAAATGTTTTGGCGCAGGCAAATTCTGTGAATCAAGAGGATACACACAAATATTTACACATTGTAGAGGATTCAGTATGTTGTTCCTCAAATGGTGGTTCTGCTGGGTTACACATGTTGCAATAAAAGCAAAAAGTGTCCATCCTCACAGAGTCATTTTCTTACAGATCTCGCTCCATCTGCAGAAAAACAAAAATGGCTGCTTGCTCTAGGAACAGGTCACAGCATTCCCCTACACTCTGCCCAGTCTGTTGAGTCTCCTTAAAAGGCTAAGACAGACAAATGAAAGCGCAGAAACTTGACTGTACCTGACAGTAGTAGTTAGGATCATATTCATCAGTGAATTCCTTGATTCACATGGAGAGGGGTGACTGGCTATATGCTGTAGCCAGAGGAGGTCAAAATATCAAGCGAGTAGACATGAGAGACTGGCCATTTCACAAGTCTGAAACCTATACAAACCACCAGTGACCGAGCTCATATTAGAGCCTGACCGATAAGTTCTGGGTGCGATACAGATTTTTTGGGGGGCGGGGGAACAAAACCGTCTGATAGTGGTACTGTTTTACAGCATGAAAATTGCCATCCATAAGAGCAGTTGTCCCCCCCCCCCCAAAAAAAAATTATATATATATATATATATAATATATGCGTCAAAATGTTGATTTCTTACATTATGACAATAATGATACAGCATGAGCAGCATGAGAATGGCCACGTGTTCAGATAAGCAAGAGACAGTCAAATTGATTTAATACCATAATTTCACCCAATAATCGTCCGCTATCCGTAAAAGGCCAACATCGTCCGATTAGTCTCTAGACAGATGGGTTGCCTCCCACAATGTACCAATGCTCCATGTTTGTAGAAGTTCCGGAATCTCTTTGTTAACAGCTGGTGCGCAACCTCTAATGTTAAGGAAGTTTTGAGTTTTTGCTCACCCGAGTTAGAATACCTATTATTTATGAAGAGAGTTATTTTTTCTTAGTTCTCCACTTACCACCACAAACCAATGCTGGCACTAAGACCGCACTCAACGAGCTGTATAGGGCCGTAAGCAAACAAAATGTAGATCCAGCAGTTCTCGTGGCCAGTGATTTTAACACAGAGAAACTAAAATCTGTTTTTACCAGCATGTCACCTGTGCAACTAGAGGAAACAGACTCTAGCTCACCTTTACTCTACACAAAATACATGAAAGGCTGTCTCTTGCCCTCCCTTCGGCAAATCTGACGGTAACTTTATCCTCTTGAATCCTGCTTACAAGAAGTACCAGTCACATGCTCAATATGGAAGTGGTTCGATGAAGCGGATGCTAAGCTACAGGACTGGACTATGCGCCGGGATTCATCTGATAACATTGAGGTGTCACCAGCTTCATGAATAAGTGCCTTCGACGACGTCCCCACAGTGACTGTACATCCCAACCAGAAGCCAAGGATTATAAGCAACATCCGCACTGAGCTTACACCTTCAAGGAGAGGGACACCTATAAAAATACCGTTACGACCGCCGATGAGCAATCAAACAAGCAAAGTGTCAATACAGGACTAACACGGAACCCAAACCGGCTGCACGCGCGCGCCATCGTGCATACATTTATTTTGTCCCCCTACACCAAACGCGATCACGACAGGTTCAAATATCAAAACAAACTCTAAACGAATGACATTTGCGGACAGGTCAAAAAAAGCATTAAACATGTATGGCAATTTAGCTCGTTTGCTTGCACTTGCTGGCTAATTTGTCCCATTTAGCTAGCTTGCTGTTGCTAGCTAATTTGTCCTGGAATAAACATTGAGTTGTTATTTTACCTGAAATGCACAAGGTCCTCTACTCCGACAACTAATCCACACATAAAATGGACAACTGAATCATTTCTATTCATCTCTCCTCCTTCCAGGCTTTCTTTGAACTTATATGGTGATTGGCATCTACACTTTCATATTACTACGACGACCGGCAAAACATTTCATCTTTCAATCACCCACATGGGTATAACTAATGAGGAGATGGGAGAGGCAGGACTTGCAGCGCGATCTGCGTCAGAAATAGGAATGACTTCTATTTTACCCCTTGGCATCGCAGACGCTCGTTGGCGCGCTAGCAGTGTGGGTGCAATAATTGAACATGGATTTCAAACTGTATTTTGCGGCGCACCCGACGTGTCCGGTCTGGTCAGCATGTAAAATCTAATCTGATTATGCTGGCTCAGACTCATCGGATGTGGCAGGGCTTGCAAACTATCACGGATTACAAAGGGAAACCCAGCCACAGGCCGCCAAGTGACGCAAATCTGCCAGATGAGCTACATGCCTTGTCTGCTTGCTTCAAAGGCAAGCAACACTGAACCATGCATGAGAGCATCAGCTGTTCCAGACAACTGATCTCAAACTCTGTAACCAATATGAGAAAGACCTTTTCAACAGGTAAACATTCACAAGGCCGCGGGGCGAGACGGTTTACCAGGATACGCATTCAGAGAATGCGCTGACCATCTAGCAAGTGTCTTCACTAACATTTTCAACCTCTCCCTGACCCAGTCTGTAATATCTTCATGTTTAAACAGACCACCATAAGTTCCCTTGTTGTTCATGGGCACAGGGACTATCACCCTGTAGCACTCACATCTATACTGCTACAGGGCAGTAGTAATTCCCTTTCTTGGGCACAGGGACTATGGTGGTCTGATTGAAACATGTAGGTATTACAGACTCGGTCAGGGAGAGGGTGAAAATGTCAATGAAGACAAGAGGCCGACCGATTAAATCGGCATGGCCGATTTCAAGTTCATATAACAAATCGGTAATCAGCATTTTTGGACACCGATTATGGGCGAATACATTGCACTCCACGGGGAGACAGGCTGACTACCGGTTATGCGAGTACAGCAAGGAGGAGGAATTGTACATAATTATGACATAACATTGATGGCTGTGCAATGTAAGAGCAATATTTAGACTTAGGGATGCCACCCTTTAGATATAATATGGAACGGTTCTGTATTTCACAAAGAATAAACATTTTGTTTTCGAAATGACAGGTTATTAATATGGTCAAATCCGGAAACTATGGCTCGTATTTTGGTGTTATTATATTATAATAACAGGTCTATGATTTGATAGAGCAGTCTGTGGTAGGCAGCAGCAGGCTCGTAAGCATTCATTCAAACAGCACTTTTCTGCATTTGCCAGCAGCTCGTCGCTGTGCTTCAAGCGTTGCACTGTGTATGACTTCAAGCCTATCAACTCCCGAGATAAGGCTAACAATACTAAAGTACCTATTAGAACATCCAATCGTCAAAGGTAAATGAAATACAAATGGTAGAGAGAGAAATATTCCTATAATAACTACAACCTAAAACTTCTTACCTGGGAATATTGAAGACTCATGTTAAAAGGAACCACCAGCTTTCATATGTTCTCATGTTCTGAGCAAGGAACTGAAACGTTGGCTTTTTTACATGGCACATATTGCACTTTTACTTTCTTCTCCAACACTTTGTTTTTGCATTATTTAAATCAAATTGAAAATGTTTCATTATTTATTTGAGGCTAAATTGATTTTATTGATGTATTATATTAAGATAAAATAATTCAGTATTGTTGTAATTATCATTAATATACATCTAAAAATAAATAAATAAATAATGCAGATTAATCGGTATTGGCTTTTTTTGGTCCTCCAATAAAATCGCCATCTCCATTGAAAAATCATAATCGGTCGACACTTACCAGTTGGTCCGTGCATGCTTTGAGTACACGTCCTGGTAATCAGTCTAGCCCCACAGCCTTGAGGAATGTTCACCTGTTTAAAAGGTCTTGCTCATATCAGCTTTCCAAAAGGAAAACACTAAGCACACAGCCAAGACAACGCAGGCGTGGTTTCGGGAAAAGTCTCAATGTCCTTGAGTGACCCAGCCAGAGCCCAATCAGATGTCTCTGGAGAGACCTGTAAATAGCGTCGCAGTGACACTCCCCATCCAGCCTGAGAGGGTCTGCAGAGAAGAATGGGAAAAACTCCAAATACAGGCATGCCAAGCTTGTAGCGTCGTACCCAAGAAGACTCGAGGATGTGATCGCTGCCAAAAGGGGCTTCATCAAAGCACAGAGTAAAGGGTCTGAATACTTATGTAAATGTTATATTAAAGTTGTAGAAAAATGTGTCTGAATACTTTCCAAATGCACTGTAGTTACACTTTCCTACTCATTGCTGCAGGGCTTGTTGTAGTGCTGACTGGAAATAGGAAGAACTTTTTTTTTTGTATACACCATAAAATATGAACAAACAAAAAAAGTGTTGAAAGTGCTGAGTAAGAACTTGAACGCACTCATAAAAACATTTCTTTGCTGTATTCGTGGACAGTCTAGTCATGGCTGTAAAAATCTCAGTATAAACTTTGCTGTAGCTTTCTTTTATGCCTGCTACATTACTGCAGACACGGTCATCTGAGCCATCCGATTGGCCAGTGGTAGGCCTATAGTGCCCTTGATTGGATCTCAGTGCCCACCTGAAATGCAGTGTTTGTACCGTCAGACACATTAAATGGTTCAAAATAGCAACAGTTTGCGTTCCTGGAGCGCACGGCAGCTGAATCGGGTGCGCCTTCCGCAAAAGCCAGAGAGAATTTAATTATATATTTTTTAATCAGCATGTCAGTCTCGGGGCTACTGCACGCGCAAAGCTTAGAGGGAACATTGCCTGTAAGTGAGCATTTCACTGTTAGTCTCCACCTGTTGTTTACAAAGCGTGTGACAAAAAAAAAGACAAAAAAAGGCATAGATGCATTTTTTGGTAATTTAGAAAATTCAGCATTTGTATATAAAACCACGAATCTAAATACTCAAACAACGGACCTAAAAACTGTCTAGGGTACTGACAAACAGCCAGGCAGGTGTTATAAATGTCCCAGATGTGTTTTTGGGTGAACTTCGCCTTTAAAAACATCTTTCCATACACAAACAAGGTACAAGAGTAGTGAATTGATGTTGGCTTCAGCTGAAAGCTAGCAAGGAAAGCTATCGGTATCTTCTTCCCATTGTATGCAGTGTACTAACCTGTACTCTACATAGTTTTGGGAACAGTCAGAAATTAACAGTTTCAACATTTCTACATGCCATGTTGCATTATTCAAGTGTGTTAACTTATGTGCAGCATAAATGGCGATGCAGTACAGACTCCCAGTGAGATCAGTGGTTCCTCATGGCAGGCTACAGCTAGCAATGAGTAAGTAGCACAGGCAGGCAAGAGGAGGCATGAATGGTGTACTCGCACGATAAAAGGATCAGCTGTGCTGATAGACTTGATCCTCAAATCAGTAGACGCCACGAGAAACCGTTCTGAAGAACTACAAAAATGTTAGTATACCGTGCATCACTACTAGGATATACAGGCCAGAATCTAAAAGAAACCAGCCAGGACTTATAGTCTTGCCAAATGTATGAGCTGTTAAATTTAGAAATGTTAAAGGTGATTCATATGTAACATGGTTATTGCTGAGGCACTTCGACATTAGCCATATGTGGAGAGTGCCATCCTATTCCGTTCAGTCCCATTTGGCACAAGTCGATCCTAACAGGAAGTCTCGTGCGTCATTCTTTCTATCCCCCACTCGCTCTTTCTTCCTGTTAAGCTTCCTGGGAGCCGACTGACTGCCTGCCCCCTCCCCCAACATACACACACAAAGTATCCCCACAACAGCAGCATCACTCCAGTGGAAATGTTTTTAACAGCTGCCTATAAGTGAAGTTCCACCATACTAGCAGGCCCCCAGAGGCCTCCTGTTACAACCGGACACAACCAGACCGAGGTTCTAATAACCCAGCCTACAGGCGTTCAGCCCTCCACCATGGCTGGGCCCACAGAGGAAATGAAGTCCCCAGATAAGACTTACTGCCTGCCGGCCAGATGAGCCACGGGGAATGGGAAATGGGATTAGGGCCTGGAAAGTGTAAAAGGCATCATTAGCAACAGGCTGGAAAAAGGGACATCAGCCTTTATAGCATACCAGCTCCTTTTTATGCTGTGGATAAATGTTAATCATATGGACAATAACACTCGAGTAATAGATAGCCTATCATTATATAATCAGTTCCCTGCCTATAAACCCTGTTTTTTTTTATATACAGAGGCAGCAGCTTGGCATGGATATATTGACCTGTACTAGCCATATTGTTGTTGTGTGGCATGGGATGTGAGGGCTAAGTGCAAAAATGCAAATATAAAGTGTGTGCACAAATCATTGCTTTTCAGATTCTTGCCCTTATTTCATTTAACTAGGCAAGTGATTTAAGAACAAATCCTCATTTACAATGACAACCCACTGTTCGTAGGCTAACTGCCTTGTTCAGGGGCAAGAACGAAGATTTACCTTTTCAGCTCGGGGATTCGAACTAGCAACATTACGGTTACTGGACCAATACTCTAACCACTAGGCTACCTGCCGCCCCTTATACTGTTCGTTTGTAATGCTATAGCATTTGATAGACTGTCTACATTCGCGGAAATCAAGTTTCAATTGTGTTTTTCACTAGCTATAATACATCATAAACAATCCATTGTAATATTTTGAATTTTCCTGTTAGAAGCATCGCCAACGTATGCGACAATGTAAAGGCCTATGCCATAAATGTATACAATGTTTGTAATTGGGATGCCTGCGTCGCAACAATTTAACCATTTAAGAGCATAACTTGCAGTGGTGTAGGTCGCCTACAGAGTCAGACATTAAGGTCGTTGTAATTACATTTTCCCTTTAAGGTCTGAACTGCAGGGTGCCGTGATCAGGACACCGCGGAGTCGGCGGGTGATGGCTCGTTAAACGTACCTGAAGCCAGGGATGGGAGAGGGCGCTGTCCTCCTAATTATACATTGAGAACAATTAAATACTGCTAGATTTTAATTAAAACTTCAATTGTCTTCAGCAATGCATTCTAGGCTAGCTAATGCTAAAGCAAACCGTTGGATTCGACAACACTTCCGGTTACTCACGCCAATGCGTGGCGTCGTATTTTCATGGAATCCAATGGCCTGCTACAGTAACGGTAGGCTCGTATTAACAGTCAATTATTGGGCTAGCATACTGTACCACACCATTCAGACTAGAGAGAAAAAAAAATGAAAGTCGGATTCTGGCTACGGTAGGCTACCTGGAATGCAACTTATTTGACACACAACAATAGGATTTCTTACCACGGTATAGATGATCAAATATTTTGCATTGTTTTCAAAATTACCTGTTCTTCCTCCGCTGACAAACTGGCTGCCATTCTTCAGTCTCGTTCTTGAGATTTTGACACCTTAATTCTTCAACTTGGTGGCCTTTTTTTCCTTATTTTTCGTAAAGGTAAAACGACGACAGTTCTATCCTCGTACCGGGCAGTACATCAACCGGTTTTGCCTAGGTTACTGGCATTTCACAAAACTGAAATGTTCCTCATATAGAAATGGAAAGCGTATACTGTTTTTGACCGTCTGGCCTGTTTGAGTCGAATAAGAAATTATCTGGAATCTTCCATCAAAATACTCATGCTTGAGCGAAAATCGCTGTTGTGTCAAATCTTCTCGAGTACTGAAGAAATTAGTCCTCAACAGTTTGGCGTTTCTCTGGGACGAATCACAGTTGATCGAATTTTACCCATTTGTCCAGCCAGTAAAGTCACCCACCTTTGCTAAGAATCAAGAGTAAAGTCAAAAGGCATGGTGTTCAATCTTTTATTCTCTACGTACGTCGCCTGGACTACTATTCTGCCAGCAGCACTAATGACGTCACTTTTCTATGGTAATGAGAAACCTTCAAAATAAAAGCCTGTATTTCAAAACATTGCGAGGTGGATAACTCTTTCAAAAGATTGGTGCTTATAACCAACATTTAAGAAGGAATGTATGTGTATGTGTGTGTGTGTGTGTGTGTGTGTGTGTGTGTATATATATACACGTGTTTTTAAAAAACATATACAGACCACTAATTGAAAAATACTATGTTCAGGCTGGTATGTTGACAATATTGCTGTTATAGTGAACATAAATAGTGTTTATTGTGATGATTGAGTTGATTGAATTTTACAATAAAATGTATTTATAATGCCCTTTTTACATCAGCAGATGTCACAAAGTGCTTATCCAGAAACCCAGTTTAAAACCCCAAACAGCAAGCAATGCAGATGTAGAAGCATGGTGTCAATAAAAATTCCCTAGAAAAGGCAGGAACTTAAAAATAAACTGATGAAGCAGGCTCTGAGGGGTGTCCAGACCTCTTCTGGCTGTGCCAGGTGGAGATTATAAGAGTACATGGCCAATAAGTTCTTTAAGATGTTCAAACGATCATAGATGACCAGCAGGGTCAAATAATGGTTGTAGAGGGTGCAACAGGTCAGCACCACAGGTGTAAATGTCAGTTGGCTTTTCATAGCCAAGTATTCAGAAGTCGAGACAGCAGGTGCAGTAGAGAGTAGAGAGGGAGACAGAGAAGGTTGAAAACAACAGCAAGTCTGGGACAAGGTAGCATGTCCAGTGAACAGGTCAGGGTTCCACTGCACATTCTTGATCAGCAGCACGACCAGGTGGACTGCGGACGGGGACAGCCAGGAGTCATCAGGCAGAGAGAGAGAGGGGAGAATTAGAGGAAGCACACAAAGACCGCTACTTCGATGCAGACAAGAAGGACAGATAGGACAGACTGACCATAGCCCTCCAAGTGGGGTTGGGAGTACTCAGTAGGGTCCGTAGAATCTATAAATGGTTTATTTCATGGGCCACTGAGGTCTAAATACATAGCAGCACAATACACACTCAATTCTCAAAAAACAAATTAATATCATCCAGGATATTAGTACATAACATAATGACGCTTTCAGAACAGCAATTATTTACAAGTAATAAATAGGGAAGCACAGATATTACATTTTTGGCCAATACCCAATTTCCAATATTTTCTTTGCCAAAAAACCTGATACCGATAACCGATATTTAACATTTTTGTGGCCTTTTAAGCATTCTAGTATAGTTAAATAGTTGGAAAACACACACACAAACACCAAAAAGATAGTTTGTTGGCATTTAAGATATGTCCCCAATACCAGTAAAACATAATCAACACATACAGTGGGGCAAAAAAGTAGTTAGTCATCCACCAATTGTGCAAGTTCTCCCACTTAAAAAGATGAGAGAGGCCTGTAATTTTCATCATAGGTACACTTCAACTATGACAGACAAAACGAGGGAAAAAAATCCAGAAAATCACATCATTTTTAATGAATTTATTTGCAAATTATGGTGGAAAATAAGTATTTGGTCAATAACAAAAGTTTATCTCAATACTTTGTTATATAACCTTTGTTGGCAATGACAAATGTTTTCTGTAAGTCTTCACAAGGTTTTCACACACTGTTGCTGGTATTTTGGCCCATTCCTCCATGTAGATCTCCTCTAGAGCAGTGATGTTTTGGGGCTGTTGCTGGGTAACACGGACTTTCAACTCCCTCCAAAGATTTTCTATGGGGTTGAGATCTGGAGACTGGCTAGGCCACTCCAGGACCTTGAAATGCTTCTTACGAAGCCACTCCTTCGTTGCCCGGGCGGTGTGTTTGGGATCATTGTCATGCTGAAAGACCCAGCCACGTGCCCTTGCTGATGGAAGGAGGTTTTCACTCAAAATCTCACGATACATGGCCCCATTCATTCTTTCCTTTACACGGATCAGTCGTCCTGGTCCCTTTGCAGAAAAACAGCCCCAAAGCATGATGTTTCCACCCCCATGCTTCACAGTAGGTATGGTGTTCTTTGGATGCAACTCAGCATTCTTTGTCCTCCAAACAGGACGAGTTGAGTTTTTACCAAATAGTTATATTTTGGTTTCATCTGACCATATGACATTCTCCCAATCTTCTTCTGGATCATCCAAATGCTCTCTAGCAAACTTCAGACGAGCCTGGACATGTGCTGGCTAAAGCAGGGGCACACGTCTGGCACTGCAGGATTTGAGTCCCTGGCGGCGTAGTGTGTTACTGATGGTAGGCTTTGTTACTTTGGTCCCAGCTCTCTGCAGGTCATTCACTAGGTCCCCCCGTGTGGTTCTGGGATTTTTGCTCACCGTTCTTGTGATCATTTTGACCCCACGGGGTGAGATCTTGCGTGGAGCCCCAGATCGAGGGAGATTATCAGTGGTCTTGTATGTCTTCCATTTCCTAATAATTGCTCCCACATTTGATTTCTTCAAACCAAGCTGCTTACCTATTGCAGATTCAGTCTTCCCAGCAACCAGGCACCAGCAGGTCTACAATTTTGTTTCTGGTGTCCTTTGACAGCTCTTTAGTCTTGGCCATAGTGGAGTTTGGAGTGTGACTATTTGAGGTTGTGGACAGGTGTCTTTTATACTGATAACAAGTTCAAACAGGTGCCATTAATACAGGTAACGAGTGGAAGACAGAGGAGCCTCTTAAAGAAGAAGTTACAGGTCTGTGAGAGCCAGAAATCTTGCTTGTTTGTAGGTGACCAAATACTTATTTTTCACCATAATTTGCAAATAAATTCATTAAAAATCCTACAATGTAATTTTATGGGTTTTTTTTCTCTCATTTTGTCTGTCATAGTTGAAGTGTACCTATGATGAATTACAGGCCTCTCTCATCTTTTTAAGTGGGAGAACTTGCACAATTGGTGGCTGACTAAATACTTTTTTGCCCCACTGTATTTCTTTCATTTACTTGCTGTGCTGTTTCGTTGTTCATTTGTTCAGTTGTTTCATTCTCAGCCAGGATTTCATCATACATGTCAAGCAGTGAAGTTTCAGCTCTGTCAGTCCGTGGCCTCTCTTCCTCGGTTCCTCTTTGTACCTAGCATCGAGCACGGTGGCGAGGCTCAGAGAGAATACCACAAATCGCTTGTTCACAGCCTCTAGTAGAGTACTTTACCAAGTTAACCCCACGGTCTGTCGGCAGTTTTGTTGAGCAGGCATTTCAATGACATGACAGAGGGTATCACGTCTGCTGCAGACACAGTTGATTAGATTATTTATTGAGTCAGTTGTTTGAATAGAACTAGGAGTGTTTTCATGTTTCAAACATGTTCTCAAATGCCATTGAAATGGCAGCAGCGGTATGAGAACCAGCACATTCTTGAGCATGCAATATATTTTTCGTGCCGTCATTATGTAATCTACCTACGTTATATAGGTATGAATGTCAGCTTTGACATTGGTTTTGCACATCGGCGTTAAACTAGACATCGGGCAGATGCCGATGTTGGCATTTTGAGCTAATATCGTCGGATTCCTATAATCTTACCGATATCTCATGCAACCCTAGTAATAAACCTATACAGTGCCTTTAGAAAGTATTCAGATCCCTTGACTTTTTCCACATTTTGTTACAGCCTTATTCTAAAATGTATTAAATAAAAGAATTCTACACACAATAACGCATAATAACAAGCGAAAACTGTTTTTTTGTTGTTGAAAAAACAGAAATACTTTATTTACATAAGTATTCCAGAGCCTTTGCTGTGAGACTTGAAATTAAGCTCATTGGGAGGGAAAAGGGCCTTGGTCAGGGAGGTGATGAAGGACCCAATGTTCACTCTGACAGAACTCTAGAGTTCCTCTGTGGAGAGGGTAGAACCTTCCAGAAGGACAACAATCTGTGCAGCACTCCACCATTTAGGCCTTTATGTTAGTGGCTAGACAGAAGCCACTCCTCATTAAAAGGCACATAAAGACTCTCAGACCATGAGAAACAAGATTATCTGGTCTGATGAAGCGGCAGGGATTGGGAGACTAGTCAGGATTGAGGAAAAAGACGAACAGAGCAAAGCACAGAGATCCTTGATGAAAACCTGCTCCAGAGCGCTTAGGACCTCAGACTGTCGAGAAGGTTCACCTTCCAACAGGACAATGACCTTAAGCACACAGCCAGGACAGCGCAGGAGAGGCTTTGGTCTCTGAAAGTCCTTGAGTGGCCCAGCCAGAGCCAGGACTTGAATCAAACATCTCTGGAGTGACCTGGAAATGGCTGTGCAGCAACACTCCCCATCCAACCTGACAGAGCGAGAGGATCTGCAGAGATGGATGGGAGAAACTCCCCAAATACAGGTGTGCCAAGCTTGTAGCATCATACCCAAGAAGATTTGATGCTGTAATCGCTGCAAAGGTGCTTCAACAAAGTACTGAGTAAAGGGTCTGAACTTGTGTGTGTGTGTGGGCAATTTAATCCATTTCAGAATTATGGCTGTAACAAAATTTGGGAAAAGTCCAGGTCTGAGTACTTTCCGACGGCACTGTGTTGCTTATATATATATATATAGTTAGCAGTATACAGTAAAGTCATAGGCCGATTAAACTTTTTTTTTAAACAAGAGTATGTACCAGTTATATTGTGGTGATTATCAAGGTCAATGACGTTATTTTCTGTACAGTTTTAAAATGCATTACAAGAGACCGTCATTGAAAATAAGAATTTGTTCTTAACTGACTTGCCTAGTAAAATAAAGGTAAAAAAAAAAGACCGTCTGCTGTATTCTTCAAGCGTAAAAGTTTTCAACTAATTTCCACTCTAACTCATAAAATAGTCTCTCATGCCATTGTGATAGTCTATTCACATTGCACTCTGTCTTTAGAGAACAATCACACATTTACACCGCAACGACTACTGTCTGACAGTTTTCTAAAATGGGGGCACCGATGGCAAAAAAATCATAGTTTAGTGTCACATTTACCACAAATCCATGCATTGCCAGAGACTAATGCCAAGTATTTCTGAATTGGAAGTAGTGTATCCACTCTTTCATACTGGCTACAGGAATCCATCACAAGATCTAAAGTAATGCAACTACTACTACATGTTGCATATCTATGGCTATAACTTTCCAATGTGACTAAGTTCATTGGCCCTATAACATGCTTAAAACCCCACCAGTTGTGGGATGTTCTAGGCACATTTGGCATAACTGCTTTGCTGTCACAAAACCGACTGTAACTCTCTTCTGGCCTGTCTACCTTCACAAGTAATGCAATAGGAGCATGGATGACATTAGGGCTGACATTAGAGCTTGACCATTGAAAGCCGTTAGCAGTAATACAGTCATTTGTCATGTGGCCAGCGACACACTGTACTATTCAGTGCCCCATGAAATGACACCATACATACACTGAGTGTACCAAACATTAGGAACACCTTTCTAATATCGGTCAGTCTGTCATGGAAAGAGCAGGTGTTTCTAATGTTTTGTATACTTAGTGTAGATTCTACTCCCAACCCCATTTTTACTTTGGCAAAGAGTTTTTTAAACTTTCTATAAGCAAATATGTCATTTATAGGCTTACAGTGTATTGCGTTGGGACCACTGGAATGGGTGGAGTAAAAAGTGCTGCTGGGTATGTAGACCTAAGTCCCCCAATAAATACAACATATATAGATTCCACAGGCCCTACTGAGTAATCCTAACCCCACATTTACATTGGCACATAGAGTAGTTCTTTCTCAATAAGCCAATATGTAATTTATATGCAGTGCATTCAATTCCAGTGGGTGGAGTAAGGAGTCATTAGCATTCTGTATTAAACCTGTTGCCCAGCACATTTGACCAATTTAAGTTTTGTAGACAGTATTGAGTAATTCCAATGATATATATTTGTATATGTGGCACTGTCATAGGATGCCACCTTTCCAACATGTCAGTTTGTCAAATGTCTGCCCTTCTAGAGCTGCTCTGGTCAACTGTAAGTGCTGTTATTGTGAAGTGGAAACCTCTAGGAGCAACAATGGCTGAAGTGGCAAGCCACACAAGCTCACAGAAACGTGACCGCCGAGTGCTGAAGCGCATAGAGTGTGAAAATCATTTGTCCTCGGTTACAACACTTACTACCGAGTTCCAAACTGCCTCTGGAAACAACGTCAGCACAAGAACTGTTGGTCGAGCAGCTGCACACAAGCCTAAGATCACCATGCGCAAT
Source organism: Oncorhynchus masou masou (assembly GCF_036934945.1). Classification (NCBI taxonomy): domain Eukaryota; kingdom Metazoa; phylum Chordata; class Actinopteri; order Salmoniformes; family Salmonidae; genus Oncorhynchus; species Oncorhynchus masou. Next base: position 51,677,504 of record NC_088233.1, read on the forward strand.
GCCAAGCGTCAGCTGGAGTGGTGTAAAGCTCGCCGCCATTGGACTCTGGAGCAGTCGAAACACGTTCTCTGAATCACACTTCACCATCTGGCATTCCGACAGACAAATCTGGGTTTGGCGGATGCCAGGAGAACACTACCTGCCCGAATGCATAGTGCCAAATGTTAAGTTTGGTGGAGAAATAATGGTCTGGGGCTGTTTTTCACAGTTCGGGCTAGGCCCCTTAGTTTCAGTGAAGGGAAATCTTAACGCTACAGCATACAATGGCATTCTAGATGATTCTGTGCCTCCAACTTTGTCGCAAAAGCTAATGGGGATCTGAATAAACCAATTCGATGAAACCAGCTGATAATGTTTCAAACATTGCAATGAGTTATTTTCCGCTCTGTTTAATAAAAGTGAGTCACCTTTAAACTCCTAGAATTAAAAAGATATTGGAAACTTTAACATTCTAATCAGAAGATAGCCTACCTATACAATTGGATTAAAGAGCATTTAGGTACATATTTTCTTTGTGACCATCACTACCAGTCAGTAGGAAGATGACTACATGTAGGCCTAGGCCAATATGCTTGAATTGAGCGATCCATTGCATTTAGAAGTCAAGAGACAGGCCCCACATTCTCCCATGTAGTGGAAAGCAATGCATCTTGGGAAACTGCAATGAAGGATCCCAAATTGTCAGATAGAACACATGGAAGCCATAAAGGGCAGTTCTGCGACTTTTCAACCTCATATTTATTATTTCCAATACAAAACCAGTGTCTGCATACAGTACCAGTCAAATGTCGACACACACCTACTCATTACATTTTTTCCCCCATTTAAAATAAAAACTATTTTCTACATTGTACAATAGTAGTGAAGACATCAGAAGAGGATATTTGTGTACTCCCAACATCACCTCAAATCTCATAGTGTTTGAAAATCACCTTTTAAAATGGTGATGTCATCGGGTACAACCCACATGAAAAATGCTATAGTAGACTATGGTCTAAATACCATAGTAGTCCTATGTTTATATACTATAGGATTCGTATTGTTTTTGCAGACTTTTCTCTGGTATTCACTGTAGTGTTTTTGCGGACACGACTAATATATTATAGTATTCACTGTAGTGTTTTTGTGGACATGACTGTAGTATACTGTAGTTTTTACACAGACATGACTAGTATACTATAGTATTCCCTGTAGAGTTTTTGTGGACTTTACTGTAGTATAGTATTCACTGTAGTGTTTTTACGGACATGACTGTAGTATAATATAGTATTCACTGTAGTGTTTTTGCCGACATGACAAGTACACTATAGTATTTACTGTAGTGTTTTTGCGGACATGTCTGTAGTATACTGTAGTATTTACTGTACTAGTGTTTTTGCAGATAAGACTGTAGTATAATATAGTATTCACTGACTAGTGCTTTTGCGGACATGACTAGTATACTATAGTATTCACTGTAGTGTTTTGGCAGACATGACATGATGGTAACACCAGCCAACTAGTGTGAGCTAAAATGGCACAACTACCAGACTTCTCCAGTTACTGTTTAATGAGGGGAACACTTCAACCAGAACACAAGAAAAATGTTTGTGACATGCCACCTATTGCGTTGGGTCAGCAGTTTCGAGCAATCCAACGGACCAGACAAAACCTTAGCAAAAATATAAAAATTGTATTGGAGGGCACTGCCAATCAACTTCCTGGACCTCAAACCAGCAAAACCTCTACAAACAAACTGACATTATTGCAGTCGCTTTACCTAATGAACATCTTGAATGTTGTCCCACATGAATAAACTCACTGGTTAAACTGAACACATACCATTAAGAACAATCAACCACACCCCAAACATCTCTTCAAGAAAGCATGGTCACAAAATGGTTGCTCACAGAAATAAAGCAACAGAAACAGCACCACTGCCATATAGCATATACACCATAAAGGACCTTTCAGGTTCTACACTTTCACCTGAACATGGCCACGTGGTGCTTTATTACAATTCCTGTATGTCCTCCCCTAACAAGGGTGCCCAGGGAAACACTGACCAAAACATAGGTTTCTAGCCTGTCACACAATATTGTTCAGTTACATGATTGTAACTGATTGATATTTAGGTGAGGTTATGGTGATGCCCATCTACTGTGGGACTCCACAGGTTGCCTAGCGGTTAGAGTGTTGGGCCAGTGAATGAAAGGTTGCTCGACTGAATCCCCGAGCTGACAAGGTAAATATCTGGCGTTCTGCCCCTGAACAAGGCAGTTAACCCACTGCTCATAGGCCGTCATTGTAAATAAGAATTTGTTCTTAACTGACTTGCCTGGTTAAATAAATAAAAATTAAGAGCAGGCAGAGATGCAGTTCAGTTTAAGAGTCTTTATAGATTCAGGTAATGGAGATACATGGCAGGGAATGATTGACAGTTGTTGACTTGAGACTCTATTTGAATTCAAACTTGGTTGGCTTGGTATGTAGTATGGTTTATCCAAAAGGAGACACGGAAAGTTGCAAATAATTTGCGGCAATAACAGCAATTAACGTACATAATTCATTGGCTGTAAATGGTAGGGATGGGAAACCGAGGCTTTCTGAAAGCTTCAGTGCTTTCACCAAATTGTGCCGTAAATTGGTTCATTACCTGTTCACAATGCACATTCGTGACATCTGCTGGTTAGCAATAAATAGCCGTGTGTGATTATCAGAGACGTTTTTTTCCTCTCCACTGTTTTCATAAAAAATTCTGTGGCACAACGGTAACTTGTTGGCTTTAGTAGCCTACGATAATTTTGAATACCAGGTTTGCATTTTACAATAAGTTGACTATTTTAATAAAAACAGAATCTATGGCATTATTTTGCATGCTTAAGACAAACTTATACTATACTAAATACAACTATTTATTTGAACAACAGTGCAGAAAGTGTGGTTTCACATTTTAAAAAATTGTGTAAATAGTGTGTCTAACTGTATTCGACCTCTTACCCTAATTTCCCTGAATGTTCCCTACTCTACCTGCTAAGCTACCTGTCAGGTGAAACTACTGTACATGTTCAAAATTCTAACTACAATTGTAAGTACGGTGTCCATTAGAGGTCTGTGTTTGAAAGCAGTTTAGAATCAAAGAAAGCACCGGAACCATGGCGAAATCAGTGGGATCTCGCATTTTGCAACACACGGTTTGAAAAAGCATGTAAACAAACGATGCTTGGCACACCTGTATTTGGGGAGTTTCTCCCATTCTTCTCTGAAGATCGTCTCAAGCTCTCTCAGGTTGGATGAGGAGCGTCGCTGCACAGCTATTTTCAGGTCTCTCAAGAGATGTTCGATCTGGTTCAAGTTCGGGCTCTGGCTGGGCCACTCAAGGACATTCAGAAACTTGTCCTGAAGCCACTCCAGCATTGTCTTGGCTGTGTGCTTAGGGTCTTAGGGTCATTTTCCTGTTAGAAGGTGAATCTTCACCCCCAGTCTGAGGTCCTGAGCGCTCTATATAAGGTTTTCATCAAGGATCTCTCTGTACTTTGCTCCATTCATCTTTCCCTTGATCCTTACTAGACTCCCAGTACCTACCGCTGAGAAACATCCCCACAGCATGATGCTAACACCACCACGCCACACCATAGGGATGGTGCAGGGTTTCATCCAGATGTGATGCTTGGCCTTCAGGCCGACCAAAGAATCGAGTTTCTCATGGTCTGAGAGTCCTTTAGGTGCTTTTTGGCAAACTCCAAGCGGGCTACCATTTCCTGAAGAGTGTCTTCCGTCTGACCACTCTAACATAAAGGCCTGATTGGTGGATCGCTGCAGAGATGGTTGTCCTTCTGGAAGTTTCTCCATAGAGGAACTCTGGAGCTCTGTCAGAGTTACCATTGGTTTCTTGGTCTCCTCCTTGATCAAGGCCCTTCTCCCCAGATTGCCCAGTTTGGCCAGACATCCAGCTGTAGGAAGAGTCTTGTTGGTTCCAAACTTCTTCCATTTAAGATTGATGGAGGCCACTGTGTTCTTTGGAACTTTCAATGCTGCAGACATTTTTTGATACCCTTTACCAGATCTGTGCCTCGACACAATCCTGTCTCTGAGCTCTACGGACAATTCTTTCCTTTGACCTCAAATCAAATTGTATTAGTCACATATGACGAATACAACAGGTGTAGACCTTACAGTGAAATGCTGAATACAACAGGTGTAGACCTTACAGTGAAATGCTGAATACAACAGGTATAGTAGACCTTACAGTGAAATGCTTACTTATGAGCCCATAACCTACAATGCAGTTAAAAAAAAAAAAAAATATGAACAAGAACAAGAATGGCTGGGTTTTTGCTATGACATTCACTGTCAACTATAAGACCTTATAAAGACTGGTGTGTGCCTTTTCAAATCATGTCCAATCAATTTAATTTACTACAGGTGGACTCCAATCAAGTTGTGAAACATCTCAAGGATGATCAATGGAAACAGGATGCACCTGAGCTCAATTTCGAGTCTCATGGCAAAGGGTCTGAGTACCTATTTATAAAAACCTGTTTTAAACTTTGTCATTATGTGGTATGTGGTGTAGATAGATTTTTTATTTATTTAATCCATTTTAGAATAAGGCTGTAACATAATAAAATGTGGAAAAAGTTAAGGGGTCTTAATACTTTCCGAATGCACTGTATAGTGGTTGTGGACTGTTTATATATCATGTTGTGAGCTACATAGGTGGTTTTGCTGTTTTTCTTATTCACACTTTACAGTAATGACAGTCACTTTATCCTTCTTGTTTTAGTTTGTCATATACTCTTTGGAGGCTAGACCATCAAGACATTTACCTGACCTTGTGTTGTGTAGTGTCGTGGCCTTTCACTAAGGACTTTTCTGCTATGGTAGATACATGGGTGAGAACGGCTGTCCAGCTGTAGATAATGAGGGTAGACCCTTGAGACATTTACCTAATCAACATAACACAAGGTTGTACATGGTCATGTGTAGTGGCCTTTCAATGGAGACCTTCCTGCTTTGGTACATGGGTGAGTGTCCAGCTGTAGACAATAAGGACAGACCCCCAAGACATTAACCTCATCTACATAGCTCATGTACAAAGCAGTTCAAATTTACAGAGTGACTGATTCAGAACAGTAACATTTTACAAAAAAACACAAATATATTTACAGACCTTTGAAATATTTATTTAGGAAAATAGTGCAATGTAAAACAATGTAATACACAGGTGAAAAGTGTGATGAAAGGGGCAATAAGAGAAAAAACACAAAGTAAAACCCCACTAGCATGTGAATGAGGAAATAAGTCAAAAAGAAACAGAAAAAAACCCATTAAATTACTCATCACCCTAATGTGTGAATAAGAAAAGCACACAACGCCGGTTTTTGGGGTGAGACGGAGGGCACTGATCAATGGTCCTGTGAAAGTACATTGTCATGTCCCTGACTAACGGGACACATTGATCAACAGCAAAATACACCATACATGACTGCTGATGTTTCTGTAACTCCTGCGGACTTTTCTTTGTTTCATCCACCCGCTGCATAATGTCAGTGTTCAAAGGATCCTTAGCCGTCTTCCTCTTACGGCCAACGGAGCTGGGTCAGGGTGATGGGGCCGATGTTGATGGAGTTGCAGGGCAGAGAGCACCTGGATGGTACGTTGAGTGTTGGTGCGAAGGGCCTGGGAGGTGAGGAACCATGCCGGGTAGATGATGAACCAAAGGGCGATTAACCACCTGTAGATGGATCTTATGGACTCAGCTTTGTCTCTCGGCAGTCCAAAACACCATCCCCCTCCAACACAAAGTAGCTTGCAATGTATTCATCTATCTCAAAACATCTCCATGGGCTCCTTTTGAGTTAAAATGCTTACTCAAAATAACAGATTTCCTAAACATCTCAATCTATTTAGCACACACGCGCCAGAGGGGATGGCCTCCGTTTTACTGGATCTTGACCATTTGTGCTATTTTGTGTGTTTTTGCGCAGATCCTAACTTTTGTTTTTACCTAACGTTTCAGACATTGTTTCATAATAAAAGATCTTCTGGACATCAAAACAGAGATTAATAACCTCGATTTGGATGAGGACTTCTATTTCAACAAATTGGACGCAAAGGACATAATGCTCATCCCAGAGCAGGCCCAAATCCCCGAACCTCGGAGGAGGTGGAGCTATAGAAGTCACCGTGCGGGATATCTAACAAGACTGCGATGGAGAGTGGATAAGTCGCCATTACCTCCCGTTCTATTGGTGAACGTGCAATCATTGGAAAATAAACTGGATGAGCTCTGTTCGAGACAATCCTATCAACATGGACTATAATATCCTATGTTTCACCAAGCTGAACAAGTACATGGAACATATAAATCTAGCTGATTTTTCTATATATCGGCAGTATAAAACAGCTGCGTCCAGTAAGTTGAGTGGAGGGAGGGTGTGTGTCTCTGTCATCAAGAGTTGGTGCGCTATCTCTAATAATAAGGAAGTCTCTGAGCTAGAATACCTCATGATAAGCTGTAGACCACACTATTTACCAAGAGAGTTTATCTATTTTTCGTAGCCATCTATTTACTACCACACACAGATGCTGGCACTAAGACCGCGCTCAACGAGCTGTGTATGGCCATAAGCAAACAAGAAAATGCTCACCTAGTGGCTCGGGAATTTAATGCAGGGAAACTGAAACCCATTTTACTTCATGTCTCCTGTGCAACTAGAGGCAAAAACAACCTATAGATTACCTCTACTCTACAGACAGAGACGCATACAAAGTTCTCCCTCGCCCTCCGTTTGGCAAATCTGACCATAACTCCATCCTCTGAATTCATGTTTAAAAGCAAAAACTCAAACAGGAGTTACCTTTGATGTGCTCAATAAAAAAGTGGTCCGATGAAGTGGATGTTAATGTACAGGACTGCTTCGCTAGCACAGATTGGAATATGTTCCCTGATTCATCAGTTGGCAGTTTACCACATCAGTCACCGGCGTCATTAATAAGTGCATCAACGACCAAAAGCCATGGATTACAGGCAACATCCGCACTGAGCTAAAGACTAGAATTGCTGCTTTCAAAGAGTGGGAAACAAATCCGTCCACTTGTAAAAAATCCGGTTACTCCTTCTGACGAACTGTCAAACAGGCAAAGCATCAACACGGGACTAAGATTGAATCCTACTACACCGACTCTGATGCTCGTCGGATGTGGCAGGGATGTGCAAACTATCATGGATTACTAATGGAAACCCAGCTGTGAGCTTCCCAGTGACGCGGGCCTACCAGGCGAGCTGAACCATGCATAAGAGCACCAGCTGTTCTGGACGACTGTGTAATCACGCTCTCCGTAGACCTTTTTAACAGGTTAAAATTCACAAGGTCACTGGGCTAGACAGATTACCAGGACAGCTAGCAAGTGTCTTCACTGACATTATCAACCTCTCCCTGACCCAGTCTGTAATACCCACGTTTCAAGCAGAACACCATAGTCCCGTGCCCCAGAATGCCAAGGTAACCTGTCTAAATGATTACAGCCACATAGCACTCATATCGGTAGCCATGAAATGCTTTGAAAGGCTGGTCGTGGCTCACAACACCATCATCCCAGAAACCCTGGACCCACTCCAATTCACATACCACCCCAACAGATCCACAGAAGACAATCTCTATTGCACTCCACACTGGGTGTGTGGGGTGTGTGTTCATAGATAAAACAAAGAAGGCCTTAAAATGTCCAAAAATCTCCTTGGCCAAATGTAAACAGTCCCACACAAAATCAATACAGTTCAAATAACAATAAACAATAACTCTCATGCAAATTCCCTCAACTAAAATGTCCCATTAAATACAGCTGGCAGGGGACTAATAGTCCAAAGACACTAAACATCAAAGGGAGCACATTGGGGGAAAAAATGAATGTCTGCTGCAGTGTCAAGCACTGGAGCGATAGAGGGGAAATGACAGTAAGAGAGACAGAGGGGGTCTTAGCTGTTGACTTCAGGCTTGGATTTCGCCACACACCTTCATGACTACAACTCAGCGTTCAACACCATAATGCCCATCTGAGCTCATTACTAAACTACGGACTCTGGGATTAAACACCTCCCTCTGCAATTAGATACTGGACTTTCTGACAGGTAAGGGTAGGCAACAACACGGGGGCCCCTCAGGGGTGCATGCTTAGCCCTCTCCTGTACTCCCTGTTTACTCAGCCACCCACACAACTCCAACACCATCATTAAGTTTGTTGACAACACGACGATGGTAAGCCTGATTACCGATGACGAAGAGACAGCCTACAGGGAGGAGGTAAGCAACCTGGTTGTGTGCAGCCAAAATGAGCTGATCGTGGACTACAGGAAATGGAGGGCCGAGCACACCCCCATTCACATCGACAGGGCTGTAGTGGAAACGGTCAAGAGCTTCCTCGGTGTCCACATCAATAAGTACCTATCATGGTCCAAACACACCAACACAGTCGTGAAGAGGGCACGACAACGGCTTCTGAATAGTTTCTACCCCAAAGCCATAAGACTGCTGAACAGTTAATCAAATGACTAGCCGGTCTTTATGCTTTTCACCCCTACCTACATGTACAAAGTGTTCAATCACTCACCTAATCAAACCTAAATATTACCTCAATCAATCACCCCAACTACCTTGTACATTGACTTGGTACCAGAACTCCTTGTATATAGCCTCGTTATTGTTATTTTGTGTTATTTTATTGTGTTACTTTTTTCTTGATCTATTTGTTCATTTTCTTACTTTGTTGAGAATGTGTTCATAAGTAAGCATGTCACGGTAAAGTCTACACTTGTTGTATTCTGTGCATGTGACAAATACATTTTTTTGACACACCACAGTGTCTGTTTTCAGATGTTTTAACTAGCCCTGATATCACAAGCACGGACTATTTCCCACACAATTTCTCCCATCCAGAAAGGAGCTGATTTCACATGTTCTAAAAAACGTCTGTAAACATTGGATCCGAAAAACACACACCGTACAAAAGGACTGAGCTGTATGACAAGAGTACATACCATATCTGGCATATTGGTGTTTTTCTGTGAACACGAAACCAATCCAGGTGTCAGACAATCGGTGGGACACACACGCCAGCCCCACTCCTCCTCTCCTTTACCCTTTTCATATTCCGAACATACCCGGTCCTGAATCTTTCTACATGTTTCTAAGACATCAGTAAATGTTGTTACACAGTATCCCCCGGCAGCTGTTGTCTTTTGCGTGCTTGTCTGAATACAACCGCATTGAAGGGTTGTAAAGGTTCTTGTATTGTCTCACCGGCTCACACAGACGCTCCTCAAAACTGGACAGAGTCGGACATAATTGCAGATAGCAAATCTCGAAATAAAAGCACAAAAAAGGAAGCTTGCAAGTAGTAGAAGCGAAGTAGCAGAATATCCATCTTTCGTGTTTATATCACAAGGGATTCTGGAAAATATGTGATGTAGACACAGGGGCAGGACTCAATCAATACTTACCCCTTAGTCTTCACATGGAATGATACGTTGTGCCTCAATTTCCAGATAGAAAAAAAACTGTTGAATGACGGAGCATATTACAAGGAGCCGTGTGACGAAAAACGTTGGCCCTGTTTGCATACTTTGTGTAGACCCTTTTAGAGAGTTCCTCGATGAGCTTGACACCTTGATAAGCTCATTTCCTGATGGTTCACCGCTCTTCGCGACTTCAACGTCTCGACGTCTTTCGATACATTTATTTTCTCGCCTTGCCTTTTTTGACACCACTCTTTCCCAGTCTCTCCCCCCACCCCCACTCACAAGGCAGGCAAAATGCTTGACTTCATCTTTACTAGAGGCCTACTAATCTCACTGCAACCCCCTCCAGGTCTCAACCCCCTCCAGATCACTACTTTGTTTCCTTTTCTGCCTCCCTCTCCTCTAACCCTAGTCACTCAGCCCCTACCCAGATGGTCATGCACGGTCAAAATCTTTGCTCTTTCTCTCCCACTACTCTATCATCTTCTATCCTATCATCTCTCCCTTCTGCTAAATCCTTCTCACGCCTGTCTCCTGATTCTGCCTCTTTGACCCTACTCTCTTCCCCTTTTGCATCTTATGACTCACACTGTCCCCTTTCCTCCTGGCCGGCTTGGCCCTCCCCTCCTGCTGTGTGGCTAAGTGACTCATTGCAGCTTACAGAACAGTGCTGCAGGCAGCTGAGTGAAAATGGAGGAAAACTAAACTTCCAGGGACCTTGCACTCCCTCATCTCTACCTTCTCTTCCTCTGTATCTGCTGCTACAGCCACCTTCTATCATTCTAAATGTCAAGCTTCTGCCTCTAACCCTAGGAAACTCTTTTACACCTTCTGCTCCCTCCTTAATCCTCCACCCCCCCTCCCTCCCATCCTCTCTGCGGACGATTGATGACATCCGCTCCTAATTCACTCAGCCTATTGAGTCCACTGGTCCCACTCACACAGAACTACCCTACGCCTTTGAACTCTTTCTCCCCTTTCTCTTCAGATGAAATCCTGTGACTAGTGAGGTCCGGCCGCCCAACAACTTGCACGCTCGACCCGATCCCCTCCTCGAGACCAACTCTGGAGACCTCCCATGCATCACTTCCCTCATCAACTTATCCTTGACCACTGGCTGGTTCCCCTCTGACTTCAAAATATCCAGACCGGTATCCCTTCTTTTATTTCCAAAACACTTGAGCATGCTGTCTCCGACCATCTCTCTGGCTATTTCTCTCATAATGATCTTATTGACCCTAACCAGTCAGGTTTCAACCGAGACTGTTCTTCTCTGTGTCACGGAGGCTCTCCGCACTATCAAAGCTGAATCTCTCTCTGTTCTCATCCTCCTAGATATATCCGCTGCCTTCGATACCTTGAACCATCAGATCCTCCTCTCCACCCTGTCAGGGCTGGGCGTCTCAGGCTTTGCACACCTGGATTGCATACTATGTGACAGGCCGCTCCTACCAGGTGACATGGAGAGGATCTGTGTCTGCACCATGTACTCTGGTGTCCCCCAGGGCTCAGTTCTAGGCCCTCTCCTCTTCTCTCTATACACCAAGTCACTCGGCTCCGTCATATCCTATCATTTCTATGTGGATGACACTCACCTACTTTTCTCCTTCCCCCCTTCTGACACCTAGGTGGCGACACACATCTCTGTATGCCTGGCAGATACTGTATCTCCGCTTGGATGTCGGCCCACCACCTCAAGCTCAACTTCGAAAAGACCGAGCTTCTCCTCCTCCCAGGCCTTCCCACTCCAAAATCTTACCATCACTGTTGACAACTCTACGGTCTCCCCCTACCATAGTGCAAAGAACCTTGGCATGACCCTGGACAACACCATGCCATTCTCTGCAAACATCAAAGCATTGACTCGCTCATGCAGGTTAATGCTCTACAACATCTATAGAGTATGACCCTACCTCACACAGGAAGTGGCGCAGGTCTTAATCCATGCACTTGTCATCTACCATCTGGACTTCTGGAACTCGCTGTTGACTGGGCTTCCCGCTTGTGCCATCAAACCTCTGCAACTTATCCAGAATGCTGCAGCCCGCCTGGTGTTCAATTTTCCCAAGTTCTCCCATGTCACCAGCTTCCCCCACACACTCCACTGGCTTACAGTCGAAGCTTGTATCCACTACAAGACAATGGTACTTGCCTACGGAGCAGCAAGAGGATCTGCCCCTCCCTACATTCAGGCTATGCTCAAATCCTACACCCCAACTCAAGCACTCTGTTCTGCCACCTCTGGTCTCTTGGCGCTTCCCGCTCAGCCCAGTCCAAGTTCATCTCTGTCCTGGCACCCCAGTGGTGGAACACTACAGTAAATACTACAGTATACCAGAGTTATGTCTGCAAAAACACTACAGTGAATATTATAGTATATAAATATAGTAATACTACAGTATTTAGACCACAGTATACTATAATATTTTTATGTGGGTTAGCTGTAAATGTGTAACATGTTTGATCAAACGTCTAAATGCATTCTAGCCACTTGGTTGTATTTTTGTATTATGGTTGTATTGTGTTTTTAAATAGTCAAATAAAATCAATCAAGGGATACGACAGTGTGGAGTAGTATTCTACAGTATACTACACAATTCTATAGAAAGCACTACATGATCGAGGGTGAACCTCAAAGGAAATCCCTGGCCTGTGCTCCACAAGGACAACAAGTTCAAATCAAAACAGCATCGACTAAGCTAGCAGCTAGCAGTCAAATTGAGCAAAAAAATCTAAAAGTAAGCACTACATGATCGAGGGATACTTCACTATAGAATTCTCCAGTATACTACACAATTCTATAGTAAGCACGACTACAAGATTGAGGGATACGAAACTACAGTGTATAGTATTGAATTCTCCAATATAGGTTCTAAATAAAGGGTAAAAACACACAGACGATTAGTAAAGCTCAAACCAAGTTTATTCACCCACTTGGTCAGACAGGTGAATAGACAAAGACATTCACAAAAGCATTGGTATTTAACCCTTCCTCCTATACTGAGTTTCCACCTTAAACATCTGGATAGCCAATACATCTCTGTTGCTCGACAGAACTTTAGTGATATTTGTTCTTCCTCACTTCATCTGACCTCACCTCAGCCCAAATTCCTCACTCCTCCCCAACTCATGGCTGTCCTGTAGACTTGTACCAGACTGTGGCCCTTCTCCTTCCCATAGGATCCCCGATATCTAACAATTCCCCTTTCTCCCTCAGTGACATGAATAAAGATATTTCATATTTTCAAGTTTAGAAGTCAGAACCCATCAACGACAAACTTCTAAAGTAAACAGTGCACTACTCGACCGTGGGATATTACAGTGTGTAGTATAGACTTCTCCAGTATACTAAAACATTTGAAAGTACTACACATGATCAACGGATAGTACAGTGTGTAGTATTATAGTATTCTACAGTTTTCTACAGCATTCTATAATAAGTCATATAGTATTCTATAATAAGATGTAGTATTTTTGTGTGGGAACTTTATTTTTTTCTACAAAACGTAGAAATTATCACTTTTCACATGTGTAGACATTGGTCATGTGCTGGAGATAATGAAAATGAGCTTGAAAAGTGGTGAAGTTGCCCTTTTAATAATAGCTGATCAAATCTGTGTTCAGGTTAACTGGACTGACTTGCAATGGCTTGTGTGAGCACCTGTATATTTACCATGACTACTACTACTGCCAATGTGTATATTGGAAGGTACAATAATGATTTTACACATTATTCATGGTTTAAATGAAGAAACCTCAGAATATCTGTAAATAATGAAGTGTGAGAAAGTCAATGTTGGAAACCAAGGTAACAGAGACTGGACAACAATAGATTTGTCATTTGGACAACTTGATTGACAGGCCCTCAAATCACCTACCTTCCATGTCAGCACTGACAAAAAGAGCTCCTTGAAATGTGGCACCATTTGTACAATGACGTATGGTGGTGGCAGCATCATGCTGTGGGGATGTTTTTCAGCAGCAGGGACAGGGAGACTAGTCAGGATGAAGGGAAAGATGAACGGAGCAAAGTACAGAGAGATCCTTGATGAAAACCTGCTCCAGGGCGCTCAGGACCTCAGACTGGGGGCAAAGGTTCACTTTCCAACAGGACAACAACCTTAAGCACACAGCCAAAACAACCAGTTAACTAGGCCAAAGAACCCTAGGCAACAACATTGGCAGGCTAGTGAATTGGTTTCGTAACGCAATGGATAACTATACTTGTTACCATACAACTACCATGTTATAACCACTATTTTTATCTGTAAAGCGCTACCATTATGATTGTAGTTAATAAAATAAAATCCTGTTTCAGTGTACATAAATATATAGAGACAACTTGCTAACATGTGGACTACCACATGAGCTATCATACTTTTTTTTCAATTTAAAGTTTTATTAAGTTTTCAAGTTTTTCAATCAACCAACAAAACACATTCCACATTCACAGATGTGACAGACTTAAACAAAAAAATAAAATAAAAAAATAACTAACAATAATAATAAAAATGAAAAGAATACAATAAAAAATAATTATAAAAAATATATATATATATATATACAGTGCCTTGCGAAAGTATTCGCCCCCCTTGAACTTTGCGACCTTTTGCCACATTTCAGGCTTCAAGCATAAAGATATAAAACTGTATTTTTTGTGAAGAATCAACAACAAGTGGGACACAATCATGAAGTGGAACAACATTTATTGGATATTTCAAACTTTTTTAACAAATCAAAAACTGAAAAATTGGGCGTGCAAAATTATTCAGCCCACCTTAAGTTAATACTTTGTAGCGCCACCTTTTGCTGCGATTACAGCTGTAAGTTGCTTGGGGTATGTCTCTATCAGTTTTGCACATCGAGAGACTGACATTTTTCCCCATTCCTCCTTGCAAAACAGCTCGAGCTCAGTGAGGTTGGATGGAGAGCAGTTGTGAACAGCAGTTTTCAGTTCTTTCCACAGATTCTCAATTGGATTCAGGTCTGGACTTTGACTTGGCCATTCTAACACCCGGATATGTTTATTTTTGAACCATTCCATTGTAGATTTTGCTTTATGTTTTGGATCATTGTCTTGTTGGAAGACAAATCTCCGTCCCAGTCTCAGGTCTTTTGCAGACTCCATCAGGTTTTCTTCCAGAATGGTCCTGTATTTGGCTCCATCCATCTTCCCATCAATTTTAACCATCTTCCCTGTCCCTGCTGAAGAAAAGCAGGCCCAAACCATGATGCTGCCACCACCATGTTTGACAGTGGGGATGGTGTGTTCAGGGTGATGGGCTGTGTTGCTTTTACGCCAAACATAACGTTTTGCATTGTTGCCAAAAAGTTCAATTTTGGTTTCATTTGACCAGAGCACCTTCTTCCACATGTTTGGTGTGTTTCCCAGGTGGCTTGTGGCAAACTTTAAACGACACTTTTTATGGATATCTTTAAGAAATGGCTTTCTTCTTGCCACTCTTCCATAAAGGCAAGATTTGTGCAATATACGACTGATTGTTGTCCTATGGACAGAGTCTCCCACCTCAGCTGTAGATCTCTGCAGTTCATCCAGAGTGATCATGGGCCTCTTGGCTGCATCTCTGATCAGTCTTCTCCTTGTATGAGCTGAAAGTTTAGAGGGATGGCCAGGTCTTGGTAGATTTGCAGTGGTCTGATACTCCTTCCATTTCAATATTATTGCTTGCACAGTGCTCCTTGGGATGTTTAAAGCTTGGGAAATATTTTTGTATCCAAATCTGGCTTTAAACTTCTTCACAACAGTATCTTGGACCTGCCTGGTGTGTTCCTTGTTCTTCATGATGCTCTCTGCGCTTTTAACGGACCTCTGAGACTATCACAGTGCAGGTGCATTTATACGGAGACTTGATTACACACAGGTGGATTGTATTTATCATCATTAGTCATTTAGGTCAACATTGGATCATTCAGAGATCCTCACTGAACTACTGGAGAGAGTTTGCTGCACTGAAAGTAAAGGGGCTGAATAATTTTGCACGCCCAATTTTTCAGTTTTTGATTTGTTAAAAAGGTTTGAAATATCCAATAAATGTTGTTCCACTTCATGATTGTGTCCCACTTGTTGTTGATTCTTAACAAAAAAATTAAGTTTTATATCTTTATGTTTGAAGCCTGAAATGTGGCATTAGGTCGCAAAGTTCAAGGGGGCCGAATACTTTCGCAAGGCACTGTATATATAAAAACTTGCAGCAGCACTATCAAGGTTCTTATCACTATCACTATCAAGGTCTATCAAACTTGGGCTGTCTCTTGCGGAAGTCATAAGTGAGCTTTTCAAGAGGGAGAAAGTCAACAATCTGGTCAATCCACATTTTAAATGTAGGAGAAGTATTAGAGGCCCACAATAGAAGAATACATTTCTTAGCAAAGTATGTAATAGTCATAAACACATTTTCTCTGTCAGGATCAAGAACAAAGTCCTGCTGGGCATTAAGATAGATACACGGGGTCATATCAAACTGTACCTCTAGTATTTTCTGTGCAGCAGTATGTATAGATTACCAAAAATCTGTCTTTCCACAGCTCCAAAATACATGCATTTAGGTTCGACTTTCAGATGTACATATTTTACAGTTACGAGAAATGTCTGTTTTCATTCAATGGAGTCTCATTGGAGTGTAATAAAATTTGTACAAACATTTGGAATTAGATTCTTTCATTTTTACATTAGTAGAGGAGCAGTATATCCTGTCGCAAACCTCCGCCCATAAGTCATCACTAATAGTCAGACCAAGGTCCTTTTCCCAGATTATTTTCAAAGGAGTAAAGGAGGAGCCTCCTTTCTCAGAAAGTAGTCTATAGATATAGGATATTTTTGCCTGATGGATTGTGCTGTAGCAAGAAGGGTTTCAACTTCATTCAGCTGAGCTCTAAACCTCCTCTTGGAAGTAAATGAGGAAATGACATGTCTAATTTGAAGATATTTAAAAAAAGGGATCTTGGCACATTGAATTCACTGCAGAGCTCTTGAAACGATTTCAGTGTAGTGGTTTTTTGATGAAATAGGTCTGAAAAGGTCCTGATTCCTAGAGTATGCCAAAGATTAAAGTTGGCATCCCTCAGGGCTTTTGGCAAGTCTGGGTTGCCTACTATAGGCGAGTGAGAACATATTTGGGAGGAAATGGCCAGGTATTTCTTACAGTCCCTCCACGCTAGTAGGGTGCTGTAAATCACAAAGGTTTTGGCTATGTTGCCCACTTCACTAAAGTTATTCATGAATATAATTGAGTTTAGGGGCAATGAACCACAGGATTGGGCTTCTATCTGAATCCATGTTGACTCTTGTCTGTTTGTGATCCATGTTAGCATGTTGCGGATTTGGGCAGACCAGTAGTACAATTGAAGGTAAACCACCATCTCTAAACGTCACCTGTGTCCCTTTCACAGTTTGTTTTGAGATTAAAACTTCTACAAGACATGTTTCCACCTGAGAATTAAGCATACATATCCAACTTAGTTCTAATAGACTGTAACCATACAAGTACACACTAAATGGAAACTAAGGCTGTTTCAAACTAAGCTGTGGAAGAGGTAAAGAGCTATTATCTTGGAAGTGTTGTGATGATAGGTCATGCACTGAAGTTTGACCCTGAACTCTAGTTTCTAAAAGTGTCTGTTTGTCAATTAAAATGAGCATGAGAGCGAGAACAAAAGGTTTGAAAAGTGTGGTTGTAAGCTGACAGGTACACATTGTTCCTGGAAAGCTGTATCGGGATGACTAATGCCTTAACACCACTCTAACCACAATGCCTCAGCTCTCTTCAGTTGTATTTTCACTGTGACGCGACTGTCTGACAGAGAAAAAAAGTTCTCTGTTGTTCCGTTAGCTACCCTCTTCTGAGAACACTTGACTCTTCAAATACGTTGGCCAAATGAGCGGAATTCATGCATCAGCTTTTGACCTTTCAAAACATTGAAAACACTTGCACAAGTATATATATATTTTTTTTAACCAAAAGTGAGGCACGCTAGAATAGCAAAACAACCTAGGAAATATTCTGAGATGACTAGTCATGCGCCAAGAGAGATTTAATATCTTTTGTACTAATGAGTAATATGCAGATGTTTCATTTTTTGAATGAAATATGACCCACAGACAGAAAATCACCAAAGCATCATTGACAGTCCAAGGTCTCTCACTGCAAGCTGGGTTAGTGAGGGAACTTTCCTGTAATAAAAAGATGTAATAACAAACTGAAATATATTTATTACATAAAGTAATCAGACCCTTTACTCAGTACTTTATTGAAGCATCTTTGGCAGCGATTAAAGCCTCAAGTCTTCTTGGATATGATGCTACAAGCTTGGCACACCTGTATTTGGGGAGTTTCTCTCATTCTCTGGAGATCCTCTCAAGCTCTGTCAGGTTGGATGGGGAGCATCGCTTCACAGCTATTTTCAGGTCTTTCCAGAGATGTTTGATCGGGTTCAAGTCCGAGCTCTGTCTGGGCTACTCAAGAACATTCAGAGACTTGTCCCAAAGCCACTTCTGTGTTGTCTTGGCTGTGTGCTTAAGGTCATTGTGCTGTTGGAAGGTGAACCTTCGCCCCCAGTCTAAGGTCCTGAGCGCTCTGGAACCGGTTTTCATCAAGGATCTCTCTGTACTTTGCTCCAATCTCTGTATCTTTCCCTCAATCCTGACTAGTCTTCCTGTCCCTGCCGCAAAAAACACCCCCACAGCATGATGCTGCCACCACCATGCTTCACTGTGGGGATGGTGCCAGGTTTCCTCCAGACGTAACGCTTGGCATTCAGGCCAAAGTGTTCAATCTTGGTTTCATTAGACCAGAGAATCTTGTTTATCACGGTCTGAGTGTTCTTTAGGTGCCTTTTGGCAAACATCAAGCGGGCTGTCATGTGCCTTTTACTGAGGAGTGGCTTCTGTCTGGCCACTCTACCATAGAGGCCTGATTGGTGGAGTGAGGTAGAGATGGTTTTCCTTCTCGAATGCTCTCCTATTTCCACAGAGGAACTCTGGAGCTCTGTCAGAGTGACCATTGGGTTCTTGGTCACCTCCCTGATTGAGGCCCTTCTCCCCCGATTGCTCACTTTGGCTGGGCGGCCAGCTCTAGGAAGAGTCTTGGTCAGGGAGGTGATAATTCCTTCAACCTCATGGTTTCGTTTTTGCTCTGACATGCACTGTCAACTTAATAACCTTATAAAGACACGTGTGTGTGTGTGTCTTTCCAAATCATATCCAATCAATTGAATTTACCACAGGTAGACTCCAATCAAGTTGTAGAAACAGCTCAAGGATGATCAATGGAAACAGGATGCACCTGAACTCAATTGAGTTTCATAGCAAAAGGTCCGAATATTTATGTAATTAAGGTATTTTTTTTTACATGTTTTATTTTTAATACATTTGCAAACATTTCTAAAAACTTGTTTCACTTTGTCATTATGGGGTAGATTGATGAGAGAAAAAAGTATTTAATCCAATTTAGACTAAGGTTGTAACATAACAAAAAAAAGTAAAGGGGTCTGAATACTTTCCGAATGCACTGTATATGCACGTGCAACCTAGAAATTCCGCAGTAAATATCTAGTGCTGCATGCAGAGTTCCATAAATGCTAGCCTGCACAACTGAACAAAAATATAAATGCAACATGAAACAATTTCAAAGATCTTACTGAGTAACAGCTGATAAGGAAATTTAAAATAAATAAATAAATAAATTCATTACGCCCTAACCTATGGATTTCATATTACCGCAAATACAGATATGATTTGGTTGGTCACAGATACCTTTAAAAAAAAGGGCCTCACAATGGTCCTCAGGATCTCATCACGGTATCTCTGAGCATTCAAATTGCCATCGATAAAATGCAATTGTGTTCGTTGTCCGTAGCTTATGCTTGCCCATACCATAACCCCACCGCCACCATGGGGCACTCTCTTCACAACGTTGACATCAGAAAACCACTCGTCCACACAACGCCATACACATGGTCTCCGTTTGTGAGGCCGGTTGGACGCCTTGTCAAATTCTCAAATTCTTGTCAAAACTGCACATTTTAGAGTGGCCTTTTATTGTCCCCAGCACAAGGTGCACATGTGTAATGATCATGCTGTTTTAACAACTTATTGATATGCCACACCTGTCAGGTGGATGGATTATTGTGCCAATTTAGAAATGCTCACTAACAGGAATGTAAACAAATTTGTACACAACATTTGTGCGTATGGAACATTTCAGGGATCGTTATTTCAGCTCATGAAACGTGGGACCAACACTTTACATGTCACGTTTATATTTTTGTCCAATGTTGTTAGTTGGCTACCTAGCACAAAATGCCAAGTTCGTATTTCTTGATCCAACCAAAAAACATAAAACAAGTTACATACGTTCAGTACCAGTCAAAGGTTCAAGGGTTTTTCTTTATTTGCACTTTTTTCTACATTGTAGAATTATAGTGAAGACTTCATAACTATGAAATAACACATATGGAATCATGTAGTAACCACAAAAAGTGTTAAACACTTCTAAATATTTGAGATTTTTCAAAGTGCCTTGATGACAGCTTTGCACACTCTTGACATTCCCTCAACCAGCTTCATGAGGTAGTCACCTGGAATGCATTTCAATTAACAGGTGTGCCTTGTTAAAAGTTAATTTGTGGTATTTCTTTCCTTCTTAATGTGTTTGAGCCAATCAGTTGTGTTGTGACAAGGTAGGGGTGGTATACAGAAGATGGTATTTTACCAAATAGGGCTAAGTCCCAATTATGGCAAGAACAGCTCTAATAAGCAAAGAGAAAAGACTTTAAGACATCATTACATTAAGACAATGTCAGTCAATGGAAATGTTCAATTGCAGTTTTAAAAACCATCAAGCGCTTTGAGGACTGCCACAGGAAACTCCAGCCACTTTAATAATGGGAATTGATGGGAAATTATGTAAAATATATCACTAGCCACTTTAAACAATGCTACCTAATATAATGTTTACATACCCTACATTATTCATCTCATATGTATACGTATATACTGTACTCTATATCATCTACTGCACCTTTATGTAATACATGTATCACTAGCCACTTTAACTATGCCACTTTGTTTACATACTCATCTCATATGTATATACTGTACTCAATACCATCTACTGTATCTTGCCTATGCTGCTCTGTACCATCACTCATTCATATATCTTTATGTACATATTCTTTATCCCCTTACACTTGTGTGTATAAGGTAGTAGTTTTGGAATTGTTAGTTAGATTACTTGTTGGTTATTACTGCATTGTCGGAACTAGAAGCACAAGCATTTCGCTACACTTGCATTAACATCTGCTCACCATGTGTATGTGACAAATACATTTGATTTGATTTGATTTGAAAGGAAGACCCAGAGTTACCTCTGCTGCAGAGGATAAGTTCATTTGAGTTACCAGCCTCAAAAATTGCAGCACAAATAAATGCTTCACAGGGTTCAAGTAACAGACCCATCTCAACATCGATTGTTCAGCGGAGACTGTTCAGAGGTGAATCAGGCCTTCATGGTCGAATTGCTGCAAAGAAACCACACATAAAGGACACCAATAATAAGAAAAGACTTGCTTGGGCCAAGAAACACGAGCAATGGACATTAGACCAGTGGAAATCTGTCCTTTGGTCTGATGAGTCCAAATTTGACATTTTTGGTTCCAACCACTGTCTTTGTGAGGCGCAGAGTAGGGGAATGGATGATCTCCGCATGTGTGGTTCCCACTGTGAAGTATGGAGTAGGAGGTGTAATGGTGTGGGGGTGCTTTGCTGGTGACACTGTCTTTGATTTATTTAGAATTCAAGGCACACTGAACTAGCATGGCTACCACAACATTCTGCAGCGATATGCCATCCCACCTGGCTTACGCTTAGTGGGTCTATCATTTGTTTTTCAACAGGACAATAACCCAACACACCTACAGGCTGTGTAAGGGCTATTTGACCAAGAAGGAGAGTGATGGAGTGTTTCATCAGATGACCTGGCCTCCACAATCACCCGACCTCAACCCAATTGAGATGGTTTGGAATGAGATGGACCGCAGAGTGAAGGAAAAACAGTCAAAAAGTGCTCAGCATAAGTGGTAACTCCTTCAAGATTGTTGGAAAAGCATTCCAGGTGAAGCTGGTTGAGAGAATGCCATAAGCGTGCAAAGCTGTCATCATGGCAAAGGGTGGCTACTTTGAAGAATCTAAAATCTATTTAGATTTGTTTAACACTTTTTTGGTCACGATTCCTTATGTTATTTTATAGTTTTGATGTCTTCAGTATTATTTTAGAATGTAGAACATAATTATTATTATTTTTAAACCTTGAATGAGTAGGTGTCCAAACTTTTGACTGGTACTGTACGTGCTGTTACCAGATCCACTAAACAAAATCAGACAACAATTATCCGTTTGCTCTGGTGGTGTTAGTTACATTTGGCTAGCACAGCAAATAACCAGAGGTACTGTGATGGTAGAGAAAGATACATTGACCTTGTTAGCCAGCTAGATAGATGAATCTCTCACAACAGCCAACACTATTACTAAACTAAATGTAGCTAACATATGAGTCCAATGTCTGGTGGACACATTGTTCATATCAAAAGTTAGTGGGGTAATTTCTGCCGCTTGCTATCAATCCCTCTCTCCCCCCTCACCAATCTCTCCTCGCTCTTCATCTGCTTTCTCCAAAACGCAAGTATATTTTACCAGGTGTATTGTCAACTTAGTTTCAAATAAGAAACATACTGTAGTATTAATGAACTAGCTATTGCCATGTATTTCCAACCTCACGTTACAACAACTAGCTAGAAGTTTGTTTCCATGTAGTAAAACTAGATTATAATGCAAAAATGCTAGCGCTGGCACCTTGTGGTGATAATGTTGAACTGCATATAATTACACCAGGATGACACAGAAAATGAAGCAAACGAATTGCAACTTCATTTCAAGCAACATACATTTTTAAATAAAATCAAATGAATCTTAAAATATTCCTTTCTGCACACCCTCATGATAGTGGTATTTGGTAATGATCTCGCTCTCCTGTGCATGTCATCCTTAAGGCCTACCTTCATTAGTAGGGCTTGCACTAATCCATTTCATGACAGCATGCACAGTAGCTGTAAAAGTCAAATTTGGTATCCTTCAAAATGGTCAACTTCAAGTGTCAGCTTTTGGTTCTTTCAAATTATTAGAAAAATTATTCCCGCTCACAAATTCAAATCGAGGAGTGCTTTTCCTATTTCAAATAGTATAATTTCAAATGGAGAAAACATCTGAACAGATTGTAAACAATGTGTGAGGATTTGCTAATCCTGTTTCGGTATAGAAATGACAAGCCACATGTACAAGTGTATTGGACATGCCCACGAGGCCAATACTAATCCCAACATATGTCTGTATTGGGAATGCATGCCATCAATAATCTCATATCCATTGTAAACAATGGAACCAGAAGGGTAGAGCATGGATAGTGGAGGCAAGAGAAAAATACCCTGGACAGTGACCACAGTGAAGGGTCCCTTTTACATGGGCTGCAAAGTAGCCATGTAATGTGTGAGTTCCATACCTGTACGGCTGACCGAGATGGTCTATCATACATTTATGATAGACAGGAGACACTACTTGAAGTCTCAGAGGGGACGACATCACATCACATAGTTACATTTTTTAAATGACATCACAGTGGCTATTAGAATTCACCTCTGCTACAGTCACACCCCTTTCCTCCTATGGCTACGACAGTATAAATCAGCTGTATGATCAGAGTCAATGTAGCAGAAAGAAATACCCACAAAATGTGTTCTGTGGGTGCTAGATCAACTCAGTTCACACAGTGTGCTCTGTTGGCTGCTGAGATTGATGTGGAGGAGGTGGTGGTCAGTGAGTGTAGCAGAGGCAAGTTTGTAGCACGTGAGCTAGTTGATAGGTGAGTGCTAGACTCTTCCTCAATGAATCCTTACTCGATTCCTCTCATCGCCTCCTTCTCAAAACCCATTGGAGAAAGTCAGTGGGGAGGAACCTTGTACATCCTCCTCCAACACAGTTGTGATACAATTCAGGAGAGGAGATAGGATGTGAGTAATCAAGGAAAGAGAAAGTGAGACAAAGCCCAAGTAGCCAGTTAAATCAAAGAGGCAATTGAGGTAATATGTACATGTAGGTAAAGTGACTATGCATAGATAATAAACAGAGTAGCAATTTGGTTAGCTGTTCAGGAGTCTTTTGGCTTGGGGCAGAAGCTGTTAAGAAGCCTTTTGGGCCTAGACTTGGCACTCCGGTACCACTTGCCGTGTGGTAGCAGAGAGAACAGTCAATGACTTGGTTGGCTGGAGTCTTTGGCAATTTTTAAGGCCTTCCTCTGACAACACCTGGTATAGAGGTCCTGGATGGCAGGAAGCTTGGCCCCATTGATATACTGGGCCGTACGCACTACCCTCTGTGGTGCCTTGCGGTCGGAGGCCGAGATGTTGAAATACCGGCCGGTGATGCAATCAGCTCTTGATGGTGCAGCTGTAGAACTTTTTGAGGTTCTGGGGACACATGCCAAGTATTTTCATTCTCCTGAGGGGGAATAGGCATTGTCGTGCCCTCTTCACGACTGTCTTGGTGTGTTTGGGCCATGACAGTTTGTTGTTGATGTGGACACCAAGGAATTTGAAGCACTCAACCTGCTCCACTACAGCCCCTTCAATTAGAATGGGGCATGCCAAGCCCTCCTTTTCCTCTTAATGATTGTGTTGGAATCATTCTTGGCAATGTAGTCAATGGTGAACAGGGAGTACAGGAGGAGACTGAGCACACACCCCTGAGGGGCCCCTGTATTGAGGATCAGCATGGCAGATGTGGTTGTCTACCCTTACCACTTGGGGGCAGCACATCAAGAAGTCCAGGATCCAGTTATAGAGGAAGGTGTTTAGTCCCAGGGTCCTTAGCTTAGTGATGAGCTTTGAGGGCACTATGGTGTTGAACGCTGAGCTGTAGTCAATGAATAGCATTCTCATGTAGGTGTTCTTTTTGTCCAGGTGTGAAAGGGCAGTGTGGAGTGCAATAGAGATTGTGTCAACTGTGGATCTGTTGGGGTGGTATGCCAATTGGAGTGGGTCTAGGGTTTCTGGGATAATGGTGTTGATGTGAGCCATGACCAGCCTTTCAAAGCACTTCATAGCTACAGACGTGTCTTATACAAATAATAAGCAGAATGTCAGGGCTGGAACTGAAACCTGAAAACTCAGTACACTCCTAGATCTCTAGGAGCAAGGTTGGCCATGTATGTTTTAGGTCTATGAATTGTTACTTTTAACAGTATTTTTATAACAGTAAACCAATAGCATATTACAACCCATTGGAGATACACGCTTGAGTCTCTCCAGGACTTGGGACTTTCTTGGCGACCCGTTACAGCCGCTACAGAACAGCTGTTGTTTACAAACACACTGGGAGATCTTTAGGTTTCCAGGGTTCACTTCTGCTCCTCCTAAAAAAATCTGTTAAAAGAATTCACATTTTAAGAATGACAATTAACTATACTGTTAAGACCGGTTGCGGTCATTCCCTTGTGGGAATGCAGTGTCAATCCAAGATCATGCTGTTCAAAGTGGCTCGAGGACTCCTTAACAAGATAAATAATTAAAAATGGAAAATGTTAGCTTACAATATTTAATCGAGCTGTTTTTGCTTCATCATTCCTCACACACATACTGATCATCATGACTTGCTTACAATTGACAATTTTGATATGCTCATTTCAGTTGTATTATTTGTCCTTTAAAAAAAATTCAATTGAGTCGATGACGGAAGCCTGGTGGTGTTTATTCTCGGCATGAAGATATTTCATGTTTAGACGATAAAAGGCTACACCAATCACTCGTGCTTGGCTGCCAAATTTATAGGCGTCCCCTTAGGCATAATACTTAAATTGAGTACATGTGATCATAATCATTATTTTAGCAATCTACATCCCTCCTAGCAAGGTTATTATAATTGTGGTTTTATATTTGTTTTATTTATATTATTTTCAATTAGTTTCCAGACATAATTTACTAGTTTGTTGTATAAACATTTCCTTTTTATATGAATTAGTTTCAGTTTGTGTTAAATAATTTATTTTTGTGTTTTTTGGGATGCCACTTCTTGTAAATGGGGGCAGTAATACATAAGGTGATGGGTCAGGTCATAGGTTTGGTTTAAGTGATAAAGTAAAATTCAATGAGACTTGGAATTAAAAGGAATATTGCCGACACTGGTCCAACAACATGGTGCAAGGAAACTCTTTGCCCATGTTCACGCCAATCCAACTTGAACTTTGTAAGAATAATGAAGTTAGCTACCGCCCCTGCTAGCTAGTGACAGCTAGTGGTAGTGATGCACAAGCTCGGCCTATTTGAAACATCGCCATCACCTGGCTGCATTTACCCGCCAGACCCCCCCCCCAAACCCCATTAGATTAAAACTGAACAGGTTTGAACGGCGAGAGCTTCTCTGCTGTGATCACATTGGCTGGTGCTAAAACGTTCAATAAACGGGAATCCTCCGTCCTTCCCGCACACAATGTTTATGTTTACAATTAAATGTATTACGTCATAATGGAAACATTCTAACATTAGGCAATCAAATGTATGAATTCAGTTATAATTTTCCCACAAGTCTAATTTGCATAAAACATTGTGATTGGCTGATAGCTGTGAGGTTTATCAATCAGGATCAAATCCTCTGATCTCTGAGCTCAATAACAGAATGTTCATATTTGAAGATTGATTTGCCAAAGAGACTGCCTTTCGGCAATCAAATGTATTTATAGAGCCTTTTCAGCAGATGTCACAAAGTGCTTATACTGAAACCCAGCCTAAAACCTAAAAGAACAAGCAATGCTGATGTAGAAGCACAGTGGCTAGGAAAAACTCCCTAGAAAGGAAGAAACCAAGAGAGGAACCAGGCTCTGAGTGGTGGCCAGTCCTCTTTTGGCTGTGCCGGGTGGAGATTATAAGAGTCCATGGCCATTAAGGCCAGATAATTCTTCAAGATATTCAGACGTTCATAGATGACCAGCAGGGTCAAATAATAATCCCAGTGGTTGTAGAGGGTGCAACAGGTCAGCACCTAAATGTCAGTTGCATGCATCTTTCGTACTGCCAGCAGTGAGCGTCTGAGTAAGGCTGCAGAGGTTGTGTTCCCAGTCTCACCACAAGTAGATAGGCACACACCTCCTTCCTGTTGACAGGCTCTTTCCACACAAATCAACTCTGTTCCCCACAGTTACTCAAATGTCACCATGCATACTGGGGCGTCAGAGGGAAGATGCTAATTAAGCCATTTTGTCGTAATGAAATTAGTCACGTTCCAGAGCTGTCTGTATAACTGTTTTCCACAACACAAAATGTGGTCTTCAATGAGGTGCAGAGGGCCACAGTGAAAATTGGTTATATATTTCCTTGATGTCAATTTGCAAAAAATATTTACTAGCTGGACAGTCAAGAAACTGTATGAATGTACAGCGCCTTCAGAAAGTATTCACACTCCGACTTATTCCACATTGTTGTTGTTACAGCCTTAAATCAATTTATAAAATAAGTCTCACCCAAAATACACAATACAGCATAATGACAAAGTGAAAACATGTCACACATTTTTGTAAAATTATAGAAAATGAAATACAGATCTCTCTTTCACAGGATTCACACCCATGAGTCAATACATGTCAGAATCACATTTGGCAGCGATACAGACGTGAGTCTTTCTGGGTAATTCTCTTAACACTTTGCACACCGGAATTATACAATATTTGCACATTATAATTTTCAAAATTCTTCAAGAGCTGTCAAATTGGTTGTTGATCATCGCTAGACAATCATTTTCAAGTCTTACTATAGATTTCCAAACAAATTTAAGTCAAAACTGTAAAATCGGCCACTCAGGAACATTCAATATCTTCTTGGTAAGCAACTAGTCTAGATTTGGCCTTGCGTTTTAGATTGTCCTGCTGAAAGGTGAATTCATCTCCCAGTATTTGGTGGAAAGCAGACCAGGTTTTAGCTCTGTTCCATTTCTTTTTTATCCCAAAACTCCCCAGTTCTTAACAATTGCATGCATACCCATAACATGATGCAGCCACCACTATGCTTGAAAATATGGCGAGTGGCATGTTTTGCAATATTCTTATTCTGTACAGGCTTCCTTCTTATTCTGTAATTTAGGTTAGTCTTGTGGATTAACTACAATGTTGTTGATCCATCCTCAGTTTTCTCCTATGACATCCATTTTTACTCATGTACCAATAAGTGCCCTTATTTGCGAGGCATTGGAAAACCTCTATGTTCTTTGTGGTTGAATCGGTGTTTGAAATTCACTGCTCGACTGAGGGACCCCACAGATAATTATATGCGTCTGGTACAGAAATTAGGTAGTCATTCAAAATCATATTAAACACTATTATTGCACACAGAGTGAGTCCATGTGACTTGTTAAGCACATTTTACTCCTGAATTTATTTAGGCTTGCCATAACAATGGGGATGAATACTTATTGGCTCAAGACGTCAGCTTTTCATTTGTAATTAATTTGTAAAAGAAAAAAAAAAAAAACATAATTACGCTGGCCTACACACAATATGGGGTATTATGTGTAGGCCAGTGACAAAATAAATCTCAATTTAATTCATTTTTAATTCAGGCGTACAACATTTGGAAAAAGTCAAGGGGTGTGAATACTTTCTGAATGAACTGTAGGTCCATTATAATTTCTACACAGTTTCGATTTGGTTTTAGTAATTTTAAAGTATATTGAGTTCATCCCCCCTAAAAATTCACAGGCTGCGTGTTTGACACCCCTGCTCTATAGCTTTTTAAGCAGTTGATGTTAGATTTCAATCAAAATAACTGAATTTATCTCTCCATGGTCAATGCCTAATCATTCTTACCTCTTGAATAAAAGTCTGAGAACAAAAATTGAAAAGTCAATTAAAACAATTTAATAAACATACACTTAAAAGAATCAGATTAATCAACTTTTGCATTTGTTACACATCTGGCCATGACAGACGCTATCAATTTAGGTCTAAAGGGCCTGTGTAACCAACTGTGTTATTTATTGAACCTCTGAAAGTGCAATGACGTATAGTTGTCCATTCACAAGGCCTGGCAAAATGAGCAGAAGAACAGTGTTCATTTCGGCAACACTAAAGTAAGTTGCCCAGCCCCAGTGGTCTCTCAATGGAAAAATATAATTGAAAGTGTTTTTTAATCTACGAATGCGTTTAATCTAGGTCCGGGAAACTGGCTTCTTTAACAGGGCCCTTGCATTTTACATAGTGTAATGCAGTGGATTAGACTAACTAGCACAGTGTAATGAAAATGTGGTTACAGCTCTGGTGAACCAAGCGATGCCTGAACTCAGGGCGCTCCAAATGAAGCACAGTGACTAACTTGCTATTTCATTGAACTCCCGCTCATTAAATGCCTCGCAATGTAACTGTCCAAAAAAAACTCCCCACAACGTAGTCTGAAGTTTTTTGTAATTTGTCTTTCTGGCATGGCGAGCAGCAAAGCATTACAATATTATTGGTTAGCAGAACAGAGTTAGCCTTTAGCAGCTAGCCAACTGAGTTAGCCTTCAGTGGCTAGCTAACTCGTGCTCTTCTCTGAGGTCTCCATGCGAGATTCCTTCAGCGGTCTGCTGCGGGGCGAGCTGGCGGCGTCGCCATCTCCCTTTTCCTGGTCGGGGGTGGATAGGTGCTCCAGCTCGTAGCGGCCGTTCAGGTCCCCTGGCCGGACATGGTCGGAGGTCTTCTTGTGCTCCCGGATCTGGGCCAGCTGGTGGCTGGCATACTCGGGCTTGGCGGTGAGGGGCCCCAATGGGACCTCCATGCCCAGGATATCGACGACCATGTAGGGCCGCAGCCAGCCCACCAGAGGGGTGCTGCCGGGGGTGTAGTGGGTCTGCCGGTGGTAAAACAGAAGTCCGTCCACCTGAGGACACACACACAATCCACTCAGTTTGGGCTTGTTACAACTGCCTCATCATGCCCCAGGAGAGCAGTCTCACCTTTAACCTCAATGGTGGTGGGCTGAGCAGCAAAACAGACTCTAGACCAGTCAATGAGGTTGAGAGAGGTTCTATTGGGAGCTATAAGTTGAGAGATGGCGCATTGAACCAGGAAACCCAGACTAGCAATGTGTGTTCATTCTATGAAGTACACTTCATTCTTTCCCAAGAGTGTCGAGAAGCAAACAGAGGAGATTCACTCTACTGAAGAATCAGACTGTTCTGCCCCTTTTACAGACTACAAGTAGAATCACAGATGTACTATAGGACTAAATAGCTGCATTTGAAGTAGTATGCAGTTGTAGTTGTTCTTACATTGAAGTTGTACTCTGTTGCAAGTGCTTGCTGAATGGCTTCCGTTGAGCAGGCAGTGCTTTGAAGACTCACAAACTTGAACTATGGAGAAGAAAACCCCCAGCAACAACCATATTGTCAGACAGCACACAGGCCACAGTTAATTGATCATCTAATGACAATATGACTCTCTTTCCACAATCTCACGAGTACACTTTTTTTCAGTTTAATACACCAAAAGAAACTGCATGTGTTGGCGGTCATGGTCAAATCAAAATAAACATGGAAAAGGAGGTGACATCTTTGGTCCTTTTTTTATTTATACTTTTTTTGTGTGCCTCTAATCATCCTCATTTGGACTAAATTGAAAAGGTCTATATACACAATATATTTATTATTGTGTATTGCTCTTACAGGGTTCCTCTTGGCAATGTCAGCCATGCCATCCGTCTCCTGGACTTTCGACTGGAGCCAGTAGAACCGGAACTCTGTCTGTTGATAGAAAAACAAACACCATCATCAACAAAGCTGTCACTAAAATCCCCAAATGACTGATGAATTGGTCAACATGGCAAAAAGAGCACATCTGTATCCCAGACACTAGTACTACAGCACTGGAATTCCACTGGAACTTCAATGCTCTGCTAATCAATCTGTGTGTGCTTACTGGACAGTCGTACACTGGATGGCCCCTCCAACACATGACATCCAGGATGAAGTAGGTCCGCTCCACCTCACTGTAGATACAGTCCAGGATGGTGTAATCTGCACACAGACCGAACATTAGCACTACAATGTGTGGTCATATATTTTTGGCATGGATACAGTTTGCAAGGACAGTGGTAGAATAGATGGGATGGGTCTTTTTTGGGTTCCATTTGGATTCCTAGCCCCTCCTAGATCCAAACCCTCAGGGTGTTCACAGATCAGAAAGTATTGGATAGGTTAAGTAATAATGGTGGATGCTCTGCTTTGCCCATTGGTCTAATTGGAGCCATCACTATATTGGTAAGATAAGATAGTACTTTAATAATCTTCAAAAGGGAAAATTTGATTGCACCAGCCAATACGTACAAAACCAAAACCCCACCCAGTCCAGTTAAATCTGTGAACCCTGACGGGGTGGAGGAACTGGAAGCTACAGATTGAAATGGGATCAGGCCCACGTACCTTTTCCCATTGCTGAATTGTGTCTGTTCCCTCCAGGTAACAGAGAAGGGAAGCGGTTCACACAGTAGCCACTTTTGGTGTATGCTGCAGTGGACCCCTTCAAATGGTGGGAAACAGACGTGAGAACCTTTTCATTGTTATTTCAGTCAAATCAAATTTTCTTTGTCACATACACGTGTTTAGCAGAGGTTATTGAGGGTGTAGCGAAATGCTTGTGTTTTTAGCTTCAACAGTGCAGTAATATCTAACAAGTAATATCTAACAATTTCACAACAATACACACTAAGTGGCAAGTGATTTTAAGTCTATGTATATACAGCAGCATCCTCTAATGTACTAGTGATGGCTATTTAATAGTCTGATGGCCTTGAGATGGCTGTTTTTCAGGCACTCTGTCCCAGCTTTGATTCACAGTACTGACCTCGCCTTCTGGATGACAGCGGGGTGAACAGGCAGTGGCTCAGGTGGTGGTTGTCATTGATTATCTTTTTGGCCTTCCTGTGACATTGGGTGCTCTAGGTGTCCTGGAGGGCAGGTAGTTCGCCCCCGGTGATGCGTTGTGCAGACTGAACTACCCTCTGGAGAGCCCTGCGGTTGCGGGTGGTGCAATTGCCGTACTAGACAGTGATACAGCCCAACAGGATGCTCTCAATTGTGCATCTGTAAATATTTGTGAGGGTTTTAGGTACCAAGCCAAATTTCTTCAGCCTGCTGTGTTTGAAGAGGCACTGCTGCACATTCTTCACCAAACTTTGTGTGTGAACCATTTCAGTTTGTCAGTGATGTGTATGCCGAGGAACTTGAAGCTTTCCACATTCACTGCAGTCCCATCTATATGTGTTTCTTGAAGTCAATGATCAGCTCCTTTGTTTTGTTGACGTTGGGTGAGGTTATTTTCCTGGCACCACACTCCCAGGGTGCCCTCACCTCCTCCCTGTAGGCTCTCTCGTCATTGTTGGTGATCAGGCCTACTACTGTTGTGTTGGAGGCGTGCGTGGCCACTCAGTCATGAGTGAGAAGGGTGTAAAGGAGGGGGCTGAGCACGCATCCTTGTGGGGCCCCAGCATTGAGGATCAGCGAAGTGAAGGTGTTGTTTCCTACCTTCACGCACATGGCGGGGTTCAGACCTTTGGCCTCGAGCTTAATGATGAGCTTGGAGGGTACTATGGTTTTGAATGCTGAGCTAGTCAATGAACAGCATTCTTACATACACTACCGTTCAAAAGTGTGGGGTCACTTAGAAATATCCTCGTTTTTGAGAAGCGCACATTTTTTTGTCCATTAAAATAACATCAAATTGATCAGAAATACAGTGTAGACGCTACACTGTTAAATTTTGTAAATGACTATTGTAGTTGGAAACGGCAGATTTTTTAATGGAATATCTACATAGGCGTACAGAGTCCCATTATCAGCAACCATTACTGCTGTGTTCCAATGGCACTTTTTTAGCTAATCCAAGTTTATCATTTTAAAAAGGCTAATTGATCATAAGAAAACCCTTTTGCAATTATATTAGCACAGCTGAAAACTGTTGTCCTGATTAAAGAAGAAATAAAACTGGCCTTCTTTAGACTAGTTGAGTATCTGGAGCATCAGCATTTGTGGGTTCGTTTACAGGCTCAAAATGGCCAGAAACAAATAACTTTCTTCTGAAACTCGTCAGTCTATTCTCGTTCTGTGAAATGAAGGCCATTCCATGTGAGAAACTGACAAGAAACTGAAGATCTCGTACAGCGCCTTGTACTACTCCCTTCACAGAACAGCACAAACTGTCTCTAACCAGAATAGAAAGAGGAGTGGGAGGCCACGGTGCACAACTGAGCAAGAGGACAAGTACATTAGTGTCTAGTTTGAGAAACAGACGCCTCACACGTCCTCAACTGGCAGCTTCATTAAATAGTACCCGCAAAACACCAGTCTCACCGTCAACAGTGAAAGTTGCAAAGAAAATGCCATCTCAGACTGGTCAATAAAAGATTTAAGAGGGGCAAAATAAAGTGTCTGTATACTTCCCGAATGCACTGTATGTGTGGACACATTAGAGGTTGACCGATTAATTAGGGCCGATTTCAAGTTTTCATAACAATGGGAAATCGGTAATTTTGGGCGCCCGATTATTATTTTTATACTTTTTATTTAATGAGGCAAGTCAGTTAAGAACACATTCTTATTTTCAATGACTGCCTAGGAACTGTGGGTTAACTGCCTTGTTCAGGGGCAGAACGACATATTTCCACCTTGTCAGTTCAGGGGTTTCAATCGCACAGTTAACTTGTCCAACGCTCTAACCATTGCACTCCACGAGTAGCCTGCCTGTTACGCGAATGCAGTAGAAGCCAAGGTAAATTGCTAGCTAGCATTAAACTTATAAAAAACAATCAATCATAATCACTAGTTATAACTACTAATCCAGTTTAGCAGGCAATATTAACAAGGTGAAATTGTGTAATTTCTGTTGCGTTCATTGCATGCAGAGTCAGGGTATATGCAACAGTTTGGGCTGCCTGACTCATTGCGATCTAATTTGCTAGAATTTTACGTAATTATGACATACTTTGAAGGTTGTGCAATGTAACAAGAATATTTAGACGTAGGGATGCCACCCGTTAGATAAAATAGCGAACGGTTCCGTATTTCACTGAAACACACGTTTTGTTCTCGAAATGATAGTTTCCGGATTCAATCATATTAATGACCAAAGGCTCATATTTCTGTGTGTTATTATGTTATAATTAAGTCTGATTTGAAAGAGCAGTCTGACTGAGCAGCAACAGGCCCGTAATCATTCATTCAAACAGCGCTTTCCTGCGTTTTGCCAGCAGCACTTCGCAAGCACAGAGCTGTTTATGACTTCAAGCCTATCAGCCTCATGGCTGGTGTAACCGATGTGAAATGGCTAGCTAGTTAGCTGGGTGTGCGCTCATACTGTTTCAAACGTCACTTGCTTTTAGATTTGGAGTAGTAATTCCCCTTGCGCTGCAAGGGCCGCGGCTTTTGTGGAGCGATGGGTAACGATGCTTCGAGTGTGGCTGTTGTCGATGTGTTCCTGGTTCGAGCCCAGGTAGGGGCGAGGAGAGGGACGGAAGCTGTACGGTTACACTGGCAATACTATAGTGCCTATAAGAACATCCAATAGTCAAAAGGTATATGAAATACAAATGGTATAGAGAGAAATAGTCCTATAAATACTATATTAACTACAACCTAAAATC
The DNA here is from genome assembly GCF_036934945.1 of Oncorhynchus masou masou. Classification (NCBI taxonomy): domain Eukaryota; kingdom Metazoa; phylum Chordata; class Actinopteri; order Salmoniformes; family Salmonidae; genus Oncorhynchus; species Oncorhynchus masou. The sequence goes on from NC_088233.1 coordinate 51,711,723, forward strand.
TCTTACCTTGGAATATTGAAGTCTCATGTTAAAAGGAACCACCAACTTTCATATGTTCTCATGTTCTGAGCAAGGAATTTAAATGTTAAGCTTTTTTTACATGACACATATTTTACACAGCACACATTTTTACATGGCACATATTACTTTCTTCTCCAACACTTTGTTTTTGCATTATTTAAACCAAATTGAACATGTTTATTTATTTGAGGCTAAATTGATTTTATTTATGTTTTATATTAAGTTAAAATAAGTGTTAATTCAGTATTGTTGTAATTGTCGATTATTACATTTTTGTTTTTTGTTTTTTTACATTTTTTTAAATCGGTGTCGGCTTTTTTGGTCCTCCAATAATCGGTATCGGTGTTGAAAAAAAAAAAGAAAATCATAATCGGTCGACCTCTAGTACACACACTATATATTCCGGTCTGACATTGCTCGTATAACTATAAATACATCAGGATAATGTGTATTGTTTATTTTATTTTCTTGCTAGTTTCTTCTGCACTTTTGGGAACTAGAAACACAAGCATTTCAATGCATTTGCAATAACGTGCAAATCTGTGTTTGTGACCAACAAAGTGATTTTATTTATTTCCAATGCAAGGTGATTTGTAAATCAGGCAGTCTCGACTTACCTTTACACATGCTCATTGACGCATGCTTTTCTTTGACTTTTTAAAGTAAAACAAAGCTGCTATAGACCACTAAGTGTTAACAGTCAGTACCTGGATAACATGTGTGAAATGCTTGATAATGTATGTGATATCAACAGAGGTATATTTTTTGGGTGATTTAAATATTGACTGGCTTGCATCAGGCTGCCCACTCAAGAGAAAGCTTCAAACTGTAACTAGTGTGTGCAACCGGGTTCAGGTTATCAAATCAGGGTAGTTAAAAATAGCACAGGAATTAAATCATCAACATATACTGATCACATCTTTACTAATGCTACAGAAATGTATTTTAAAGCAGTATCCAGATCCATAGGATGTAATGATCACAATATAGTAGCCATATCTAGGAAAACCACAGTTCCAAAGGCTGGGCCTAATATAGTCTATAAGAGGTCATACAATAGGTTTTGTAGTGCCCGGATTAGCGTCCGGATTAGTGTCCCGCTCCTTTAAAGCGGCAGCTCTAGCCTTTAGCTCGGTGCGGATGTTGCCTGTAATCCATGGCTTCAGGTTGGGATATGTACGTACAGTCACTGTGGGGACAACGTCGTCGATGCACTTATTGATGAAGCCGGTGACTGAGGTGGTACACTCCTCAATGCCATTGGATGAATCCCGGCACAACTGTCATGGTCAAAACATATTGATACAACAGTAGCTAAGATGGGGAGAAGTCTGTCCATAATTAAGCGCTGCACTGTCAAGGCAAGTCCTACAGTTTTGTGGCCCCTGGACTAATGTTTAGCTGTGTGGTCAGGTGCCACAAAGAGGGACTTAGGAAACTTACAATTGACTCAGAACAGGGCAGCACGGCTGGCCCTTGCATGTACACAGAGAGCTAAAAATAATATGCATGTCAATATCTCCTGGCTTAAAGTGAAGGAGAGACTGACTTCATCACTACTTTGTGAGAGGTACTTACATGTTGAATGCACCGAGCTGTCTGTTTGTACTGGTGCACAGCTCGGACACCCATGCATACTCCACAAGACATGCAACCAGAGGTCTCTTCACAGTCCAAGTCCAGAACAGACTATGGAGGCGCTCAGTACTACATAGAGCCATGACGACATTGAACTCTATTCAACATCAAGTAACTCACGCAAACAGTAAAATTAGATTTAAAAAACAGACAAAAATACATGGAACAGTGGGGACTGTGAAGCAACACAAACATAGACACATGCATACACACACACACAATAAAATACACATGGATGTTGTGTTGTAGATATGTGGTAGTAGAATACGGACCCTATGGCACACACTTAACATGTGAAATCTGTTGTGAATGTATTGTAATGTTTTTTTAATGAGTGGCGCAGCGGCCTAAGGCACTGCTTGGCAGTGCTCGAGGCTTCACTACAGACCCGGGTTTGATCCCGGGCTGTATCACAACCGGCCGTGATCGGCTGACCCACAGGGCGGCGCACAATTGGCCCAGCGGCATGCTTTAATTGGCTCATCGCGCTCTAGCGAATCCTTGTGGCGGGCCGGGGTCCTGCAAGCTGACCTCGTCAGTTGACAGGCGTTTCCTTTGACACATTGGTGCAGCTGGCTTCCGGGTTAAGGGGACAGGCGTTAAAGAAGAGCGAGTTGGCAGGTCATGTTTTTGGAGGACACATAACTCGACCTTCGACCTCCCCAGCCCGTTGGAGAGTTGCAGTGATGAGACCAGATCGAAATTGGGGAGAAAATAAATAAATGTATAACTGCCTTAATTTTGCTGGACCCCAGGAAGAGGAGCTTTTGCCAGCAGTTAATGGAGATTCATAATAAATATGTGACATGTAAGGAAACCACTGATTGGTCCTTACCTTGGAGGCGACGATGAGAGAGCGCTTCCCCACGGGACAGACCACCATGAGCCAATCAGTATCCAGTTCCTGAGGGACGTCCACGAGCCACTCTGACAGCATGAGCTGGACAGGAAGAGAAACCCCAGTTCAGTTACATTACTAGGATTTCTGTGAAGGAAAATGCTACCTTGGCAAGTCATGTGCTCTCTTCTGGTAAAATAATGCATTGTCAGAAATATTGCTCTGACCTGGTTGGCATAGTACTTTGGCAACTTCTTCCTCTCAATCTCCATCCCATCATCCTCTGCATCCTTCTCCTTCTGCTGTTCCTCCTCCTCTCTGTCCACCACCACTGCTTCCTCATCACTATCTGCCCCTGTCCAGTCCCCATCAGCCAGACGGCGTGCATGGTTGACATAATTCAGCCTTTTCCTAAAGACAAGAAAGCACACATGAAGTCAAGGGGAAATGGAAACGTAATTAGTAATGATGTCCGTTTCTCTCCGGTGGTGTTGGCAAATTGCATATAGTGCCATACGAAAGTATTCAGACCCCTTGGATTTCTTCAATTGATTGGTGTTACAAAATGGGATTAAAATGGATTTAATTGTCATTTTTTTGTCAAAAATCTACACTAATGTCAAAGTGGTAATAAAATCTATTTCAAAAATAAAGATTCATAAATCTGTTGCCTCCCTAAATCTCAAATGTTGCAGCTATAGAACTGTGAGGATCTAAGGACCCAAGCAAAAGCTTTCCAGTCTCCTGAGGGGGAATAGGCATTGTCGTTTCCTCTTCATGACTGTCTTGGTATGTTTGGACCATTACAGTTTGTTGGGGATGTGGACCCCAAGGAACATGAAGCTCTCAACCTACTCCACTACAGCCCCGTCAATGTGAATGGAGGTGTGTTCGGTCCTCCTTTTCCTGTAGTACACGATCAGGTCCTTTGTCTTGATCACGTTGAGGGAGAGGTTGTTGTCATGGCACCACACTGCCAGATCTATGACCTCCTCCCTATAGGCTGTCTTATCGTTGTCGGTGATCAGGCCTACCACTGTTGTGTCGTCAGCAAACTTTATGTTGGAGCCCTGCTTAACCACGCAGTCATGGGAGGGGCCTCAGTGTTGAGGATCAGCGTGGCGGATGTGTTGCCTACCCTTACCACCTCGGAGCTGCCCGTTAGGAAGTCCAGGCTCCAGTAGCAGAGTCCCAGGGTCCTTAGCTTAGTGCAGGCACCACCAAGCTTGAAAATAAGGTGGCAGTTACTCAGCGATGTGTTGGATTTGCTCCAAACACAACCATGGAGTTCACCAATGGCCTCATGGCAATATCCCTGAGGAGTTTCATTCCTGTCCTGCAGCTCAGTTCAGAAGAACGACTATCTTTGAGGTATCTGGGTGATATAATACAATGCACAGCATCATTTTTTAACTAGACCATGCATAGAGGGATAGTCAATGTCTGATTTGTTATTGTTGACCATCATGGCCCCACCCCCTTTTTTTTAAAGGCTTTGAAAAGCTTCCTGGTCTTTGTAGTTGACTTGACTAAGGGATGTTACAGATGCTGTATGTATGGGGACAGAATATTTCTAGTATTTTGTGTATATTGTTAACAAAAAAAAATGACAAATACATTTTAATCCCACGTAACAAAATCAAATTTGAACAAATCCATGGTGTCTGAATACTTTTGCAAGGCACTGTATTAATTAGGTGACTATAAATATAAAACAGATTCGGTTCCAACAGCCCCGGACACAACTCATTGTAATGCCCCCCACCCTATGGTCCAATTATGTCAGTCCGAATGGTGCTCCCGACAGCACACAAAGAAAGGGGCAGAGCCTTGAGGCAGGAATTGTATCAGTGATTCGGCTAAGCATACTGTAGGCCTATTATATGGACTGGAATTTACGCACCTCTTTCAAACCATGAAGCTGGGAGAGAACACGCAATGATGATGGTTCATTGTTTTGTGCATAACAGTGATTTAATAGGCAAATAAGAGTACAGGGCCTACTGAAATAGATTAATGGGTCTGTCAACTATAAAAATCTAACTTTCATTAAATCACACATGCAAGATGGCAAATTAAAGCTACACTTGTGAATCCAGCCAACATGTCAGATTTCAAAAATACTTTTCGGCGAAAGCAAACGATGCTATTAGCTGAGGATAGCACCTCCGTAAACAAAAGAGAGAAAGCATATTTCAACCCTGCAGGCGTGACAACGCAGAAATAAAAGTATAATTAATGCCTTACCTGTGACAAGCTTCTTTTTTTGGCACTCCAATATGTCCCATAAACATCACAAATGGCCCTTTTGTTCGATTAATTCCATCGATATATATCCAAAATGTCCATTTATTTGGCGCGTTTGATCCAGAAATACACTGGTTCCAACTTGAGCAACGTGACTTTGAAATATCTCAAAAGTTACCTGTAAACTTTGCCAAAACTACATTTGTAATACAACTTTAGGTATTTTAACGTAAATAATCGATAAAATTGAAGGCTGGATGATCTGTGTTCAATACAGGAAGAAAACAAACTGAAACATGCTTTCTGGTCACGCGCCTCTAACAGTACACTTCAAGTGACCCTCGTTCAAGATGGCCGTACTTCTTCATTACACAAAGGAATAACCTCAACCAATTTCTAAAGACTGTTGACATCCAGTGGAAGCGATAGGAACTGCAAGAAGGTGCCTTAGAAATTAGGATTCCAAATGAAAAACCATTGAATAGAGTGGCCTCAAAAAAAGAAAATCCGAATGGTTTGTCCTCGGGTTTCGCCTGCTAAATAAGTTCTGTTATACTCACAGACATGATTCAAAAAGTTTTAGAAACTTCAGAGTGTTTTCTATCCAAATACTAATAATATGCATCTTATCTTCTGGGGATGAGTAGCAGGCAGTTAAATTTGGGCATGCATTTCATCCGGACTTGACAGTATTGTCACGAAGTTGTTAACAGCTACAGCGCTTCAGTCAGATATATTCATTAGCAGCTAGCAATAATCCATCTGTTGAAAACCACATATCCTATTAGAGGGCAGGATGAAGCTGCCCACATCCATATGAAGTTCCTAGGGGCTAATAGGCCAAGTTGTGTTTGGACTTGGCCTGTAATTGGTTAGGGAACTAACGTTTTCTGCAGATCGAGAAAGCGCCGTCGTCGTTCGCTTTGCTCCAAAACGCTGAACTTGGTCTTGTACTGGGCCATCCGTGGGTGGGGGGCCGCTGTGCTGTTGGCCTCCTTCGAGACGGCGAAGCTGGCCGAGAGAGCTTGGGTGAGGTCATCCATGGTGATGGTGAGCCTGGAAATACACACAAAGGCATGAGTTAGGAGGTGTATAGTGAGCTCAGCTGACCCTTGATATATCAAGGAGCCACTTCTACTAGAGCACAATACGGAGCTGACAGAGCTACACAACTCAAACAGGATGTTAATGCAAGTTGAATGATCAATATGCCAAAATCGTTAGCTAATTTGCTATAGTGCATATAGTGTCACCACCCCAGGCAATTTGGCATGTGTCATGTACCTCTTCCCATCACAAGCTATTTGCACATCTAATACAAGCTCTCTGTGGATGTCAATCAATTATATGCTATATGAAGTCAGTGGGGGTGCAACATTTGGAACCTTACAAGGATAGATGCAGTAAAGAGGTCAATGAAACACACCGTGGCTGATAGGATGCCATGGCAACACTACACCCCTGCAGTCTGCTGCACCAAACGAGCAATTCATGCGCACAAGCCTACTCTTGCCAGTGCAACATTTGATTATGCAGAAATGAGAGACCATATGTATGGCTGTTTTAGGAAAATCACCACCCGCCAACCCCTCTTTTTACACCCCTCTTTTTACACTGCTACTCTCTGTTCATCATATATTCAAAGTCACTTTAACGATACCTACAGTGGGGAGAACAAGTATTTGATGCACTGCCGATTTTGCAGGTTTTCCTACTTACAAAGCATGTAGAGGTCTGTCATTTTTATCATAGGTACACTTCAAGTGTGAGAGATGGAATCTAAAACAAAAATCCAGAAAATCACATTGTATGATTTTTAAGTAATTAATTTGCATTTTATTGCATGACATAGGTATTTGATCACATACCAACCGGTAAGAATTCCGACTCTCACAGACCTGTTTGTTTTTCTTTAAGAAGCCCTCCTGTTCTCCACTCATTACCTGTATTAACTGCACTTGTTTGAACTCATTACCTGTATAAAATACACCTGTCCACACACTCAAACTAACTCCAACCTATCCACAATGGCCAAGACCAGAGAGCTGTGTAAGGACAGCAGGGATACAATTGTAGACCTGCACAAGGCTGGGATGAGCTACAGGACAATAGGCAAGCAGCTTGGTGAGAAGGCAACAACGGTTGGCGCAATTATTAGAAAATGGAAGAAGTTCAAGATGACGGTCAATCACCCTCGGTCTGGGGCTCCATGCAAGATCACCTGGGGCTCCATACAAGATCACCTCGTGGGGCATCAATGACTATGAGGAAGGTGAGTGATCAGCCCAGAACTACATGGCAGGACCTGGTCAATGACCTGAAGAGAGCTGGGACCACAGTCTCAAAGAAAACTATTAGTAACACAATACGCCGTCATGGATTAAAATCGTACAGCGCACGCAAGGTCCCCCTGCTCAAGCCAGCGCATGTCCAGGCCTGTCTGAAGTTTGCCAATGACCATCTGGATGATCCAGAGGAGGAATGGGAGAAGGTCATGTGGTCTGATTAGACCAAAAAGCTATATTTTTGTCTCAACTCCACTCGCCGTGTTTGGAGGAAGAAGGATGAGTACAACCCCAAGAACACCATCCCAACCGTGAAGCATGGAGGTGGAAACATCATTCTTTGGGGATGCTTTTCTGCAAAGGGGACAGGACGACTGCACCGTATTGAGAGGAGGATGGTTGAGGCCATGTTTCGCAAGATCTTGGCCAACAACCTCCTTCCCTCAGTAAGAGCAAAGAAGATGCGTCGTGGCTGGGTCTTCCAGCATGACAACGACCCGAAACACACAGCCAGGGCAACTAAGCAGTGGCTCCGTAAGAATGTGGCCTAGCCAGTCTCCAGACCTGAACCCAATAGAAAATCTTTGGAAGGAGCTGAAAGTCCGTATTGCCCAGCGACAGACCCGAAACATGAAGGATCTGGAGAAGGTCTGTATGGAGGAGTGGGCCAAAATCCCTGCTGCAGTGTGCAAACCTGGTCCAGAACTACAGGAAACGTATGATCTCTGTAATTGCAAACAACGATTTCTGTACCAAATATTAAGTTCTGCTTTTCTGATGTATCAAATACCTGTGTCAAGCAATAAAATGCAAATTAATTACTTAAAAATCATACAATGTGATTTTCTGGATTTTCGTTTTAGATTCCATCTCTCACAGTTGAAGTGTACCTATGATAACAATTACAGACCTCTACATGCTTTGCAAGTAGAAAAACCTGCAAAATCGGCAGTGTATCAAATACTTGTTCTCCCTACTGTACATGTACATAGTACCTCAATAAGCCTGACTAAAAGATGTCTGTAGATAACCTTGCCACACTTTTCTCAAAATGTCTTTTTACTGTTTTATTTCTTTACTTACATATCCCCCCCTTCGCACCACTGGTTAGAGCCTGTAAGTAAGCATTTCACTGTTGTATTCAGCGCACGTGACAAATAAACTTTGATTTGATTTGCAAATAGTATCCACAAGTTCATCTGACTCTAGGGTAGTAGACAAAGTGCTAAATTGCCAAAATCCTGAAGTATCCTTTTAAGTTGAAATCGATAAAGATACTCTTTAAAATGATCTGAGGCTGAGGATAACTAATCAATATTTTAAATCACACAGAATGACCAGTTAAGAAACCATTGAAGGGGCTAGTAAATTAGATAAAGTTCTAAACTTCATCCACCATGGCAGGAGGGAGATAGACCCACGTTACAAATAAATGTACTCTCAATAAACAAATGCTCAATTGCTTTGTAACAGAAATATCAAAAATATGCACTATGCAGAAATCTCTCCGCCATTTCCTGGTTGCTAAAATTCTAAGTTTGTGACAAAACAAGCAACTATTGTGTAGAGCAGCGGTACTCATCTCTTCCCCCACGGTCCTGAGCCTGCTGGTTTTCTGTTCTAGCTAATAATTAATTGCACACACACCTGGTGTCCCAGGTTTAAAGCAGTCCCTGATTAGAGGGGAACAATGCAGTGGAACTGGCTTAAAAGGTCCAGAGTTGAGTTTAAGAGGTGTAGAGAATCATTGTACCATTAAACCTCTGAAATATATTTTCCCATAACCAAAATATTGTATTTTCAGCTGGTTGAAACTGGCGTACAAAACTGAAAGTAAAAGACGCAAACACAAAACCTAAGAACGGTAAGCATAGAAATGGTGCACACAGAACAGATCTAGCGCTTCTTAAACTCGCTTTCAATGAGAATGACAGATTTATAACATTTCTACGTGAATTTGGTTGGTTCGACCAAAAAGTTACATATTTCAGCTTTAAGAGATTGAGCCTCCACAAAATTAAAATGTAACATGAATGGCCACTCCACCACCTTTCTTTACCAGTCGCACCTAAAAGATGTTCTAACCATTTAGTTAAATGGCATAATCTGAACTAAATTAATTTAACCACTTTTCAGAGACCAATTTCAGGGTTAGTATCTCATACCCAAATGTCTATCATAAAGGTGTTTAAATACTCCACATAGTAACAGCCATAGCCCCATATGAGATTTAAAGTCAGAGAGAAGTGTCATCAGCAGTTATTGGTTGAGCATGCTGAATCTTTACCAAGGTCGTTGGGCGAACAGATTCAAGCATAGCAGACTGAGCATTTGACAAGTCGCTGGATGCAGGGACAGGGTTAAGAATTGGGTGAACAGTTAGTGGCAAGAAAAAGTATGTGAACCCTTTGGAATTACCTGGATTTCTGCAAAGAAGTCACAACAATAGACAAAAGGTCTGCTTAAACTAAAACAATGTATGTCTTTATTGAACACACAAGGTAAACATTTACAGTGCAGGGTGGGAAAAGTATGTGAACCCTTGTATTTAATAACTGGCTGACCCTCCTTTGGTAGCAATAACCTCAACCAAATGTGTTCTGTGGTTGCGGATCAGACCTGCACAACTGTCAGAAGGAATTTTGGACTATTCCTCTTTGCAAAAGTTTCAGTTAAGCAATATTCTTGTCTGGTGTGAATCGCTCGAGGTCATGCCACAGCGTCTCAAATCGGATTGAGGTCAGGACTCTGACTGGACCACTCCAGACCTCGTTTTTTATTCTGTCGAAGTCATTCTGTTGTTGATTTACTGTGTTTTGGGTCATTGTGCTGTTGCATCACCCAACTTCTGTTCGGCTTCAATTGGCAGACAGCCTTTCTCCGGCAATTGTCTTGTTAAACTTGGGATTTCATTTTTGTATCTGATAGAAAGCTGTCCCAGCCTTGAGGCAGCAAAGCAGCCCCAAACCATGAGGCTCCCTACACCATTCTTTACAGTTGGAATGAGGTTGATGTTGGTGTGCTGTGCCTTTTTTATCAAATCAAACGTTATTTGCCACATGCGCCGAATACAACAGGTGTTGTATAGAACCTAAGAGTGAAATGCTTACAGTGCTTTGCAAAAGTATTCGGCCCCCTTGAACTTTGCGACCTATTGCCACATTTCAGGCTTCAAACATAAAGATATAAAACTGTATTTTTTTGGTGAAGAATCAACAAGTGGGACACAATCATGAAGTGGAACGACATTTATTGGATATTTCAAACTTTTTTAACAAATCAAAAACTGAAAAATTGGGTGTGCAAAATTATTCAGCCCATTTACTTTCAGTGCAGCAAACTCTCTCCAGAAGTTCAGTGAGGATCTCTGAATGATCCAATGTTGACCTAAATTACTAATGATGATAAATACAATCCACCTGTGTGTAATCAAGTCTCCGTATAAATGCACCTGCACTGTGATAGTCTCAGAGGTCTGTTAAAAGCGCAGAGAGCATCATGAAGAACAAGGAACACACCAAGCAGGTCCGAGATACTGTTGTGAAGAAGTTTAAAGCCGGATTTGGATACAAAAAGATTTCCCAAGCTTTAAACATCCCAAGGAGCACTGTGCAAGCGATAATATTGAAATGGAAGGAGTATCAGACCACTGCAAATCTACCAAGACCTGGCCGTCCCTCTAAACTTTCAGCTCATACAAGGAGAAGACTGATCAGAGATGCAGCCAAGAGGCCCATGATCACTCTGGATGAACTGCAGAGATCTACAGCTGAGGTGGGAGACTCTGTCCATAGGACAACAATCAGTCGTGTATTGCACAAATCTGGCCTTTATGGAAGAGTGGCAAGAAGAAAGCCATTTCTTAAAGATATCCATAAAAAGTGTCGTTTAAAGTTTGCCACAAGCCACCTGGGAGACACACCAAACATGTGCAAGAAGGTGCTCTGGTCAGATGAAACCAAAATTGAACTTTTTGGCAACAATGCAAAACGTTATGTTTGGCGTAAAAGCAACACAGCTCATCACCTTGAACACACCATCCCCACTGTCAAACATGGTGGTGGCAGCATCATGGTTTGGGCCTGCTTTTCTTCAGCAGGGACAGGGAAGATGGTTAAAATTGATGGGAAGATGGATGGAGCCAAATACAGGACCATTCTGGAAGAAAACCTGATGGAGTCTGCAAAAGACCTGAGACTGGGACGGAGATTTGTCTTCAACAAGACAATGATAAAACATAAAGCAAAATCTACAATGGAATGGTTCAAAAACAAACATTTCCAGGTGTTAGAATGGCCAAGTCAAAGTCCAGACCTGAATCCAATCGAGAATCTGTGGAAAGAACTGAAAACTGCTGTTCACAAATGCTCTCCATCCAACCTCACTGAGCTTGAGCTGTTTTGCAAGGAGGAATGGGAAAAAATGTCAGTCTCTCGATGTGCAAAACTGATAGAGACATACCCCAAGCGACGTACAGCTGTAATCGCAGCAAAAGGTGGCGCTACAAAGTATTAACTTAAGGGGGGCTGAATAATTTTGCACGCCCAATTTTTCTGTTTTTGATGTTAAAAAAGTTTGAAATATCCAATAAATGTCGTTCCACTTCATGATTGTGTCCCACTTGTTGTTGATTCTTCACAAAAAATACAGTTTTATATCTTTATGTTTGAAGCCTGAAATGTGGCAAAAGGTCGCAAAGTTCAAGGGGGCCGAATACTTTCGCAAGGCACTGTACTTACAAGCCCTTAACACTTCTTTATTCGAACTACTAGTCTCTCACTGTTGCCGCCTGCTACCAACCCCCCTCAGCTCCCAGCTGTGCCCTGGACACCATTTGTGAATTGATCGCCCCCCATCTAGCTTCAGAGTTTGTTCTGTTAGGTGACCTAAACTGGGATATGCTTAACACCCCGGCAGTCCTACAATCTAAGCTAGATGCCCTCAATCTCACACAAATCATCAAGGAACCCACCAGGTGCAACTCTAACTCTGTAAACAAGGGCACCCTCATAGACGTCATCCTGACCAACTGGCCCTCCAAATACACCTCTGCCATCTTCAACCAGGATCTCAGCGATCACTGCCTCATTGTCTGTATCCGCAGTCAAACGACCACCCCTCATCACTGTCAAACGCTCCCAAAAACACTTCTGTGAGCAGGCCTTCCTAATTGACCTGGCCCGGGTACCCTGGAAGGACATTGACCTCATCCTGTCAGTTGAGGATGCCTGGTCATTCTTTAAAAGTACCTTCCTCACCATTTTAAGAATGCTCCGTTCAAAAAATGCAGAACTAAGAACAGATATAGCCCTTGGTTCACTCCAGACCTGACTGCCCTCGACCAGCACAAAAACATCCTGTGGCGGACTGCAATAGCATCGAATAGTCCCCGCGACATGCAACTGTTCAGGGAAGTCAGGAACCAATACACGCAGTCAGTCAGGAAAGCAAAGGCCAGCTTCTTCAGGCAGAAATTTGCATCCTGTAGCTCCAACTCCAAAAAGTTCTGGGACACTGAAGTCCATGGAGAACAAGAGCACCTCCTCCCAGCTGCCCACTGCACTGAGGCTAGGTAACACGGTCACCACCGATAAATCCATGATTATCGAAAACTTCAACAAGCATTTCTCAACGGCTGGACATGCCTTCCGCCTGGCTACTCCAACCTCGGCCAACAGCTCCGCCCCCCCCGCAGCTCCTCGCCCAAGCCTCCAGGTTCTCCTTTACCCAAATCCAGATAGCAGATGTACTGAGAGAGCTGCAAAACCTGGACCCGTACAAATCAGCTGGGCTTGACAATCTGGACCCTCTATTTCTGAAACTATCCGCCGCCATTGTGTCAACCCCTATTAACAGCCTTTTCAACCTCTCTTTCATATCGTCTGGGATCCCCAAGGATTGGAAAGCTGCTGCAGTCATCCCCTCTTCAAAAGGGGGAGACACCCTGGACCCAAACTGTTGTTATAGACCTATATCCATCCTGCTCTGCCTATCTAAGGTCTTTGAAAGCCAAGTCAACAAACATATCACTGACCATCTCGAATCACACCGTACCTTCTCCGCTGTGCAATCTGGTTTCCGAGCCGGTCACGGGTGCACCTCAGCCACGCTCAAGGTACTAAACGATATAACCGCCATCGATAAAAGATAGTACTGTGCAGCCGTCTTTATCAACCTAGCCAAGGCTTTCGACTCTGTCAATCACCATATTCTTATCGGCAGACTCAGTAGCCTCGGTTTTTCTAATGACTGCCTTGCCTGGTTCACCAACTACTTTGCAGACAGAGTTCAGTGTGTCAAATCGGAGGGCATGTTGTCCGGTCCTCTTGCAGTCTCTATTGGGGTACCACAGGGTTAAATTCTCGGGCCGACTCTTTTCTCTGTATATATATCAATGATGTTGCTCTTGCTGCGGGCGATTCCCTGATCCACCTCTATGCAGACGACACCATTCTGTATACTTCTGGTCCTTCCTTGGACACTGTGCTATCTAACCTCCAAACGAGCTTCAATGCCATACAACACTCCTTCCGTGGCCTCCAACTGCTCTTAAATGCTACTAAAACCAAATGCATGCTTTTCAACCGTTCGCAGCCTGAACCCACACGCCCGACTAGCATCACCACCCTGGATGGTTCAGACCTAGAATATGTGGACATCTATAAGTACCTAGGTGTCTGGCTAGACTGCAAACTCTCCTTCCAGACTCATATCAAACATCTCCAATCCAAAATCAAATCAAGAGTCGGCTTTCTATTTCACAACAAAGCTCACTCACGCCGCCAAACTTACCCCAGTAAAACTGACTATCCTACCGATCCTCGACTTCGGCGATGTCATCTACAAAATAGCTTCCAATACTCTACTCAGCAAACTGGATGCAGTTTATCACAGTGCCATCCTTTTTGTAACTAAAGCACCTTATACCACCTACCACTGCGACCTGTATGCTCTAGTCGGCTGGCCCTCGCTACATATTCGTCGCCAGATCCACTGGCTCCAGGTCATCTACAAGTCTATGCTAGGTAAAGCTCCGCCTTATCTCAGTTCACTGGTCACGATGGCAACACTCACCCATAGCACGCGCTCCAGCAGGTGTATCTCACTGATCATCCCTAAAGCCAAAACCTCATTTGGCCGCCTTTCCTTCCAGTTCTCTGCTCTACTCTGGAGACGTTTATCTCCCTCTCCAACTTTAAACATCTGCTATCTGAGCAGCTAACCGATCGCTGCAGCTGTACATAGTCCATCGGTAAATAACCCACCCAATTTACCTACCTCATCCCCCATACTGTTTTTATTTATTTACTTTTCTGCTCTTTGCACACCAGCATCTCTACCTGCACAAGTTCATCTGATCATTTATCACTCCGGTGTTAATCTGCTAAATTGTAATTATTCACTCCTATGGCCTATTTATTGCCTACCTCCTCATGCCTTTTGCACACAGTGTATATAGATTATTTTCACCCCCCCTATGTTATTGATTTGTTTATTGTTTACTCCATGTGTAAATCTGTGTTGTTATCTGTTCACACTGCTATGCTTTATCTTGGCCAGGTCGCAGTTGCAAATTAGAACTTGTTCTCAACTAGCCTACCTGGTTAAATAAAGGTGAAATAATAATAAAAAATAAAAAACAATTTCCTTCTCCTTGTGATTTTAACACATACAGGTAGACTAGAGAGGCCATCCCTGATATGCAGAGGACCAATTACACTGATTAGAAGCACCTGGACTCTGCTCACGTGTCTCCTATAAATGTTGCTTCTGATTGTAATATTTGAACCGGATAGCATACGTGTCGGTGCTCGGAAAGAGACTGAGGAAGCATGGAGAGGTAGCCAGTAGGCTAAGGAACAGAAGTTGGGTTTTGGAGAAATGGCATCAGTGAGTGCTTTTGCAAGCAATGCGGCGAATGAAGGCGCGGAAAGAGCGTGGTGAATGGATAGACATCGTTATGGACAGTGAGGAAGAACAGCCAAGTGAAGTGGGAAGATGTGTGTTGAGGAAAAATGGCATAAGACATGATGAAGAGGAATCTGGACCAGTAGTAGTACATTTTTGCAGAAAGTGGAGCCTTGCATTTATGTGGATCCATTTGTGGTTTCAGGGTGGGTAAGAAAGGAGTTGGGTATAGTTGAATCAGTGAAGATAACCTGTAGTGGAATTGTGATATTTGTTTGTGTTACTTCTGACCAGCGAGAGAAGGCACTTTGTGTCAAGCAACTTGGGTCAAGATCTGCTTCTTGCTTTGCTCTTAGGAATAGGGCACCATTGAAAGGAGTGGTTTCTGGGGTAGCGTTAAGTGCTGAGGTGGCGCAATTGAAGTTGAAAAATCTGGGTGTTTGCGATGCCCGTCGTTTGGTTCGACAGACCCAGTGGGGAGCGTGCTGAACCAGAGGAGTCATTGTCAGTTCTTTTGAGTTTTGAGTCAGTCTCTACCAGACAAAATCATGTAATGTTAGGATACATCCGTTCTCCTGTTAAAGCTTTTGTGGAGAATCCACCACGCTGTTTCAGATGCAATGTTTATGGTCATGCTGCAGCAGTGTGAAGAGGGAAATTCAAAGATGTGGGAAGTGTGCAGAAGGGCATGGGAAAGAGGATTGTGAAGTTTCGGTGGATAAAGTTGTCAATTTTAGGGGTGCTCATGTTGCTGAAGATCAGAAATGTCCGGTGCAATTGAGGCAGATTGCCATTTCAAAGGTCAGAGTAGTGCAGAGGGTGTCATATCCTGAGGCAGTGAAGAAAGTGCAGGAAGATGGGTCCTGAGAGGATCCCAGTGAATAGTAGATTTGTGCCAGTTCCGAGGGATAGGGTACAGAGTGAGTTATGCTTCAGTAAGGTTGGCTTCTTAGCATTCATTGCAATGGTTATCAACTGTACTGCAGAAGTGGAAACTAAATCACAGGAAATAGATGTTATGATAGCAGCTGCAGGTAAGTATTCGGGTACACAAGATTTGACTTCAGATGAGTTACAGGATGTGTTGAAGGGTGGTGTGCTGACCTCCCAGGCTGTTAGTAGTGGGTTGTTAATGAGTTTAGGTGGAAACTGCAGAGAAGTACCTGGGTGTATGAGATTTTACTGTTGAAGAGTTAATGGGGTGGTAATTTATACATTTATGAAATAGTGGTATATAGGTGTAGGGTTAGTTGGTGGTACAGTTTTAGGAACAGGAATAATGAAGATAATTGAATATAGGTAGGCCATTACTGGCCTCAATTTAGTACAATAGGAGGCGGTGTATGCACCTTTAAGTTGAAAGCGATCCCCTGACCCAATCCGAAAGATTTGAACTGCTGTTCTTAATATACCTCAGTGGCCTGATTGAGGAGAGGATGGATGAAGGTTAAAAAATGGCAGCAAACATGGAAATGTTGCTTGAATCTTGCGGCAAGTGAAGTGTGTGACAATGAAAGGAAAATGGAGAAATTGAAGTATGGGACGAAATTAGCAAAAGTTATAGTGGAAGACAAAGATCGTTCCAATAAAGCCTTTTCAGTTGGACTGCGTTTTTTGGACAAGAAGATTCATTTGGGAGGTACATTTGTACTATCAAGGACCGTGAAGAGAGCAGTGGGAAAGGTGGATTCAATCAAAGTGACTAGAAGTGGTCTTGTTTTGGTTAATTATGGAGATGAAGAATAGAAGCATGCACTGGATCTAGCAAAATTGCCCATGTCGGAAGAAACCTGTATTCATCTTCGGAGCAGGACCTTGCCAAAGGAGTTATATCTGGAGTGTAGTTCGAGCAAGATGACGAGTCCCTTTTTACTAAAGTCCCAGGAGTGGTCAGTGCATGTTGCCTGACCCTTATGGTATATGGAAAGAAGGTTAAAAGACTATCGATGATATTGTTGATTGATACTATTGTTGTTTGTTTCCTTGATACGTTTCAATATTCTCAGAGGCACTTTGTTGATAAATGCTTCAATATTTGCATGTTTCTCTTTTTATACATTTAACTTTTATTTTACAAGGCAAGTCAGTTAAGAACAAATTCTAATTTACAATGACGGCCTACTCCGGCTAAACCCTGAGCCAATTGTGCGCCGCCCTATGGAACTCCCAATCACAGCCAGATGTGATACAGCAAGGATTTGAACCAGGTACTAGTGACGCTCTTGCACTAAGATGCAGTGCCTTAGACCGCTGTGCCACTCTGGAGCCCAATCGGACGTTTCCCCACCACTTTCAATGTACAATTTAGCCTTGTGTGACTACACTTTCCTCCCTTCTCTCTCGGCCTGAGAACCTTCCTGCCCCCACCTTTTCCTGGATGTTATACAGATGTCTTCCCTTACTCTCCCTGTTCCACAACTCTTGACACTTATTTTTAACCACTGTTCCTTCCCTGGAGAATAATGCAGACAAGCAAATGCAAAAATAAGCTAAGAACACACATTGCTCTGCATTGAGGTTTTTCTTTGAGAATTTGACTACCCGTAAAACAGGTTTGACAAGGTGACATGTAGAGGGGCCTTAGCTCTCTTGGTTTAGCGGAACTGACGCCACTGCGCTCAACCATTAATAAACCCTGCCTATTGCTACAATTTATCTTAAAATCGGTTAAACCAAACCACAACATTAACTTTATGACTAACCTTAAACTTTCATTAAAGGCCCAAAAGTAATTTGTTTCCATTACGATATAGCCAATTTTGACTTTGTGGCTGAGTTAGCTCAACTCTGTGTTGTCTGTTCACACTGCTATGCTTTATCTTGGCCAGGTCGCAGTTGCAAATGAGAACTTGTTCTCAACTAGCCTACATGGTTAAATAAAGGTTAAATAAAAAATAAATAAAATAGCTAGACGTAGGACCCGGGTTGCAGACCTGGGGCTGCCATGGGAATAATTTATGTCCTGGATACATTTGTTTCCAACGTTACTTCTATGTTCTGTAACGTCGCTCACTGCATGTCACAATTTAGTGCGCGACGACTGGGTGATGTAAATGTAACAACTGAGAGGGTGTCAGTCAGTGTCACATTGTATCAACTTGACAAGAAACAGCGAACTGGACCAAATGGATACGCATTAGCAGCTAACGTTAGCTAGCTGTTGTAGCTAGCTACATCCACCGCAGCATTCATTCAAATATTTTTAGCTGGCTGGTTGCCTTGCATTTAAACTCTTCACATTTGTGCGATCCGTTGTTAAAATAAATAAACCGACTAGCTAAGTGGTTAGCTAGCTAGCCAGATTTTAAACTACCTTGACGAAGAACGATGCAGGCGGGCTGAGATGTCACGTTTCTCCTATCAGCAGATTTTTTGTTGGCCAAGCAAAATAATTCCCGGAGTCGGGTATTGGTCCAGGTCCTTTCTTCTTCTGGGAGATTTATATAGCGGTTGGCAACCAACTTTAAGGTGTATTACCGCCACCAACTGGACTGGAGTGTAGACCAGTGACAGTGAAAGTCTAAATCCTACCCAATAATCTCGTCTCCATAAGGAAACGAAATACATAATTAAATGCTACATCCCCTGAAGATTTCCACAGCAGCTCACTTAATCCTGTCTCTTCAACCCCATTTCTCCTCAAATCTAATAACAATCGCTCCCCTTCTCTCACATATTTCTGGCACTGAAATAGAATATTGCCTCCAACTTCTCCTGACAATGATTACAACTCCCAGTCGGATGTTTCCCCACCACTTTCAATGTACTATTTAGCCTTGTGTCTCTCTCGGCCTGAGGACCTTCCTGCCCCACCTTTTCCTGGACGTTATACAGGTGTCTTCCCTTACGCTCCCTGTTCCACAACTCTTGCCACTTATTTTTAACCACTGTTCTTATTAATCCCTTGGTTTATGCTTTACAAATCCATCTCAACATAAGGATGTTTAAGAGCCTGCTTGGTAATATCCATTTCCTCATTCCCCTCTACTCCCACATGAGCTGGTATCCAGAGGGAACATCACAAATTCTCCATCTGTTTCACCATATACAAACACTGCGAAACCTTGTACAAAACATCCTGTCTGCTCTGAGACACACATGAATTTAAACTCTTCAGTGCTGCATAGGAGTCAGAGCAGATGACTACCCTGTCTGGCCTCAACCTCCTCCACCCACTCTGGAGCCAATAGTATGACCAACAACTCCATTGTGTGAACAGATAAATGATCCGTTGCTCCTTTCGTCACTGCCACCCTAAACTCAGGAACACTAAAAGCTGCTCCTGTCCTCCCAGTTTTAGGGTCCTTAGATCAATCTGTGAATATATTCAAGCAAGCATAGTATTGTGTCCTTAAATGTTAACTTACAACTGGATCTACTACTTCCTCAACATCTCTTAACCTCTCAAGCAACCCTAGATCTAACACTAGTTAGGAAGAACCACAGAGGGGATAAACTCCCTCCCAAACAACCCCGTCTCTCTCACCATGCAATTGTCTATCCACCCAATGCTTGCACTTAGATTTTGTTCATGTTCCCAGCACTTTAGGAGCACCATTTTTGTAGGATGTGTAAACTTATGTCCTTGTAGATTTACCCAATATGTCATCAATAGCTGTTGTCTTCTTAAATTTAGCGGCATCTCTCCCAACTCTACCTGCATCGCTGCCACCACGGAGGTCCTGAGTGCTCCACGACATATTCTTAGGGCTTGGGCCTGGATTACATCTAACTTTTTAAAGATTTCTGAGCTGTTGATCCATATGCTATACTTCCATAATCCATTGATGACCTTAACAACTCTATAAATATACAGTTGAAGTCAGAAGATTACATGCACGTTAGCCATATACATTTAAACTAATTTTTTCACAATTCCTGACATTTAATCCTAGTAAAAAGTCACTGTTTTAGGCCAGTTAGGATCACTATGTTATTTTAAGAATGTGAAATGTCAGAATAATAGTAGAGAGAATGATTTATTTCAGCTTTTATTTCTTTCATCACATTCCCAGTGGGTCAGAAGTTTACATACACTCAATTAGTATTTGGTAGCATTGCCTTTAAATAGTTTAATTTGGGTCAAATGTTTTAGGTAGCCTTCCACAAGCTTTCCACAATAAGTTGGGAGAATTTTGGCCCATTCCTCCTGACAGAGCTGGTGTAACTGAGTCAGGTTTGTAGGCCTCCTTGCTCACACACGCTTTTTCAGTTCCGCCAACAAATTTTCTATAGGATTGAGGTCAGGGCTTTGTGGTGGCCACTCCTATACCTTGACTTTGTTGTCCTTATTAAGCAATTTTGCCACAACTTTGGAAGTATGCTTTGGGTCATTGTCCATTTGGAAGAACCATTTGCGACCAAGCTTTAACTTCCTGACTGGTGTCTAGAGAGTTTGCTTCAATATATCCACATAATTTTCCTGCCTCATGAAGCTATCTATTTTGTGAAGTGCGACAGTCCCTCCAGCGGTAAAAATCAAATCAAATTTCATTTATCACATACACATGGTTAGCAGATGTTAATGCGAGTGTAGCGAAATGCTTGTGCTTCTAGTTCCGACCCCCACAACCGACCCCCACAAAGCACCCCCACAACATGATGCTGCCACCCCCGTGCTTCACGGTTGGGATGGTGTTCTTTGGCTTGCAAACCTCCCCCTTTTTCCTCCAAACATAACGATGATCATTATGGCCAAATAGTTCTATTTATGTTTCATCAGACCAGAGGACATTTCTCCAAAAAGTACGATCTTTGTCCCCACGTGCAGTTGCAAACCGTAACTGACTTATGGCGGTTTTGGAGCAGTGGCATCTTCCTTGTTGAGTGGCCTTTCAGGTTATGTCGATATAGGACTCGTTTTACTGTGGATATAGATACTTTTGTACCTGTTTCCTCCAGCATCTTCACAAGGTAATTTGCTGTTGTTCTGGGATTGATTTTCCCTTTTCGCACCAAAGTACGTTCATCTGGGTTGGCGCACCCCCTTGGGTTGTGCCGTGGCGGAGATCTTTGTGGGATATACTCGGCGTTGTCTCAGGATGGTAAGTTGGTGTTGAAGATATCCCTCTAGTGGTGTGGGGGCTGTGCTTTGGCAAAGTGGGTGGGGTTATATACTTCCTGTTTGGCCCTGTCCGGGGGTGTCATTGGATGGGGCCACAGTGTCTCCTGACCCCTCCTGTCTCAGCCTCCAGTATTTATGCTGCAGTAGTTTATGTGTCGGGGGGCTAGGGTCAGTTTGTTATATCTGGACTACTTCTCCTGTCCTATCCGGTGTCCTGTGTGAATTTAAGTATGCTTTCTCTAATTCTCTCTTTCTTTCTTTCTCTCTCTCGGAGGACCTGAGCCCTAGGACCATGCCTCATGACTACCTGACATGATGACTCCTTGCTGTCCCCAGTCCACCTGGCCGTGCTGCTGCTCCAGTTTCAACTGTTCTGCCTGTGATTATTATTATTTGACCATGCTGCTCATTTATGAACATTTGAACATTTTGGCCATGTTCTGTTATAATCTCCACCCGGCACAGCCAGAAGAGGACTGGCCATCCCATATAGCCTGGTTCCTCTCTAGGTTTCTTCCTAGGTTTTGGCCTTTCTAGGGAGTTTTTCCTAGCCACCGTGATCCTACACCTGCATTGCTTGTTTTAGGCTGGGTTTCTGTACAGCACTTTGAGATATTAGCTGATGTACGAAGGGCTATATAAATACATTTGATTTGATTTGATCTGTAGGAGACAGAACGCGTCTCCTTCCTGAGCGGTATGACGGCTGCGTGGTCCCGTGGTGTTTTAACTTGCATACTATTGTTTGTACAGATGAACATGGTACCTTCAGGTGTTTGGCAATTGCTCCCAAGGATGAACTAGACTTGTTGTGGTCTACATATTTTTTCTGAGGTATTGGCTGATTTCTATTTATTTTCCCGTGGTGTCAAGCAAAGAGGCACTGAGTTTGAAGGTAGACCTTGAAATACATTCACAGGTACACCTCCATTTGTCTCAAATTATGTCAATTAGCCTATCAGAAGCTTCTAAAGCCATGACATCATTTTATGGAATTTTCCAAGCTGTTTTAAAGGCACAGTCAACATAACGTATGTACATTTCTGACCCACTGGAATTGTGATCAGTGAAATAATGTATCTGTAAACAATTGTTTGAAAAATGACTTGTTGTGTCATGCACAAAGTTGATGTCTTATCCAACTTGCCAAAACTATAGTTTCTTAATAATAAATTTGTGGAGTTGTTGAAAAACTAGTTTTAATGACTCCAACCTAAGTGTATGTAAACTTCTGTCTTCAATTTTATCTATATAATTTTCAACATCATTCTACCTGCCCCCCACTCCATGCCTGAAAAGCAACGCATCACATTCAATATTTTCTTTCCTTTGACAACTACTCTGTTAATATGCTCTACCCATGTCATTTGAGTGTCAAACTAGACCCCCAGGAACATAAACCTTCCCACCCTCTCCAGATTCCTTTCATCCAACTTCAAGTATATTTCCTCCCTATTCTTCCTTCTACATAAAAACACAGTCTGTGTTTTCTCAACTGAAAACTTGAAGCCCCACCTCAGGGACCACTGCTCTACTTCACTAATCTCTTCTTGAGCTCTTCTGGTTGTATGGGTAGTATTTCTCCCTCTCTTCCATAGCGCTCCATCATCCGAAAACAGTAACCTCCCAATATCAGGTCTTACCTTAGAGAATACATCATCAAATCATAATGGAGAACGACAAAGAACTAATTACACTTTCCTGGGGGGTACCATTATCCACCTCATAGCTTTCTGACATAGAGCTCCCCACCCTCACTTGTATTGATTGCCCAAAAAGAAAATAATTTATCCAGTTAAAAACCCTTCATCCAACCCCCATGTTATCCAGCTTGATAAGTAGGCCTTCCTTCCTTCCACATCATATCGTAAGCCTTCTCTACATCAAAGAAAACGGCTACCATCACCTCCTTATTTGCCTGTCCCTTCCGTATGAATGACTCAAGGCACAGTACAGGATCCATCGTTCCCCTGCCTTTCCTGAACCCACTATGATCTGGTTACATTAGTCCTTAATCTCCAGAAAGTAAGTCAGCCTTTCCGTTATCATCCTTTCCATAAGTTTAGGTACATGAGATGCCAACGCTAACTGCCTATAGCTTGAAGGACTTGTTTGGTCTTTCCCAGGTGTCCTTATTGGCCACACCACCGCCTGCTTCCAGGTTCCAAGCAGTTTCCCTTCCTACCACACCTTATTGTAAAAGCCCAATACTTTCCCCATTGCAGTGTCACTGAGATCTGTGTATTAGCAAAATACCTTCCCAGGAGATGTTACCCCAGCTTTAGCTAATGCTCTCTTCATCTCAGCCAAAGGAAAAGGGCCATTCATTGTATCCCCCACCATCTCTCTCTGATCCAGAACCCCCGGATGTTCTCCTCTGACCCTCACTCTCCCACGCTGCCCCTCTTCTGTCAGATTATTGGAGCTGTGCACCTTCACAAATGCCTGTGCTAACATCTCTGCCTTCTCCATATCTCTCACCGCAGCAATCTCCCCACTTATCAGCACAGGGAGATCCCAATCTCTTCTGACCCCACTCATCCTCTTAATCATCCCCCATACCTCTCCCACAGGAGTGGTCCTGCCGATGTTTTCACAAAACCGGCGCCAATACTCCCTCTTAGCTATCCTAATGATCCTCCTTACTACTGCTTGTGCTTGTTTATACTGAATCAGGTGCTGATAATTATGGGACTTTTTCAACTTTCTGAAAGCGCTTTTCCTACTCTTCACTGCTTCTATATCTGAATTAAGATCTACCTGAGACAGCTCCTGTTCACTCAACTCCTGAAACTGACCCCACTCCGCTTTCCCAAATATCCATCTGCTCAATCCATTTCCTACTGATTCTTCTTCCTCCCTCAATCCTATAGTACACAGGACATGATAGTTATCACTACCCACTGTAGATTCTTCCAAAACATCCCAACTACATCTGCCTGCCATTGAATTTGAAATCAAAGTAAGATCCAGAGCAAATCCTTTCTCATCCAGGAGTTTCTCCAACACTTGTCCGTTTACGTCAGTCCGTAACCCTCCCCTGAGTGCACTATGAGCATTAAAATCCCCACACCACATTACCCGTCTCCTATCGTGATCTTCTACATTATCAAGGGTCAGCTACTCCAGTCTTTTACACAGGTTGTAAAAGTTCACTAAAACCATATTCCCCCCTCCCTCCCAACCACACCTCTACCACTACATACTCCTGTTCCACTCCCTCTCCCACACCTATATGGGATCCCCCACTTTATAAAGGTAGCACGCTATCCTCCTCCCCCTGCCACCCTATCTCAAACGGACTGCAACATAACCTTGTAATACAAAATCTAGATTAGGTTATAGCCATGTCTCCTGGATACATAAAACATCAGGTTTATTGAGGTACCTCCTTAATAAACTGTTTGAGCTCTTGCCCATTAGCCATCAAACTTCTGGCATTCCAGTGTAGGATTAACACCATAATCAAAATGAACCAATACATGATTCCTGGCTGGAATGATTATCATCCTGTACATTTTCAAAAGCTGAAGAACATACGCACATCCAGGTACTTTCCACAGGTGCTAGAGTTGTAGGCAAACTCAAGGAAAACAGAAAGGAAACCGCTGCACACAGCTGCTCATGCTCCCAGGCGATATTTATTTACAACAACGTTTCAACCCTTAGGTCTTCATCAGCCATCCATATCCAAGGTGGGGGTGGAAGGTCCTATATATAGGGGCAGTACTCAGTGACATCACTTCCTGAAACAGGAGGTAAAAAATGTATAACATTGTTTCCCAATATTAACATTCATTGTATCAAAATACATGATTATACACAGGGAATGTGATCAATATTTACAGTAATATACATACACATACAATATTCAATTAGGATGAAAAAAACACCACTTAGACATTTAGACTATAAAAACAGTTTCAAGCCAAACTCCTCATTTAAGGCCAAGAGAAGAAAGTGTGTTGAGCCTGTGTGTAATGAACACAATGGGAAACAGAGAGCTGGTTTCAAGCGCAGGGAGCGGCAGGTGTTTATTGTAAAGGACAACAGGAGGAGGCAGGTAGCTGGGTCCAGGCAGAAGGTCATACACAGGGGGTCCAAAAAGGAAACAATACAGGCAGGGAAAAGGCTAGTAACGTCATCCGGGAGATCAGGCAATAGGTTGACAACAGGAAATCCGATAGGCTAAAGTACAGTCAAGGAATAGGCAAAATGCGCCATTAGTGAGGCAGAAAAAAACTTTCATACACAGGAGGTGTAAATTGCAGGGAAACCCAGCGCGCTGAATAGAAGTATGTCACACACAACAAATACCTCATAATGATGGTGCAAAGAACTGAACTAAATAATGTGTGATAATGTCATACAGGTGTGTGAACAGGTGAACAGAATTCAAGTGATTGGGATCTGGAGAGTGAGCTGCATTCAGGGGATCTATGTGTTTGAGAGTGTGGGCTGGAAAGTGAGCTGCGTTCAGGGGATCTACGTGTTTGAGAGTGTGAGCTGGAAGCAGACGTTACACTGTGGATCTAGAAAGATTCCCTTTGAAGAAGTTTTATCTCAATGTCCCCTCCCCTGCATGACCTCTTGACCATTTCTATTCCAATGTATCTCTGAGAACTAATAGGATGTCCAGCTTGTACAAAATGAGCAGCAACTAGCTAGATGTTTTGCCTCGCCTGTCCGTATATTGCTGCGGTGCTCACTGATCCATGTCATAAGGCTTCCGCGCGTTTTCCCTATGTAAGACAGACCACAATGACATTTTAACATGTAAATAACATTGGTGGACATGCAGGCAATCAGGCCCGTGATCTTAAATCTTTGTCAAGTACGGGGTTGGGTAAATGAGTTGCATTTGTACGTAAAGCTGCATTGAGCACATTGGCCACATTTGTAATTACCCTCCGGAACCTTGTCCCAAAAAGTTCCCTTTTCTCTGGTGGGTAATCAGATTTAACCACAATATCACACACGTTTGGGGGTCTTTTAAAAATCATATGCGGGGGATATTTAAAAATGGGTTTCATTTGTGGGTCAGTATTAATAATGTACCAGTGCTAACCTGATAATGTCCTTAAATGCCTTCCCCAATGGTGAGTAATGGGTAAAGCATAATGGGATGTTCAGCTTTTTCTTGGAGTTTTGGTTGAAGGCTTTCCAACTGTGTTAATCCTTCAAAACGATCATTGGCATGTTTTACCCAATTGTCTTTGTACCCCCTTTCCTTAAACCTTTGTGTTGAGGCCCGTGGTCTGTTTCTGATAAGCAGCACCAGATCTGCATATTCTTCTGATGAGACTGTATTGACTTATAGGGAGACTTTTAATAAGTGGACGTGGATGAAAGCTGTCACTTCTAAGGAGGGTTTTCCTGTCCCTAGGTTTCCTATAGAGATCTGTAGAGAGGGAGATTTGTCCTTAATAACCATCACATCAAGAAAACTGATTTGTCATAGTGAAGGTGTTCATAGAGTTTAGATTTTTAACCTATATTTAACAAGTCAGTTAAGAACAAATTCTTATTTACAATAACAGCCTACCGGGGAACAATCAGTTAACTGCCTTGTTCAGGGGCAGAACAACAGATTTTGACCTTGTCAGCTCAAGGATTCAATCCAGCAACCTTTCAGTTACAGGCCCAATGCTCTAACCACTAGGCTACCTGCCGCCCCAGGTAGCCTAGTGGTAAGCATGGAATTCCAAAAGTTCTTCCTGGATGCCTTTATAGATCAAGAAAATGTAATGGATTCAGCACCACTTGATTTTGAAACATTCCTAGATATAGGTTAGCATAATTAGGACCCATAGTGCTCCCCTTCGCTGTCCCTGTGGTCTGGAGGAAAAAGTCTCCTCTGAAGAGAAAATAGTTGGAGGTTAGTACCAGTTTAGCCAAGTCCACAATACAATTGGTGCTGGGTAGAGCATTAGGGGGATATTCATTGAGGTAGAACTTGAGGGCCTCTAGGCCACCTAGATGGGGGATGTTAGTATATAGACTGGTAACATCAAAATTATATTCTGTGTACTTTTGATGTTACCAGTCTATATACTACCATCCCCGATCAGGTCCACAGATTTCAAAATCAATAGAGTCTCTAGTATACGTGGGGAGGGAGATCGCACAGGGCCTCACAAAATGATGAACAAAGGTAGAGATATTCTCTGTCAGAGATCCATTACTACTAACAATGGGCCAGCCTGGTAAAGGCGGTGTCATGCTCTTGTGAATTTTGGGTAGAGCGTATATGACAGATGTGGTTGGGCAATCAACTTTCATAAACTCATATTCTGTCTTTGTAAAACAATTTTACAATTCATCATGGATCAGAGACTTGAATTGATCAGTAGGGTGATTTGGGAGTCTTTTGTAAAATTCCTCATCACAAAGTTGTCTCAGAATTTATTTTTTCATAGTCTGCTGCATTCAGTATCACTATTGCACCTCCTTTGTCGGCAGGTTTTATAATGATCATTTTTCAGTTCCATAAGAGATTCTTTCTCTGCTTTGGACATATTGTGGAATACCTTGTATTATTTTTTCTTAGCCAGGAGATTATGTACATCTTTCTCAACTAGGCGGCAATATGTTTCAAGAGAGTGATTTTTTTGGGGTGGTAAAAATGTGCTTTTCCTCTTAAAATATGTACTTTCCCTTGTCATGTCCTCAGGGTGAGAATCAGGTTAATTGTCATTCAGGTTATCAATGGGAAAAACATTAGCACTGTTTCCGGTCTGGTTACTAAATTCGTTCAAGAGGTTAACATTGGCAGGTGCATTGGGAGCAACCTATGATGTTGGGACAAATGATTACCGTGTCTTGCTCCGTGGGTGGGGTGGAGACTTCGAGTGTTGCCCGAAGTCAGACATTTTCCTATGTCAGTCCTGTGATCCCAAGATACTTTACTGCCTGCTCCACTATGATCTTCAGCTTCTAAGTTCTCAATTGTAATTTTTCTGTGCAATTGATTGCTGCTGTCACAAATGTAACAACCTTCCTCATGTCTCCGAGCATTCTTGTGTTCTCCCCCATTCTGTTCCCTCCATCATGCCTAGCTTGCATCTCAATCTGCCCTGGCATACCAGCTCCTCCAGGTGCCCCGCTTGTTTCTGCGTGAACTACCTTCACTGCTTCTGCATACGAGATGCTACGCTCACTCCTCACCTGCTGCACTTCCATCTATCTTTTCATCACTAAACAGCCCCCTTACACGACACTATGGGCGCCCCCACAGTTACAGCACTTTAAACTGGATCCCATCTCCACATTCCCCATATGCATGTTTTCCCCCACACTTCGCACATCTCCTTTTGCCTTTACACACCGTCACCACATGCCCAAACCTTTGACATGTATAGCAACACAATGGTTTCGGAATATATGCTTGCACATAGTAACTTATAAAACCAATCCTACAATTTTCTGGCAGTACCGGATATTCAAAGTGTAGTAGCACTGACAAACTATCCACCTTCTTCCAATCTCGTGTCATCTGGAGGCACTTTACCTCAATAAGAGAGTCAAGATGGCAGAGAGATTTCTGGCTCTCCCAGACCTGTAACTTCTTTAAGAGGCTTCTCTGTCCTCCACTCGTTACCTGTATTAATGGCACCTGTTTGAACTTGTTATCAGTATAAAATACACCTGTCCACAACCTCAAACAGTCACACACCAAACTTCACTATGGCCAAGACCAAAGAGCTGTCAAGGGACACCAGAAACAAAGTTGTAGACCTGCACCAGGCTGGGAAGACTGAATCTGCAATAGGTAAGCAGCTTGGTTTGAAGAAATCAACTGTGGGAGCAATTATTAGGAAATGGAGGACATACAAGACCACTGATAATCTCCCTCGATCTGGGGCTCCACGCAAGATCTCACCCCGTGGGGTCAAAATGATCACAAGAACGGTGAGCAAAAATTTCAGAACCACATGGGGGGGCCTAGTGAATGACCTGCAGAGAGCTGGGTCCAAAGTAACAAAGCCTACCATCAGCAAGGGCATTGAAGATGAAATGTGGCTGGGTCTTTCAGCATGACAATAATCCCAAACACACCGCCCGGGCAACGAAGGAGTGGCTTCGTAAGAAGCATTTCAAGGTCCTCGAGAGGCCTAGCCAGTCTCCAGATCTCAACCCCATAGAAAATCTTTGGAGGAAGTTGAAATCTGTTTTGCCCAGCAACAGCCCCAAAACATCACTGCTCTAGAGGAGATCTGCATGGAGGAATGGGCCAAAATTCCAGCAGTAGTGTGTAAAAACCTTGTGAAGACCTTTGACCTCTGTCATTGCCAACAAAGGGTATATCACAAAGTATTGAGATAAACTTTTGTTATTGACCAAATACTTATTTTCCGCTAAATACTAAATACTTTTTTGCCCCACTGTATTGCCGTTTACCTCAGCTCATTGGCTATCTACCCAGCTAGATTTCAAGACGATCAGTGGTCATTGGGTTAAAATAAATTCAATCAACGAAACAGCAGTCATATCATTGGTGCACAATGATGTCATTACTTGTTGTCTTCAAATCGGTTTCTTTCAGTCAATATGTCCCGCGAAATGACCCATCACGTTTGGTTGTGTTACAAACAAACCAGTTGATTGCAATGAAACCAAACATGACTGGAAATGTCACGTTTAGTGTGTGTATTTACATCGAATGTGTGTCGAAAATGGAATGAGACGGAATTCACAACACAAGCGGTTCACAAAATGTTTTGTGTTTGGCTATAAAAATGGATTTTATCAAACAAAAGACCATTCATTGTGTAACAATGAGCATTGGGATTGTAAACAGAGGAAGATCGTCAAAAGTAAACAATTTATTTTATTGCAATTTGTGAATTTGTGTTGTTACGCATGTGCTGGTTGAAATAGTTTTTTTTTTAATGGGGGTTTGTTCTCAGATAATCGCATCGTATCCTTTCGCAGTAAATCCTTTTTTAAATCTGACAACGCAGTTGGATTAGCAAGATTCTAGGCTTTTGACCCATGTGTTACACTTGTATTTTCATGAATGTTTAATATGACTATTTATGTAGAGATCACCGTATGTTGTTGAATTTAATCCCGCTAACGGGTTCGGTGTGCAGAGAGGTTAACTGATTTGCCTAGTTAAAGTAAACGAATAATAATTTGCAAAGACATTGGCAACTTTGTATTTGCAGGCAACTTCGTTCCCAAGTTATCTGAGTTGATAGTATGTTTAGCGAGATCTTCGAGTGTTTTTGGTCCGTGCAACACTTATCAGTCTAATGATCTAATAAACGTATTTAATTTGAATAATATTTTATTCATTTCAGTCTCTCAAGTACTCAATTTTCTGATCCACTCCTTTAAATTGAATAATAGAAAACTGTTTTATATTAATAAATATTCTACAATGTAAAATTGTTTTTTCCAATTTATCTTTATTCGTTTGAAAAATAATTATTTTTTATATTTTGTGGCTGGGGAAACGGGGTTCAAGTATGTGGATCATGTGGATGCTATCAATTAAATTCGGGGGGAGATTAGCCTTGCCTACACTGTACAATGAAGTGGTAAATTAATGTGGTCCTAATTAGTGAGTTTAATAATAACGACCATGGCGCGATACAAAACAAGCGAAGGGTCTGACATAGAAACATAAACCATACTACCTGATGACTGATAACAAAAGAGTGCTATATAAAGCGTGAGTAATGAAGTCCAGTTTGTGACTGATGATGAGACGCAGGTGTGCGTAAAGATGTGTTGCCAGGACCGGAAGTTAGTAGACCGGTGACGTCAAGCGCCAGAGCAGGAGTGGACATGGAAGTCACACATTATAAACAGACCTCAATTTCTTGACCGACCCTTGCTTAATCCAGTTGACTCTCCAATAGGAAAAATGTGTTTCTCCTTGCTCCCTCAGAACAACAGATCTATACGTGCTTTATTTCAAAGGGATATTCTATCCATTCCTTATGTCACAATTTACTCTAATACATTTGTCAATAATATCTGTTGGGAAAAATTTGGTTATTACCACACAAATACCTGCTTGTTAACCAGGTCAAAGAAGTCTCTTTCAGAATGATCCATAAGTATTACCCTGCGAATCATTACCTGAAGAAACTCAAAAAATACTTTAACATTCGCTGTACTTTTTGTGTTGAGCATCCAGAAACTGTTTTTTGCATTTATTTTATCATTTTCTACATGTAAAGAATTATGGAAAGATATTGATAGTTTGTCATTGTTAATATTCTTTATGACTTAACTATAAAAAGGATAAAGAAAAACTATTTTACCTCATAAATCTAATTGTGCTAATGGAAAATGTCATATTCGTAAATGTAAATTCAGTAATAAAAAAACACTCTTTCGTGTTTTCTATAAGGAATTCATACAGTACATTAAGACTATACTACATTCTTCTAATAAGAAAGCTGTTAAAACAATCAATATGTGTGCATCTTTTAAGGTCTTTGTATAATCTGTCATTTGTTGTACCCCTAGCATATGTTATTATTGTCTGTTTGTATACTTCTTGTTTGTATGCTGTTTTTTCTGCAATAAAAAAAATAATATTAATACCAAAAACAACAACAATTTAACTAAAAAGGAAGTCACACGCACGTACACCAGATATACCCAAAGCAATGCTGTACCATTCCAACTGCCATGTTGTGTTGTCAGGACACTGAATGGAGTTAACTCTCTTGCTACTGTCACTAGCTGTCTTCGAATACTCATACTACCGCACTAACTTTATTATTTGTTGAAGTGACTTTAGTATGTATAATGCTTATTGGCCATAGTATGGATATAGTTAGTATGCCAAAAGTTCCCGGATGACGTACTAAATTTGCCAAAATACGAAGTATACATGCAGTGGACACTATTTCCGTGCTTTTAAGGCCCCGTAATGCAATACTTCAGAAAATGGGCATGGCTTCATAATCTTTCAGATTTGAAGAAAATGGCTGAAAATATACAGCCGAAGTCTGACGAGGGCGGATACAAATTCATTGCTTTCACTAATTATGAAAATTGTTCAGAAAATGTTGAGCAATGTGCATATAGCATTACAGCAGTATGTACTTTACCGGTATGCTAACTAGTTACCTAACGTTAGTTGGCTACTAATACATCGAACTTGTCAGGTAGTATATTAACTATCTGCTATCAAACTAACTACCCAACATTTATTGACTTGATTATTCACATGATTCTTAGCTAAGTGGTGTAGTCATTGTGCGTTTTGATGGACATAGTTAATTCTGGCTATCTACTCCTGATTTCAGAGCACTCTCGTCTGTGTGTGCCAGAGCGCAGAATAACTGATGAATTTATGAATGCTCAACACCTGTTGAATATCTCCGATGTCAGTAAACGTCTACAAAAAAAAGTGTAATTAAATTGTTGCCAGCAACACAGTTAGTCAGCAATGCTCTGGATAACATGAAAACAGCCCAACCAGCTCTGTTAAGTCAAGTAAAATGGTCAGAGTGAGGAGTTCACTCATTTGTGTCTGGAAGTAGCTAGCCAATGTTAGCCAGTTAGCTTGCATGCTTGACTGCCATTGAGCACTCGGATCTTTTATTTGTTTAAGCTTTATTTAACCAGGAAAATCCCATTGCGACCCAGAGTCTCTTTTTCAAGGGAGATCTGGCTAAGAGTACAATGTGCAATAGTGGGTGATTGACTTGGCATTTGTAATAAAGCACAAGGATCCATGATAAACAGAGTCCAGAATCTGTAAGACAGAGGAGGTTGCATGCATATACAACAAGTCACCATAATCAATTACAGAGAGAAAAGTGGCCTGAACAAGCTTCTTTCTAGCCATAAGCGGGAAGCAAGCCTAATTACGAAAATAAAAATCCAATTTCAATTTAAGCTTTGTCACAAGATTATCCATATGAAGTTTAAAGGGCAACTTGTCATCCAACCAAATACCTAGGTATTTGTAAGATGACACTTTTTCAATGGATAAGCCACCCGATGTGACAATGCTAACGTTCTCTGGCAGAGTTCTAGCTCTGGAAAAGGTCATGCATTTCGTTTTTTGTTTCTTGAAGACCAGTTTGAGACTATGAAGGGAGGCCTGCAGTGACTGAAAAGCCGTCTGGAGCTCGTCAACAGCCTGAACCAGAGAAGGAGCACATTAATATATAACTGTATCACCTGCATATAAAAATAACTTTGCTGGTTGCATCCCATTTCCCAAATCATTAACACAAATTGAGAACAACACAGGAGCTAAAATGGAAGCCTGGGGCACACCTCTATTAATCTCAAGAAAGCTAGACTTGTGATTGTCAGTATATACACATTGTGTTCTGTCAGAAAGATAGTTCCTAAACCAATTTATACCCCTTCACTGAGACCAATGTTTCTGAGTCTACCAATCAACAATTCAAGGTTCAACTGAATCAAAGGCTTTGATAAATTCACAAACAGAGCAGCACAACGTTGCTTTTTATCAAGTGCATTAACGATGTCATTTGCCACTGTCATAGCTGCAGTTGTAGTGATGTGCCCTGATCTAAAGCCAGGCTGAACCTCGCTCAGTATGCTCTTTTCAATTAAGAAGTTTTTTAACCGTGAGTTCACTAGGGATTCATAGACTTTGGCCGGGATAGGGAGTTTAGAGATAGGACAATAGTTATTAGCATCTGAGGGATCTCCACCCTTTAGCAGTGGGAGGACATACGCTGATTTCCAAATGCTGGTTATGGAATTGGTAAAGAGACTCAAGTTGAAAATGTGAGCCCTACTCCTAGGCCAGAGCGCCCAGTGTGCGCTCTAAATGCTCCGAGAGCAAAACGCTCTGAATTTATGAAAGGACAATCTGACAATGCTCTGGATTTACTAACGCCCAGAGCGCCCTCTGGCACTCCAGATTGATTTTACGAACACATCCTAAATCGTAAAACGTTTAGCTAGTAATTTGTTATGCTAACAAGCTTGCAAGAGGTTGCAACAGGATCCATTTCCAGTCGGCAGGCGAAAGGCTAGTACTCTCAACTCGTTTACAGTATACTAAGGGTACGTTCGTAAATTCACTCTGGAGTGCCAGAGAGCGTTGTCAGATCTTTGTCAGGTTGTCCATTAGTACCCTCACAGCACCCTCACCTGAGAAGTAGAAATCAAATGGAGATAAACTGGGAATTGAATAACTGCAGTTGATATTTCTAAGTAAATGGTAGAATACTCTTAGTGCAATGTGGATGGCTCTTAAAAGAGCCTTTGGTTGTGCATAGTGTAGTCTATGGTGTTGCCAGCGAACAGCACCCTCTTTGAAGAAGTAGGAGGTGAAGATCTCCCTTACACAGATTGCCTTTCTTGCTGCGTTGTTGGTCCCCATCCTTGAAACATCCTGCCGAGCAGCAGACATCTCCCCTAGTACATGGCGGCAAGCTGCAGGTCCCCTCCTGAAGTTATGCAGGACACAGGTAGCCTTCACATGCCTGAATTCCTCCAGGAGGCAGTCCCAGATGGCCCTGGTCATTCAACCTTGCAGTGTCCTACATGGTAACTGTAGGCAATCATTTTGAAGGAATCTACAGTTACAAGGTATATGTAGGAATAATGTAATTATTAGACTTTTACATCACCAGGTTATTGTGGATTACTAAAGTATAATATCCCTGATAACAAATCATGATAACGTTGGATAGATAAATGCATGTGCGTGTGACAATAGCAGGATCATGTCAAGGATAGCATCACAAATGAATACATAAATACAACTTAAAGCTTGATGATGAGTTGATCATTTGAATCAGCTGTGTGGTGCTAAGGCAAAAACAAAAATGTGCACCCCTTTGATTCTCCAGGACCAGGACTGAGAACCACTCCTCTTAAATGGGATCTCTTCATCTGCAGACAGGCTTTCACAGCTCTCTGTCTCTGAGGACTGAAAATCTCACAAGAAACAGACTTCATTAAACTCAAATTAGACTGCACTGAATATTATGTTACTATTATCTCCGTCTTCACTTCTAGGGACTGGAACTGCACAAAAGTACCAGCCCTATCCAGAATAGCCTTCTCTCTCACTTTGACAGTTGGGGCTGCTATCCTTTCACCCTCCTCCATGGCTGTTAGCTAGCTACCTATAAATGCATTTGGAGTATTTTTTTACAGTGAATAATACATCAATATAGCTAGGTAATAAGGAGTTAGGTAGCTGGTGATATTTAATTAACTTAAGCTACCTATACAGTATGTGAAGTTGACTAGATGGCTAGCCAGCTACGTTAGCAGCTCATTTGAATTAGCCTGCACTGTAGCTAGTTAGCTAATAATACATCGGTTTTTAAAACATTTTCTAAATGTATTTACTTACTTGAATAGGTTCTAGCCTTTTCGATGATTGGAAACAGGGGAGCAAAGTTTGTTAGTCACCAGAGAATTTTAGAGCATATTACTATTTACCTGAGAACAAATTCATGAAATGGAGAATGGATTCAACTATTTACTCATTTAATAACCAGACCTTCATACAACTTGCTATGCTGAATTCTTGATGCACAAATGATACCATATGCTGCCAACATGCCCACAAGTGAGCCACTCTGGGTGGCCTAAGACGCACGCGTGCTCATGTACAGGATCCGTGTATAGTGTACACGGGCATTAAAGGTCAATAGCTCCACAGTACGGTGCAAAACAAATTCATTAGGATTTTCATCCATCCTCACATTAAATGCTGACATTTCTGTCAACAACTTACACAAGCAAAGGTCATGTAGAGGAGTAGGAAACGAATATTGATTGACATTTTAGTGTTTCAATCTCAAATATTGCAAATGGCAGTATCTTTCTCATAATCTTCATAGCCTATAGGCTACTCCACAATCACATCAACATCATCATCATCATCAATCATCAATATCACTGCCATTTTTATTGGCTTGGCCAAAGGTTTTGATACGGTAGACCATTCCATTCTTGTGGGTCGGCCAAGGAGTATTGGTGTCTCTGAGGGGTTTTTGGGCTGGTTTGCTAACTACCTCTCTCAAAGAGTGCAGAAAATCTGCTGTCTCAGCCACTGCCTGTCACCAACGGAGTATCCCAAGGCTCAATCCTAGGCCCAAATCTCTTCTCAATTTACATCAACAACATAGCTCAGGCAGTAGGAAGTTCTCTCATCCATTTATATACAGATGATACAGTCTTATACTCAGTTGGCCCCTCCCTGGATTTTGTGTTAAATGCTCTACTACAAAGCTTTCTTAGTGTCCAACAAGCTTTCTCTACCCTTAACCTAGTTCTGAACACCTCCAAAACAAAGGTCATGTGGTTTGGTAAGATGAATGCCCTTCTGCCCACAGGTGTGATTACTACCTCTGAGGGTTAAGAGCTTGAGGTAGTCACGAGCTGCAACAAATACTCAAACTCTGACAGTTTTATCTCAATCTCGTCATTCAAAGACTCAATCATGGGCACTCTTACTGACAGTTGTGGCTGCTTTGTGTGATGTATTGTTGTCTCTACCTTCTTGCCCTTTGTGCTGTTGTCTGTGCTCAATAATGTTTGTACCATGTTTTGTGCTGCTACCATGTTGTTGTAATGTTGTGTTGCTACCATGCTGTGTTGTCATGTGTTGCTGCCTTGCTATGTTGTTGTTTTAAGTCTCTCTTATGTAGTGTTGTGTTGTCTCTCTTGTTGTAATGTATGTTTTGTCTTATATTTCTATATCAATATTACATTTACAATTTTTAATCTCAGCCCCCATCCCCACAGGAGGCCTTTTGCCTTTTGGTAGGCCATCATTGTTAATAACAATTTGTTCTTAACTGACTTGCCTTGTTAAATAAATGTTAAATAAATACAAAATGTAAAAAATAGCCTATATGTAAATGAAAATAATTTATTTATGAGAAAAGCATATTCATTTCTTCATGTTGTTATGTTTCTCATGCTGGGGGCAGTATAGAGCTGATTTCTTGCATTTCAGAGAATGGATAAAAGACCTCAATGAAGAAAAAAAAACGTCGTCTTTTGTCACCTGTGTGAAGCTAGCCACAATAGCGATTATCCACAATAGTTGCGTTAGCGCTTCTCCTTCACAATAAAGGTCCCTCAATGAAAGTCATGCAAACGGATACAAATTGTGAAACCATGCCATATTTGGACTAGATTACCCGAAACAGGCTTGGAATGTGAATAATTGTGTTCTGTGGGTAACACTGAGTTGACTCATATCCCATTTATTCCACAATCCATAGATAAGGCTGTATAGTGCAATATGAAGGTTAATACACACAATAGGCTGGATAGGGAGGTGATTCCCCACAGTCAAAGTCCCACAATAAGAGCTACGACGCTACTATTTGTGTAAACTCATCACAATTTTGTTCTGTGGGTGTCGCTGTGTCGACTAATACCCCATTTCACGGATCCCCAATCCACAGGTGTCAAATACATTGAGTTCCAAAAGTGTTGGGACGGTGACACATTTTTCTCTGTTTTGGCTTTGCACTCCAGCACTTTGGATTTGAAATGATACAATTACTATGAGGTTAAAGCGCAGACTGTCAGCATAAATTTGAGGATATTTTTTATCCATTTTGGAACCAAATTCTTAACTTTTTAATACTTGAATACACACATATAAGTGAATTTTGTCCCAATACTTTGGGACCCATAAAATAGAGAGACTCTGTACAAAAAGTGCTATAATTGTTAAATGGTTCACCCGATATGGATGAAGATACCCTCAAATTAAAGCTGACAGTCTACACTTTAACCTCTGCGTGATTGTATCATTTAAAATCCAAAGTGCCGGAGTAGAGTGCCGAAACAACAAAACATGTGTCACTGTCCCAATACTTTTGTAGCTCACTGTGTTAAGTATGCCCCCAATGCAATTGAAGTTTAATACATCAGTGAGATTTCAACAGATGTTTGAATGTCAAATGAACTAATTATTGTCTTTTGTCGAATTTATATAATAACATTGTTACTGGCATTATCCAGTCCAAATATTGCATGATTCCACTATTTGTAACTGTTTGCTTCACTTTCAATTTCGGACTTTTATTTTTTTGCAGGCAAACCGTAAATTCCACTTGTGGCTAATCGTTATTGTGGTTAGCGTCACATACGTTTTATTGTCCATGTCCAGCGTCATGGAAATAGTTACTTTGTTACAGAACGTGTAGGAATAACCTCCAAGAAGTAGTCTATGCTTTGCTTTAATCGCAGACCCCAATAATTTGCTAATAATGGTTAATCTTTTTTGTATTAAAGGAAACAGATCAAGATACACAAGAACCTGTTTAGCGGGGGAAGTGGAGCAAGTCCAAGGAATGTCGATCAAGACCAGAATGCACTAGTCTGAGATATCATTACTCATCTCACTCGGCGCTGAATGGTTTCTTCCACCCGGGGCACTTTGTCTTTGTGCTGGAAACAAAATATTTTGACAATGTTTGACCAGGTCGGTGGGATGTACAGCAAGTCTGTGTTCGAGGACCTTATCACACGCAAGGATAACAATCAAACTATTCTTCAGGATTACAACGAATAGACGAATGTTTGCAATTGCTTCTTGGTGAAAACGAGTTTTCGGGTGAACCGGTATGTCATTGCTGGGGTGATGCATGGACTGAGGAGTTACAAGTTGCGATAGCCCACAAGTTTAATTGCAGTTTCAAGTATCGAAGGTAAAGCTTGGATATCCTCAATAGAAACAAAGAAAACGTTTAGGCTAATGGCACATAAGGCTATCGATAGGAATATGGTATTGATGTAGTAGGCAGTTGGTGCATGGCATTAAGCAATTTATCCAGTTTGCAATTGATATTTGCAGTAAGAATACCAAAGTAAATAGCCCATATTCCTTGTTAATAATTGTATGTGTACAGGAATGGATTCTCACAACCACTGAAAACCATTTGCAATTCGATGTTACTGCTTTTGTATGCAGTCCACAGGCCTACTAAAAAGATTGACAAGATTCTTGGCACAGTATAGAAAACAACCCCAGCATTTGTGTAATCGAGTCGTAGATATACCCAGCTTGATACTGCACTAGCTGTTTTTTTGGGGAGTTAAACCAGTTATAGCACTAAGGTTATTATCGTGTTATAGTGCATGAGCACAGATCAGTGTTTATGCTATTTGACAGTTGTGGCGTTCCAGCACAATACCATTAGATTTAAATAACTCTTTCACACCATCCCTTATTGATTCAAACAAGTGTTGGGTGACTACAGTTGAAATGAGCTGAAATAGTAGGGCTATAGTTCAACAATTTAGACATCACCTATTTGTGTGTTAAAATGTTGTGCTCAAGGGTAGCAGCATCACAATGATTTTAGGCAGCGTGTGCATATGATTTTCATCAGAGAGTCAAAATGTCGATGAAAGGCAAGGCACTCTACACTTTCCAAAGTGAAAACAAAGAGGAGATCAGCATACAGGAGAATGAGGAACTGGTTATCTTTGACGATAACTCTGTAGATGGCTGGTTACAAGGGGAGAACAGTAAAGGACAGAGAGGTCTCTTCCCAGCCTCTTATGTGGAAGTAATCCGCCCTCGTTCCAACTCAAACTTGACAGACTGCTCCATAAGCCCGGTGGGTTCTCCAGGCAATGACTCCTCATATTTCCCCTCTGCCCCAAACACGCCCTTTCACATGCAACAAGGTTACTATGACGACGATGATGATGACTGGGATGATTGGGATGACAGTTCCACAGTGGTGGACGATGATGGCCGCAGTGGCGCAAATGGACATTCCCATCAGAGCCCCCACTCCAACAACCCCAATGTCCACTATCGAGCCAAACCTTACATGGAGAGGCAGGACAGCATCTCCAGCTCGCGGAAGGGCAGTATGGTGGGCAGGAACTTGAACCGATTCTCCAGCTTTGTCCGCTCAGGGGTGGAAGCTTTTGTGTTGGGCGATGTGCCCATGAACGCTAAGATAGCGGAGTCGTACACCATTGAGATGGGCCCCAAAGGGCCTCAATGGAAAGAAAGCCCCACACCTTTCTCTTGCTCCATCGAGGACCCTACCAAGCAGACCAAGTTCAAAGGCATCAAGACCTACATATCGTACCGAGTGACCCCAAGCCACAATGCGAGGCCTGTGTACCGGCGTTACAAGCACTTCGACTGGTTGTACAACCGTCTACTGCACAAGTTCACCGTCATCTCCGTGCCCCACCTGCCCGAGAAACAGGCAACAGGGCGCTTCGAAGAGGACTTCATCGAGAAGCGCAAGAGGCGGCTGATCCTCTGGATGGACCACATGACTAGCCACCCGGTCCTGTCACAGTACGAGGGCTTCGAGCACTTCCTCATGTGCGCCGACGACAAGCAGTGGAAGCTGGGCAAAAGGCGGGCAGAGAAGGACGAGATGATGGGCGCCAACTTCATGCTCACCTTCCAGATCCCAAATGAGCACCAGGACCTGCAGGACGTGGAGGAACGTGTGGACTCCTTCAAGTCCTTCGCCAAGAAAATGGATGACAGCGTCATGCAGCTTACACATGTGGCCTCAGAACTGGTGCGGAAGCACCTCGGAGGTTTCCGGAAGGAATTTCAGCGGCTGGGGAATGCCTTCCAGAACGTCAGTCAGGCTTTCATGCTGGACCCCCCCCACTGCTCGGACGGCCTCAACACCGCCATCTCCCACACGGGACGTACTTACGAAAACATTGGGGAAATGTTTGCGGAGCAACCTAAGTATGACCTCTTCCACATGCTGGACAAACTGTCACTCTACCAGGGCCTACTCGCCAACTTCCCGGACATTATTCATCTACAGAAAGGTAATGTACTCTCCTTATCATGTGCTCATTAGTGTTAGACCTAGAGTCTTAATAGCTTGTCCTAGAGATTAATCTTCAACTCATTGCATTGCGTCACATGGAAACAAAGCCTCAGTATCACTCTTGTGATAACTGTTATAACTAAGTTTGGCCCATATTTATATGTTATAAGTGATAATGCATTACCACAACAGCTGGCAAATCAATAGGGCAACTCTTACAAAGCACTGACGGATAGCGGTCCAGAATCCTATAAACTAATTATTTCCTGTGGCCATACACCACATCTGTTGTTAATCACATTGACAGGAGGAAAAATGGAAAAGTGGAAAAAATTTGACACCGCTGTTAGAATCAGTCAACGTTCATCGTTAAGATTTGATTCCAAACATACAGTGGTTCATTACTGGATGACATTCAGCCATCTTCTTACTCATAAATCAAGGGTTCCTTGATTAATGGACACTGACAGTTCTATCAAACATGTCTTTGAGCTCTACTCAAACGGTCTCTCTTAAATTCCGACCAGTTCTACTACTCTCTCACTATGGTAAATGGAAAGATAATTGAAGTACCCCCAAGCCATTCCTTAGCTGCATGTAGAGGAACTGTCAACACTGTGTACAGTGGTACTAAAGTACTCAATCACACTGTACATTTTAAAGTCCACTGCGTTTTCAAATAATTGTGTGACATCCGCTACTTCCTCTCATTAAAAATACCAGTGCGGGGAAGGATGGGATAAAGTTCCATCGCATCAACAGAGGAACAGCTATCTTGTAAACATTCCATCTTTGATAGTACACATCCACTACCACCAGATACACAATTTTTTTAAAGATAAAACTGCTTTGAAGTTCCTTGCAATGCAGGGCTGGGCAATATTTTCAAATGTTTGTCGGTACGATGATATTTGAGGGTATTTTATGTTTTTGAATAATAAAAGTTCTAAATTTGCTTTATGAGTTGTGCGTGACCGTAGGGTTGCAACCCATACATTCTAAGTGATTTCAATGGGTAGTTCTCCATTCGGATTGTTTTATACTGTTCAATCAAACTTATGTCATTAGATAATTTCCACACTGCCACGTAGGGCTGCACAATATGGGCAAAAATCGAGGCCTTATTTTTAACCAAATATTGCAATTTCAATTTGACTTGCGATTTAGATCAAAACACTTGGGTGACATTTGTTGGAATCATGGAAATATAATGATTATTTCAATTCTATAGTTACAATGTAAAAGTGTCACTTAAATACGGTGTTGTTTGACAAATGAAAAAGCATTCAAAGCATTAGGAATTGCAGTACTAATAGGATCTCTATGCATACTTTATTGTGACAGCGAAGTGTTGGTCAGTGTTACCCAGGGAAGTGGGACCTTATATTCTTTGGCTACATTAAATGTTTTTTTTCTCTTACTTCATGTAGATAACATTAATCTCTGATTTAGAAGATACTGTTGCACAGACAACATGCTGATTTAGGCCTCCATCAGGCTATATTAGCTAGCTATGTTTTCTCTCTGTAAATCAGGGATATTCAACTATATTCCTATGGGGGCCAGATATGAAAAAAGGTTATTTACAGGGGGGCAGACATTTTGCACAAACACAGTTTATTTTTTATTTTATTTCACCTTTATTTAACCAGGTAGGCTAGTTGAGAGCAAGTTCTCATTTGCAACTGTGACCTGGCCAAGATAAAGCAAAGCAGTGTGACAGACAACAACACAGAGTTACACATGGAGTAAACTATAAACAAGCCAATAACACAATAAACAAATCAATGACACAGTAGAAAAAAGAAAGTCTATATACAGTGTGTGCAAAAGGCATGAGGAGGTAGGCAATAAATACGCTATAGGAGCGAATAGTTACAATTTAGCAGATTAACACTGCAGTGATAAATGAGCAGATGATGATGTGCAAGTAGAGATACTGGTGTGCAAAAGAGCAGAAAAGTAAATATTTTTTTTTTAAAGTATGGGGATGAGGTAGATAGATTGGGTGGGCTATTTACAGATGGACTATGTACAGTTGCAGCGATCGGTTAGCTGCTCAGATAGTTGATGTTTAAAGCTGGTGAGGCAAATAAAAGTCTCCAACTTCAGCGATTTTTGCAATTCGTTCCAGTGACTGGCAGCAGAGAACTGGAAGGAAAGGCGGCCAAATGAGGTGTTGGCTTTGGGGATGATCAGTGAGATACACCTGCTGGAACGTGTGCTACGGGTGGGTGTTGTTATCGTGACCAGTGAACTGAGATAAGGCGGAGCTTTACCTAGCATAGACTTATAGATGACCTGAAGCCAGTGGGTCTGGTGACTAATATGTAGCGAGGGCCAGCTGACTAGAGCATACAGGTCGCAGTGGTGGGTGGTATAAGGTGATTTGGTAACAAAACAGATGGCACTGTGATAGACTGCATCCAGGAAAAATGCCATGGGGGTGAATACTTTCGCAACCCATTGTATGTCTAGGTAATCCTGTCTAACGCAGCTTTAAAAAAAATGTATTGTGTAATGAAACTGCGTAAACTCTACTTTCTGGAGGACCAAGTTTTGAAATCAGTGAAATTTTAGTGTGATTGCTAAGGAGATCTAGAAAACACCTTGGTTAGCTATAGCCTGATGTTAGCTAGCTAACATTGAACTTGGTTGGCTAGCTACCTGCAGATTCATGCCAAGTAGTAATGTCATGAGTTGGGTTAATGGTTAATTGTTCAACTAGCTAGCTAACTACATGTCTTAACAAAAGACTCCACTATGCAAGTAACTATTTCGGGTGCGTTTGCAAGTAACCATTTCGGGTGCATCAGTCTGGCCATCAGGGCACTCTCTTCTGAGCGTACCAGAGCGCAGAATACCTGATTTTACGAACGCTCAACACCCGTAGAATATGGCCGGTGTCAGGAAACGTTGGCAAAAAAGCGTAATTAAAATGTTGCCTGCAGCACAGTTACAGTCACCAACGCTCTGGATAACATGAAAACAGCCTAACCAGCTCTGCTAGGGCAAGTAAAATGGTTAGAATGGGGTGTTCTGTATTTTGTGTCTGGAAGTAGAAAGCAAGCTAGCCAATGTTAGTCAGTTAGCTTGGGTGCTTGACTGCCGTTGTGAGGTCAGAAAGTTCGGATCAACCCTACTCATCAGCCAGAGCGTCCAGTGTGAGCTCTAATGCTCCGAGAGTGAAACGCTCTGAATTTACGAACGGACAATCTGACAGCACATTTGCAGTCACCAACACTCTGAATAACATAACAGCCTAACCAGCTCTGCTAGGGTGAGTTATGTTCAGTGAGTTGTTGTCTCATTTGTGTCTTGAAGTAGCTAGCAAGTTAGCTTGGGTGGTTGACTGCTGTTGTTGGTACAGAACGCTTGGATCAAGCCTTATAGAGATGGGTGGGGCTAAAGCTTAAGAGGGTGTGAACGATGCTGAATGGGTGTAGACAAGAAGGGCTCTCCAGTAGTAGT
Organism: Oncorhynchus masou masou; assembly: GCF_036934945.1. Classification (NCBI taxonomy): domain Eukaryota; kingdom Metazoa; phylum Chordata; class Actinopteri; order Salmoniformes; family Salmonidae; genus Oncorhynchus; species Oncorhynchus masou. The sequence goes on from NC_088233.1 coordinate 51,755,961, forward strand.
ACCCAAAAATTCAAAGGCCATTTTCTCAAAAGTGAGTTTACAAGTTTATCAACTTTCAACGCTCTAACCACTAGGCTACCTGCTGCCCCCTTGGGCCTTATTGCTCAGGTATACTGCCAAGCCCTATATATGTATAAAGCCCTATATACAAGCCCTATATATATGTTTTGTCAGGAGTTTGCCAATGTTTGAGCGGCTTTGCATGTCTAAAAGCCTAACTAAATGTTTTAGACTGACATTTTACAATAGTAATTGGATTTAATGTTTATTTGTATAAACTATGTTTTGTCTTAATTTGTTTATTTTATTTACTTTCAAGTACTACTTTTCCGCAGTGTTTTTTTCTGCAGTATCATTGGTTATGTAGAACTTAGGCTAACTGTACGTGCCTCTACCCCCTAACTGCCAAAATTAAGGAAACACCAACATAAAGTGTCTTAATAGGGCGTTGGGACACCACAAGACACGAGGACATCTTCAATGTGCCTTGGCATAGTACAAGTGTCTGAAAATCAAGAGGGATGCGACACCATTATTCCACAATTTGGTGTTTTGTTGATGGTCGTGAAAAACGCAGTCCTGGGTGCCGCTCCAGAATCTCCCATATCATGCTGACCATACTGCTCGCGTCACATGCCAATCGCCATATGCCAATCGCCATATAAAGTCCAAAGAAGAAAAACCCTGGAAGAAGGAGAGATGACTAGAAACGATTTGGTTGACCATTTTATGAGTGGATTAATTGTCAGAGTAGAGGACTTTGTGCATTTCAGGTAAAATAACAATTCAACGTTTATATCCCACGACAAATTAGCTAGCAACAGCAAGCTAGCAAAATAGGACAAATTAGCTAGCAACTGCAAGCTAGCTAGCTAAATTACCATAAAGGTTTAATGCTTTTTGACCTGTCCTCAAATTAATAAAATTGGTTTGGGCTTGGTGTTAGTGTCCAATTGGGTTGAAATCTGGTTGCTTATATAGTTCAAGCTCCAGCTAGCTAGCTGTATTGCATGGATTTAATAGACATTGCTAGCAGCCTAGCTCTGTAAGTCAAGGCAAAGGAATGTAATAGTCCAGGCAGAGTGTCTAGCAGTCATGAGCTGTGATGACTGTGAATCTGCTTAGTCATCACAGCTCCTGGCTGCTAGAGTCTCTGCCTGGTCTCATAGCAGTTAAAGGGATGCTACTAGCTTTAGACTACATTTCAAAGACAAAAGTAAGTAAAGGAGTAATATATATTATCTATGAAATGACTCCAGGCATAAGTGACAAAAGCGGTCACTTGGGCCCGCGGTCGCTTGGGGCCCAAGGCCGCTAAGGGACCCTCAACCCCCCCCAAATATTATAATATTATTTTTAGTAACTCAGTCAGGGTCTCAATTTACTGTTGAGATTTAGAATAGCAGAATACAGAAGGTCTTCTCGCTTAGGGCTCCCAACCAAATCTTGCTTAGGGCCCCCAAAAGGCTAGAGCCAGCCCTGCTATGGTGTGTCCCTTAATGGTACAGTGAGTTGTAAGAAATACAGCTTTTAGTGTTAATGCTAAAGGTGATATTCAATATGCCCCATACAATGTGAAGGATCATTCATCTTCTTTGGATACACTGAAAGGGTTGATACGCCTCGAACATGCTTAGGCACCGCTGATGCATTTGCTATGGCCTACAACTTCGACGTGTCTGTATCTGTCATAAGGGTGGTGCAGTATTTGAGCAAGACAGTCAAACGACCAGCATACCAAGGCCATACTTCAGTTCTCAAACAACCCACGTCAGGTGATGGAAGGGGGAGGGACCTCCAGCACAGGAAGCCACGTTTCTCTTAGTTGTGCAAGGTAAATAAGGGCGTTGCAATATCAAGCAAACAAGTGCAAAGAGGTAAATCGTAGCCTAATAATAGGATTCAGCAAATTGAAAGCCATTGAAAATGTAATGTTATTTTACTGCTGCTCTTTAATTACTTGTTACTTTTATTTCTTATTGTTATTTGTATTTTTTCACCATTTTTTTCTTTAAACTGCACTGTTGGTTAGGGGCTTGTAAGTAAGCATTTCACTGTAAGGTCTACTACATCTGTTGTATTCGGCATATGTGACCAATAACATTTTATTTTATTAGATATCTAAGAATATATATTCCCAAAATATATTTGAGGGTTACGTCACATTTTTAATCAATAACTATAGCCGTATTTTCTTTACCAACATGGAGTGTTGAGTTTATTGTTGCAGACTTGACGGTCAGTTGAAGCATCCCAGCGAGCTCGAGAGCTTTCCTCGAAGTCACTTGTGTTCCTCTGAACTGGATCCAGCTGTGACAACATACCAAACACACACAAAACCTGGGTTCAACGCTTCCTACAAAGTTCACATCCTATCCTCTCATCACAGCTCTCTCCTGCCCACTCCCTAACATAGAGTAATGAACACTGTTAGAACTGTGATATTGGTGGATGACTAGATGTGTGAACTCATGAAATATCACTGCATACTCGGTCGGGTGTGGTGTGAGCTACATATGGCATTGATAACGCATGGCTGGGTAGGAAAGGCTAGAGAGGGTCTAGGTATAAATCAAACAGCTAGCTGTTTTTCAAGGTGTTTGCCAGATTTATCTTTGTTTCTCTACAGTGCATTCAGAAAGTATTCAGACCCTTTCTCTTTTTCCACATTTTGTTACTTTACAACCTTATTCTAAAATGTATTAAATAGTTTTTTCTCGCTCGTCAATCTACACACAATACCCCATAATGACAAAGCAAAAACTGGTTTTTAGAAATGTATGTATATTAAACATCACATTTATATAAGTATTCAGACCCTTTACTCAGTACTTTGTTGAAGAACCTTAGGCAGCGATTACAGCCTCAAGTCTTCTTGGGTATGCTTGGCACACCTGTATTTGGGGAGTTTCTCCCATTCTTCTCTGCAGATCCTTTCAAACTCTGTCAGGTTGGATGGGGAGTTTCGCTGCACAGCTATTTTTAGGTCTCACCAGAGATGTTTGATCGGGTTTAGGTGCCCTTTGGCAAACTCCAAGTGGGCTGTCATGTGCCTTTTACTGATAAGTGGCTTCTGTCTGGCCACTCTACTACAAACGCCTGATTGGTGGAGTGCTGCAGAGATAGTTGTCCTTCTGGAAGGTTCTCCTATCTCCACAGAGGAAATCTTGAGCTCTGTCAAAGTCACCATCAGGTTCTTGGTCACCTCCCTGACCAAGGCCCTTCTCCCCCTGATTGCTCAGTTTGGCCGGGCGGCCAGCTCTAGGAAGAGTCTTGGTGGTTCCAAACTTCTTCCATTTAAGAATGATGGAGGTCACTGTGTTCTTGGGGACCTTCAATGCTGCCGACATTTTTTGGTACCCTACCCCAGATCTGTGCCTCAACACAATCCTGTCTCTCTCTACAGACAATTCCTTTGACCTCTCAGTCTGTCTTTCTATCTACCTACCTTTCTCTCCTCTTTCTTTCTCTCCCCCTTCTCTCCCCTCCCCTTCTCTCTCTCTCTCTTCATTTCTATCTCTTTCTCTCTGTCTCTCTCTTTCCCTTTCTCTTTGATGAATACCAACCAGCTCACTCAGATATCTAGGTCTTTCTAGACAGTCGGTCTGGATGGTTTCAATTACACAGGAGTTAATCCAGTGTGGTCCCACAGAGGTGCTTTGAGCATTTGCCAACATTAATCCAATACTCATCCAATAGGTAGACCTGTATTGAAAGACTTGAATATGATTATACACTCACCGGCTAGTTTATTTAAGTACATCCATCTAGTACCGGGTCGGACCCCCTTTTGCCTCCAGAACAGCCTGAATAGTTTGGAGAATGGATTCTAGAAGTCAGAAAGGTTCCACCGGGATGTTGGCCCAGTTGCTGCAGATTGAACGGTGATATGCCATCACCAGCAGCCTGTACCATTGACACCAGAGAGATGGGTTTATGGACTCATGCTGCTTATGCCAAATCCTGACTGCCATCAGAATGATGCAACAGGAACTGGGATTCGTCTGACAGGTAATGTTTTTCCACTCCTCAATTGTCCAGTGTTGGTGATCGCATGCGTGCCTACTGATGCCGCTTCGTCTAGTTTTTAGCTGATAGGAGTGTCTCCCGGTGTGGTCGTCTGCTGCAATAGCCCATCCGTGACAAGGATCAACGAGTTGTGCGTTCCGAGAGGCTGTTCTGCACACCACTGTTGTACTGTGCCGTTATTTGTCTGTTTGTGGCCTGTTTGTTAGCTTACACAATTCTTGCCATTCTCCTTCGACCTCTAATCAACGAGCTGTTTTCAATCACAGGACTGCCCCTGACTGGATTTTTCTTTGTTTGTCGCTCGGTATACCCTAGACACTGTCAAGCGCGAAAAGCCCAGGAGGGTGGCCGTTTCTGACATATGGAATCCGGCACGCCTGGCACTGACGATCATACCACGCTCAAAGTTGCTTAAGTCACTAGTTTTGCCCATTTCAACATTCAATCGAATGTCTTGATGTCCGTCTGCCTGCCACGGCCATGGGACTCACTGTCTGAAGGAGCACTACATTTTCATTATCAGTTAGCGCACTGCAATGGAAGACTGATGGATATGACACAGTACATGTCCCACTCACATGACATTATAGCTTACCAATGAGCAAGTGTGCAGTTTAGTGGGCGGAGCATCATTATCTTTCGTGTTTTTCAATGAGCACTGCAGTGTAGCTGGATTAGCTGACACTTCCAAGGAGAAAACCACCTGCTGAAATCTTGAACAAAGAGGCTAGGGAACACAATGGAGTGAAACTGACTGGCCCCAGTGGTGTCGGTATCGAACAGAGCTGCTGTCCACACGTTGCATAATATGAAATGTGAGTTTCCCATGCATGGTAGCCTAGATCTGGTAACACCTGCCCAAAGAGAATACATCAAAATGGAGGAATGGGGGGTGGAGATTATGGGCAGACAAACAGCTCTAAAATGGTTTGAATACACATTGGAAATATGTACTACTAATTATTTTCATTCACATTTGTTTAGTTCGGTTCCTAGTGCAAGATGGCGTCACACCATGACAGTCAGCCCTCTCACCTCAGGCCGCCAATCAGCCCTCTCAGACATAGTCTACTCTGAGAATTAGGGATCGCTTCCCCAGTATGCTTACCATTGGACGGCCATTGAGGCTTTGACGTGAATACGAGGCCCACTTTGTCCTCCAGTATATGTGGCAGAACACATCACATCCATCTATCAGGGTTTCTCTTATAAAGTAAAGAAAAACAAAGATGTGTGTGCCCAATTTCGTGGAAATGTGGGCCAAATGACCTCTCCATCTGTTCCTGTACCTATGGGGACCAGAGAGCAGGACCTGGAGAGGCACATGGCCCCAGATACATTACCAGGAATGCAAGGTGTGAGTGAAGATGTAAATGCTGTCTGGTTGTGTGTGTGAGAGAGAGTGCATGTGTGTGGTCTGATCCAGAGATGAATAATTGATATTACAGCATACTACAGTATGACCCTATCTAAGTCAGACAGGCCCCCATTGATTATGCCCTAGAGCACAATGTGTCCATCCTATCCTAAATAGCACATTGGTTAGGCAAAAATGTGTCACACTACACAATAGCATGAGCACAAACTGTACACATCAATTCAGACCAAGTGTGATCAACAGGAAGATAAAGACTACAACACATTTTAAGTTGTCCAGTAATGGTGCCTTCTGTTAACCTGGAAAAGTGATTTTGTTCAACAGGACTCCCCTTGCTTTGTCTGGTCTCCATGTGAATGTTTTCTCTTGTCTATTTGCTCACACATAAATATTGACAAATGGTAGGACTGTGTTTTCACACACTGTCTATCCAAAAGTCTTTGCATTCCTGGCTGACTGTGTTTCCTAGCTAGCACACTGCTGTTCCACAATGGTGATGTTATATAATACAGATGTCTTAGAAGATTAGAATTCATTAACTGCTCTAAGAAACATACTGTATGTTGCATCTTGCAATTTGTGCCATGAATTTAATATGTATTTCATGATGAATTAATGTTACCATGTTGGTAAAGTAGTTCCATTTGGCAGAGTGTTTGTTTGTATTTTCTAAAGGCTTTTATGGTGTTCCAAAAAGGACCTATTTGTTGCAGAGAAAATTCACAGGCTTCTGCTTGGGCTTAAATTCTTGGCCCTCCTACCTCTTCCAACCCCCACACTTCCACTCCCCTTCCTCTCACCCTTGATTGCAGGACATCAAATGGAGCTATAACTGTCTGCTCTTTAAGACTCTTGGCATCTGCGCTCTATGTCTGCTGGCCTGATAAAGCTGACAATGGTTGGCATGGAGACGTTAGCCATTAATCTGGTGCTGTGCTGAGTTGTACTGGCTGCACGGTCTATGTACAGACACGCGTGTGTGTGTGTGTGTCAGGTCAGGTAGAAATAGGCAGCACAAAATATTATGCATATGAAAAGGGGTTAGCCATGTCGCTCGCTCATCTTTTTATTTTGTTTTAAGTTTTATTTTGACCAGTTCAGTCCCAATTGAGATATTAATCTATTGTTCAATTGGTCAAAAGGGAGAAGCAGCTGCTCTTTTCTTTCAAATTGTAATCTTCTAATATGTACCCTCTGCTGGGCCTTGTGACTAGTAAAGTGGCTAGTCCTAAACCCTAATTGCTTGTTGTGTTATGAGAGCTGTGCTTTTGATCTGATGAATCACTAGTTTGTAGTATGGGTCTACTTAAAAAAGGCACGAAAAATCAGGGGGGAACGAAGGGTCGTGTTGCCAATGGCAATCACTCTTAATCAACAACACTGTAAGAGACATTGACTCAATGTCAATTTATCACGCTATCCATCGGAACATGACGGTGTTACAGTGTTATAACACAGTTCATCAGACCTCCAACAAGTCATCTGTTGAACAATACTCTCAGTGTGAATATGGTTAGACCAGTTGGATCTGTTGAACACTTGCCCCTCTATGTTCCACATTTGTTTGCAATCATGGAACAACACATGACCAAACACATCAAAAATGTGGAGGACCAAGGCACTCTTCATGCAATTAAAATGCCTTCATTGCAGTGGAATGTTCAATTGAACAAAATCTTTAAAACTCCAAAATGTTTTGGCGTGTCTTGTCTAGCCTTTGTCAGGGAGTGATACCATGACCAACACAATTTACATGCTGAGGTATTATTAACCTTTTCACTTGGGAGTTCAAAATATCTCTAATGGTCGCCACAGTGCGTGATGTCACAATGCACTCACTGTTCCAAAATGTGATTGTTGCTCAACAGGACAGTTAACCCACGCTGCCCTTAAACCAAGGCATGCTGACTGCTAATTATCTACAGTATAGGCTGTTTCAACTTGTCAATTTCTAATTATTTTGGAACAAGTTTTATTTTCTAACAGTTTGAATTTAGGTGTGTTCCACCTCATTAATTCACAAAGAAGTAGCCCATTTCACTGTTGAATTGTGTTTGAGGCATTACTGAACTTCTCTCTTAGATGAGAGCCCAAGCACTTCCCCTAAAAAAGACCACCCCCCAAATATCTAAATCAAATATCATTTGTTGCATTGGCCGACTACAACAGTGAAATGCTACTTACAAGTCCTTAACCAACAATACAGTTAATAAAAATACCCCCTCCCCCCAAAAAAATAAATAAAGTAACAACTACTTCGAGAGCAGCATTAAAATAACAATAGCGAGGCTATATACAGGTGGGTACAGAGTCAATGTGTGGGGGCAGCAGTTAGTCGAGGTAATTGAGGTAATTTATACTGTACATGTAGGTAGAGTTATTAAAGTGACTATGCATAGATAACAGAGAGTAGTAGCAGTGTAAAAGGGGGGGGGGGGCAATTCAAATAGTCTGGGTAGCCATTTGATTAGATGTTCAGTAGTCTTTTGGCTTGGGAGTAGAAGCTGTTTAGAAGCCTCTTGGACCTAGACTTGGTACTCTGGGTACCGCTTGCCGTGCGGTAGCAGAAAGAACAGTCTATGACTAGGGTGGCTGGAGTCTTTGACAATTTTTAGGGCCTTCCTCTGACACCGCCTGGTATAGAGATCCTGGATGGCAGGAAGCTTGGCCCCAGTGATATACTGGGCCGTTCGCACTACCCTCTGTAGTGCCTTGCGGTTGCATGCCAGGCAGTTGCCATACCAAGAGGTAATGCAGCTAGTCAATCTTTTGAGGATCTAAGGACCCATGCCACATCTTTTCAGCTTCCAGAGAAGGAAGAGGTGTCTCTGTCCTCCTCCCTATATGCTTTCTCGTCGTTGCTGCCTACCACTGTTGTGTCATCGGCAAACTTAATGATGGTGTTGGAGTCGTGCCTGGCCGTACAGTCATGCGTGAACAGGGAGTAAGGGGGGACTGAGCACGCACCCCTGAGGGGCCTCCGTGTTGAGGATCAGCGTGGTGGATGTGTTGTTACCTACCCTTACCGCCTGGGGCGGCCCGTCAGAAGTCCACGATTCAGTTGCAGAGGGAGGTGTTTAGTCCCAGGGTCCTTAGCTTAGTGATGAGCTTTGAGTGCACTATGGTGTTGAACACTGAGCTGCAGTCAATGAATAGCATTCTCACATAGGTGTTCCTTTTGTCCAGGTGTGAAAGGGCAGTGTGAGTGCAATAGCGATTGCATCATCTGTGGATCTGTTGGGACGGTATGCAAATTGGGGTGGGTCTAGGGTTTATGGGATAATGGTGTTGATGTGAGCCATGACCAACCTTTCAAAGCACTTCATGGCTACAGACATGAATGCTACGGGTCGGTAGTCATTTAGGCAGGTTACCTTAGTGTTCTTGGGCACATGGGCTTTGGTGGTCTGCTTGAAACATGTTGGTATTACATACTCAGATATGGAGACGTTGAAAATGTCAGTGAAGAGACATTCCACTTGACTTGTTTAAAGGTCTTACTCACATCGGCTACGGTGAGCGCAATCACTCAGTCGTCTGGAACAGCTGATGCTCTCTTGCTTGTTTCAGTGTTCCTTGCCTCGAAGCGAGCCAAGAAATAATTTAGCTTGTCTGGTAGGCTTGTGTCCCTGGGCAGCTCTCGGCTGTGCTTCCCTTAGTAGTCTGTCATAGTTTGCAAGCCCTGCCACATCCAACGAGCGTCAGAGCCAGTGTAGTACAATTCGATCTTAGTCCTGTATTGATGCTTTGCCTGTATTATGGTTTGTTGGAGGGCATAGCAGGATTTCTTATAAGCTTCTGGGTTAGAGTCCCACTCCTTGAAAGCGGCAGCTCTAGCATTTAGCTCAGTGCGGATGTTGCCTGTGACCCATGGCTTCTGGTTGGGGTATGTATGTACAGTCACTGGAGACGACATCATCGATGCACTTATTGATAAAGCCAGTGACTGATGTGGTGTACTCCTCAATGTCATCGGAAGAATCCCGGAACATGTTCCAGTCTGTGATAGTAAAACAGTCCTGTAGTTTAGCATCTGCTTCATCTGACCACTTTTTTATTGACTGAGTCACTGGTTCTTCCTGCTTTCATTTTTGCTTGTAATTTAGGAATCACAATCTCTACACTGTATTTCTGATCAATTTGATGTTATTTGAATGGACAAAAAATTTGCTTTTCTTTCAAAAACAAGGACATT